>NW_008329141.1:2089793-2144363 GCF_000622305.1 Nannospalax galili | reverse complement strand
ATAAAAAATTTAAAAATGTATGTTTAGACTTTAAAAATTTAGGATCAATTTAATTATGCAACTAGATATATCTGAATGCATGAATGTTAAAAACAATATGTATCAATAATGGATGGTCTTATATTATCAACAACTGGATAAACCAGAAAGAACTTGATGCCCTTTTAAGATGGCTAAAATGAAGTATGATGTGTGCATATGTATTTGTATAATGTATGTATATATGCATAATAAACACATATATAAATGTATAATCTCTTTGGGCCTGGAGCTTATGCTCAGAAAAAATCAGAGGAAAATATAAAATATAATGCAGCATTTTATGATACTGCACAAAAGCAAAGAAATGAGATAAAGAATCTGAAGATGTGCTGGGCTTTGGCAAAAGTGATGGCAATTCCATGAAGGAAATAAAGGTCCTTTCCCCATAGTAGTTTTTATCAACTGTCTTTAAATTTTTTATTTATTCATTTTTATTTTATGTATATGAGTGTTCTGCCTGGATGCATGTAAGCGCATTCCTGTCATGCAATGCTTGTAAAAACCAGAAAAGGACATCAGACCCCTTAGAACTGTAGTTAAGGATAGTTGTTAGCAACCATGTTGGTGCTGGCAACCAAACCCCAGTCCTCTGCAAGAGCAGCCAGTGCAGTTAACCGCTAAGCCATTTCTCCAGTTCCTTTATCAACTGGTTTTAAAATTTAAATTTTTAAATAAATAGTTTTGCTACAATAATTATAATTTTTAAAAAAGAATTTGATTTCTTATCCTATAGTAAATCATGATTTAAACAAAAACTGCTTAGAGAAATATTTTGTCAGAATAAATGTTAACAGCTAGGGGAGAGCTCATTTGGATTACTAATTTCTTTCAAGTAACCAATGCTCTGGATATCGTCAGTGTTTCCTCAGTACTTAAATTGTTAAATTTCTTTTATAATAATTCTCACAGAAGGAAATGTTTCCTTACTAAGTGAGAGTGTAATAAACCTGGGCATAGGATTGAATTCTACTTCTTATTTTAAATCTATAACTACACGGAATTTCTTCGTTAGAATATCATTTACATTCACATTTGAGCAGTAGAGATGTGTGCATGTGCATGTGTGTATATTTGTATGTGTGTATGTGTGTGTATATATACACAATTTTATAGTATTTTTGTCTATGTGCCTGCGTTTATGCATGTATGCACATGTGTATGTTGATGTATCTTAAAAGAATTCTTAAATCTCCCCTATTGGTATAAACCACAGATACGCATGGTTTGGTTAAATTACCCCTGCCAGGTTTATTATCTACTCTTTTCCCCTGCTGTTAGCATGTGTAATTGTATGGTTTAAAAACTTGAATGACTCACCATAAAACAAGCTGAAAAAATAAGGGACAGATGTGTTTCTATGTATTTTTTGAGGGTTGCTAGGACAGGAACCCTTTCAGCTAATTTCGGAATTTCATCTCAGAGGTAGCTCTAGTTCCTTAGAGTACCTCTCCCCCAACCCTGAACCCCTCAGCCACCAGAAGGATGGAATGCACACACCATAATGCCACCCACTAACTTGAATGATAGAGTAAACAGCAGCACAATGCCACCCATCAGCAGGAGAAATGATTACTGCAGTGTCTTCCAGGAAGGTTAAATGAAGGGGAACCTCTCTATGCACAAAAGATGCAGTGAACCGCCTCCCTCCTGCTCTTCAAGGCATGATTAATAGGAGACAGCCTAACAGATCATTTGTGGTAAGAGATCACAAACAGGACTATGACTACTGATCAGGTTTCAAAACTTTGGTCATGATCCTTTAACTGCAAAGAAAAAAAGGAGCTCAAGAGAGGTAGGACCGTAGGAGAAGGGTATTATTAAGGGAGAAAGGGGGTAAATGGGGGCACCTTAAGTGGGAAAACCATGATGGAGGGGTGAGAGATAAATAATGCCTAGCAAGTTTTAAAAGCCAGAGGGACCCATATTACTCCAACAACCTACAGACAAACTATACACAGCAGATCAAGAAATATATGTCTAGGTAAGGTTTATCAGAGAACAAGTGGTCTTTGCCCATGATTTATCTACATGACACACAATAATTAAAAGTACCAGACTGGTGGAACTAACCTTCTTGGATGTTTAACAGACATACTTTGAGGCCTATAATAATTTGGTCAGAGGGACATAAAGGACAGTTTTTGCTCCTTGCCCTCCTAGGTCGACTAGTTCCAGGGGACTATGAGCATCTCTCAAAATGCCCTGTAATTGTGGTGGGTCACCTGTCCTCTTGATCAAGGAGGCCAAGGAGACCCCACCAGATGGACTTGAACCAGTGTCCAGTCTATAAAGAGGAGGGTCAACACAGAGGAATCATTTCCTCCATGCTTCCAAGTGAAGCCAACCAGGGTCGAGCAGGACCATTGACATCTTCACATAGGTGGAACTGGTAAAAGAAAGGAGCCCAGGGGCTCCTCCCAAGCCCACGTGACCCGGGTGGAACAGATCCTCACACGACCTTAAGAGTAAAAATAAGTTGGTTTATCTGGGCCAAGTGTATGGCCTTAAACACCCAAAAGGAAAGTATAACCAAAGATTAAAGGGGCCAATATATTTTTTTAAGAGTCTATCTGCATAGCTAAAGGCTACATAACAAGCAACAATGCCAGATAGGAGATACCTTCTTTTGAGTTTTTGACCAGAGTGACCAAAGGGACTCCCAGATAGTAACCCAGCATAGAACTGGGAAAATGAACAGTCTAGATAGGCTGACTAGATTCACCAGAATGGCAAGCAGTGGGGAATGGCTGGGGTGCCAACAACACAGCAGACAGTAGCAGGCATATCAGAGTATAAATATCTAGTGGGTGGATAGAGGCCATGGGAGGGTGCTATCTGGGAAGAGGGTGTATAGTTGAATAAGATGGTTTGGGATGTTCTTTGTGATACACACACACACATACAAATCAACAAATTTATAAAAATGAAATGTAATATATTTGAGGAGGAAGCATGGAAATTTACGTCATGCTAATTAGTAGAGATCTACCTGATGACTTTATTTCCATAACAGGTACTAAGGATCCAAGTATAACCGATTATGACTAGCAATCATCAGATACATAGAGATCACAGACACATGCGTAAATATCTAAGTGTTGGTCGCATTCAAAATGTAGGAAACAGGCCGGGCTAACAGTGTATTTTAAAATGAAATGGAGATCTTCTTTAAAGGGTAAAATCTCATTCAATTTTATGTCTTACAGGGTTTATACTATGTTCAATATTGTATAACTGTGTTAATTCAACTGTGAACCTAGAAACTGGCACCCGCTTGTGAAAGAGATGTACTCTTCCTCTGGAGTGTGTTACTGAATATGTTAAATCTGTAATGAAATGCTTCTTCTAATCATATAGTTATTAAAAATTTAAAAAAAAAAAGAAAGAAAGAAAAACCAACCCCATGATTAACATAAGAAGCAAGCAGAATGAGAGGTCAAACTGGCCTCAAGAGTTGAACTTTTACGGTTTCAAGGTCAAACAACCCGTTGACTTTTTTTTTTTTTTTTTTTTTTTTTGAGAAGAGAACTTACCAGATAGCCCAGGCTGACCTGGAACTCATGATCCTTTAGTGTCAGCCTCCTGAGTAGCTTGGATATAGCATTTTGTCAACAAAAGCTCAGGAAAACCCATGTAGGTAGAAGAGTGGCACAGAAGTGGTTGTTGAAGATGGTGCTTTACTTTACAATGAAAGCATCTTAGTGATGAGCAGAGTTACTCTCTGATTTCACTTCCAGGAAGACATAGTTCTCCATTTAAGGGTATAGGGATTCTTATTCTATCCTTATCAATTTTGAGGGCTTCTGTGATTCTGCTGTTACCTACATTATTAGCCAATTGAAAGGTCCTTCATGTATAGCAGGTTGAGGCTCATCTTGAAGATGATGCTAAGCTACATGGCAAGCTGCTGTAAGGCTCCTGGGGACTGCTCCCCCATCACTGGGGAGGCAACAACAACAAAAACTGTGGCTTCATTCTCTTCCTTCAGAGCTCCTTGGGCATACGCAAGCCCCGTACCTGAAGAAGTTAGTGTGCAACAAGCCCTTAAATGCACTGTGATGGAGCTGAGTGGGGCAGCCTCTGGGACACTGGAAGGAGGTGTTCTTTATTTGCTTTGGGGAGGATGTGGACTTGATTGAAGGTTGCAAGTAGGCCGAGGAAATAAAGAGAAATGGTCATTCCAACCAGAAAAAGGAAGTGTGATTAAGCAAAGGAAAGTCACAGACAGGCTAACCTGGAACCAGCCTAGGAAGAACATGTTTCAAAGACTGGAGACCTGGATTCTGTCCCTCACCAGAAGAGACTCCTAGGGGAGTGAATACCCATTTCACACGTGTTTATTCACCTCACTGGATAATTGAATAAAATTATGTATGTAAAAAAGATGTCTCTTCTGGTGCAAAGCCCTGTGCTAGTATGAATCGTGTATCTCAACATCATATTTTATTATAAATGTAACAAATGTATAAGAAAGTGAAAATCCTTCAGAAATTCATTAAGCAGGGAATGATCATTTCTTGCCCTCTCATCTTGCTTCAGCCTCAGGCCAGGCAGTGATGGTGAACCATTTCAACTTGGTCTCTATTTGTTCTGTTATTGTTTCTGATTGTTGTATAACACATTTGTTTTAAGAATGTTTTAAGAATAGCAACAGTGCTGCTCTAACCTAAGTTTTTTCCATGTGATAATAGATCGTTTGTGTTTTGCAGGTCATGTCTGCTCAGCTGATCCCCTATAATGACTACACAATGTTAATTTATATTACTATAATAGAGCACCTGAACCATGCTGATAAATACAGCTTTCTGTCCATAAGCAATAGCATTCAATACATACACTGAGTACAAAATAAACATTTTTAAACTTTATTTATTATTTTTATTTTATGTGTACAAGTATGTTGCCTGCATGTGTGTAAGTGCACCTGTATCATGCCATGCCCATGGAGATCAGGAGAGGGTGTAAGAGCCCCTGGAACTGGAGTTATAGACAGTTGTTAGCCACCATGTAGGTGCTGGAAATTGAACCAGGGTCCTCTGAAAGAGCAGCCAGTTCTCTTAACCACTGATCAATCTTTCCAGTCCCCAAAAATAAATAAGCATTTTTATAAAGGGATTTTTTTAAAGATAGATTCCTAAAAGCTGGGTTGTTAAAACATATTCAATTTTTCTAAGGAGGCTTCACTGGTGAGAATTGAGGGATACACTAGTTTTCTTTCTACCTCCCCCACATTCTGATATGTACCATGAGTCTTAGGTATAGAGATTCCACTCTACACTGTCACCTAGGACTGGGCATCAAGACAGGATATACTTTGGACACAGGACTTGGAGTAATGGAGCACGAACTGACCTGGAAGTTTTGTACCTGAAGTTTAACTCCCATAGTTCTGGAGGATATTATGCAAGCTGCTAAAGGAGAAAATCAATCAATGGTCCAACCCAGTCCTTGACCAGCAGAGAAAGCTACCTCTACTGGTGCAGTAGCAGCACTGGTATCTTGGGGGATAATCAATAGCTATCTAATTGGACTTAAAGTCCTCTCAGTGGGTGTAAATTCATAGGTGGCACTGTAAACACAGCCAAATACACATGGCTGGAGAGGTCATAGATCTGAGAGAAAACCTATTTCTGTCATATCTCTAGGCAAGTGATATTTCTCACAGTATGCTAAATATGGATCCTTATATTTATAGAGATTGTTGGTAAGGTCTACTCTCCCTCACCCAGTAGTGATAAGTTTCCAATAGTTCCTAGACTAGGGCCAACCCACCATCCATTTCCCTTGCTCTGCTCTGGGCCTTTGTCTGATTGAGTTGGGTCCTGTGCTCAATGCCATCATTGCCGTAAGTTCACATGAGCAAGCTTCCAGTGACCTGAAAGCCTCTCCTTCGCTATGTTCATGGACCAACCCCAGCTCTTACAATATTTCCTTCCCCTCTTCCACAGTGTTCCCTGAGCCCTGAGTGGGAGAGGTTTGATGTAGGAGTCCTATCCAGTGTCATATACTGCAGTTGCTTATTCTTTAAAAGTTGGTCAGTTGTGGCCTTTTGTGTCCATCACACTATAGGCTGACTAAACTACAGTGGATGAATTTGCACCAAAGGACATCTGGTAACAAATGCTTGAGTGACTAGGACTTAACATGTATAGCAGAATATGTGAAATCTGGTGGGGGGTTAGGGTGGGTGAGTATAAATGGGGGAGGGATCCTAAATTTTATTACGAGCTATTGTATGAATTGTACAAAAGATCATTTTTTTAAATGAATGAAAAAATATTCAGTTTTTAAATTGTAGCTACTGTCATATTTTCCTCAAAAATTTTAGCCCAATTTGCTAGTTACAAAAAAATAAAAACCCCAAAACCAAAAAACCTCATATCTAGGACTGGAGAGATGACTCAGCAGGTAAAAGCATGTACTGCTTTTCCAGGAAAACCCGAGTTCAGTTCCCAGCAATCACATCAGGTGGTTCACAACTGCCTGTAACTCTAGCTCCTGGGGAACCCGACACCTCTACCTCTGACTTCCCAGAGCACCTGCACCCTTATGCACATACACACACACGGATATACACAAATACACATAATTAAAAATAAAAATTGGAAAAATTTAACGAGAATTTAAAAAATATATTTGAAAATGTCCATTTTCATGACATTTATTATGTTTTGTATTTTAATTAAACTTTTAACTTTGAATTAATAGTAGATTCACATGTCCTTATGAAAGCTATACTGAAAGGCCCCTTGTAGCGTTTACTGGGTTTCCCCCAAAGTTAACATTTTGTGTAGCTATAGTACAATACCAGAACCAGAAGGCAGCACTGATACAGTGAAGACACAAAGCACTGCTCCACAAAGATTCTTCATGTTGCCATTGATAGCCCCACCTCCTCCTCCTACCCTCAGTACCTCCTTGCCTCCTGGAAGATTTTCGTGTCTATAATCATAACTTCAACAGAATAGCATAGATGGAATCATATGATATACAATCTCTTGAGATCGGCTTTTTCTCTTGCTCAATCTCATAGCTTTGCCACCTATCCAAATTGTTACATCAATAACGGTAGCAATTTTTCATTGCTGAACAGTAGTCCATGGTATGGATGTACCACTATTTAACTATTAGCATTTGATTGCTTCTGGTTTGGAGCTATTATAAAGTACTTTCAGAACTATGTTAAATAAAATCTGTAAGAGCCTGAATCTCTGCCTTGTTTTCAATCTCATAGGAAAATCCATCTTTGCAGTTAAGTAGAATCTTAACTGAAGGTTAAGCACTTTTTAAATTATAGTGCTCTGTATCATTGAGGTCATTCTTTATGTCTGACATACTAGTTCATCGTGAATGGATGACAGAACTTTTCAAATGCGTTCTTGTGCCAACAGATGTGATCATACAATTTACCTTCTGTAGCCTGTTAACCTGGTTTTCACATGTTGAACTAATTTGGCATAAATGAAATAGACCTCAATTAGTCAGTTTGTATAATTCTTTTTGTACATTGATGATTCAGCTTGCTAATAGTTTGTTGAGGACTTTTGTTTCTAAGATCACCACAAATCCTAGTCTATAGTGTTCTATTCTTGTACTCCTTTATCTGTTTTTTGTATCAGAGTAGTCCTGGCTTCATAAAAATGATATGGAAAGTATTTCCTCAACTTCTATTGTCTGGAAGAAGTTCTATAAAATCGGTGTTAGTTCTTTTTTAAATGATCAATGCAATTCTGAGAAACTGTGAGGTTGGAGATTTCTGTTTTGAGGGGTTTTATTATAATCTCAATTTCCCACATAGTTATAAGGCTATTGAAAGTTTCTGTTACATTTTGGGTAATTGTAAGTTTGCATTTTCTCATCTAGTGTCAAATTTGCCTAGGGAGAGCTTTTAGATACTTTATATTTATGTTTGCAAAGTATATGAAGACATTATTAATTTCATATTTGATACTGATAATCTGTTCTCTTTTCTCCTTTCTTAGTCTTTCTAGAAGGCAGTCAATTTTACTGAACACTTTGATTTTTATTATTTTGTTTATGGTCTCATTGATTTCTGCTTATATTTATTATTTCTTTCTTCTACTTTGGATTGATTTTACTCCTTTTCTGGGTTTCTGAGACAGGAACTTAGATTATTGAGTACGCTGATGATCTGGGTTCAGTCACAGGTGGAAGGAAGTAACCAACATCCGCAGATTGTCCTCAGATTTACACACCATGCTATGTATGCACGTACACACACACACACACACACACACACACACACACACCAATAGATAAATGTAATAAAATTTTTAAAAAGTAAAGCATGTAAGTCAGAGGAACTTAGTATATCCACAAAGTTGTAAGGTAACCACCTCAATCAATTTCAGAGCATTTTCATCATCACCAAGCACCCTCAGCTATCACCTTATAGTCAAAGGCTACCACTAATCTGTTTCTTTTTTCACCATAGTTTTGCCTATTATATACATGTGATGGTTTGAATGAAAATGACCCCCATAGGCTCCAAGTATTTGAACATTTTGTTACCAGTTGGTAGTGCTGTTTTGGGAGGTTTTAGGAGGTCCAGCCTTGCTGGAAGCATATCACTGGGGGCAGACTTTGAGAGTTCTTTTGCCTTACCAGATTTCCAGCCACTCTCTGCTTCCTGCACCTGCATGAAAATGGGATCGCTACGTTTTCTGCTCTGGCCACTTCTGCTACCATGCCCCTGCCATTATGGACTCCCTCTGGAACTGTAAGCTCAAATAAACTCTTCCTTCTATAAATTGCCTTGGTCATGGTGTCTTATAACAACAGAAAAATAACAAATGTTTCCTCTTGATTAAAAAAAATATGATATATGTAGTTGCTATTTTAGAAGTAAAAACCTCTATTTCACCTGGAGCCTAATTTCTAGATAGAAGACCATGAATAAAGCAAAAATGCATAAATATTTCAGGCTTTAACATCTATGGCCCATATTGAAGGTGGGCATTGCTCCCCACTGGTGAAGATATTACTTTCCCTCTGCTCTAGCGCTGAGATGCCGAACACTCCATGGATGAACATTCCAGTTTGTTTCAACTCTAAGCAAAGTCTGTTTTTCATAAATATCTGACAAGCTTTTTTCTCCTCCTTTAACTTGAATACCGTGTTTTCTCCCTTTCCTTCTCTCTCAGTTCTTCCTTCACCATCTGCTCCCATAGGATTTTAACCTGGAGGAATTTGAGACTTTAAGCCTTGGTTGACAGCAGTAGCAGAAGATGCTGTAACGGTTTGAGAAGAGCATTTGAAAGCTACAGACAGCCCTGTTTGTAGAAAGTAAAAACACTCAAGCTCTGCTCAAAATGACAATGGCTTTTTAAGAGGGCAGTTATCATTTAGACAGAAAGTAGTTGAATGCTTTGAGTTTCACTCTCTCGGGAAAGATGATTCCTATACAATTATTTTAATTTTTACTTTTTTTCTACTTTTAATTTTTTGCTCTATTTTTCATTTTTATTTATTTTTTAATTGTTTAGATAAGAAGCCTATTGGCTTCCTTTACTTATTTGTTTATTTATTTATCTATTGCCCCAGTTTTCTAGATTAGCATGCAAAGTAATGGGTTTCCTCATGGCATCTTCATACATTTATTTGTTGCTGTGCTTTGCTCCCATTTGTTCCTGTCCCTCGCGCCCCCCTTCCCTTCACCCCTCTCCACACAAGCTGGCTCCTGTCTTCTAGTTCATCTCCACTTTTGCTTTCCTACCACATATATCCCAATGTACTCTCCATTTCCCACCTCTCTCAAGCTCTCTTTCTCCCCTCTCATGATTCCCTTTCTAGCCTCATATCTACAAGCCCACATATAAATACACACAAACACACACACAAACACACATACACATTATATATATGTGTTTATAATTATATGTTTGGCATATAAAACGTGATATTTATCTGCATCTGGCATATATATTGCTTAACATAATGATTTCTAGTTCCATCCCATTTTCCTGTAAATGTCACACTTTCATTTTTCTTATAGCTACATAAGATTTCATTGTGTATATGTACTATATTTTCTTCCTCCACTAACCTGTTGATAGCTGTCTGGGCTGGTTTTATTTCCTAACTATTGTTGAGTAGTGCAGCTAAAAAATGGACATGGATGTAGAACTATCCCTGTGGGATGCTGACTTATTGTCCTTTGGATAAATCCCTGTGTGGATTATGTGGTAGTTCTCTTTCAATATTTTGAGGAACCTCTGATTTACATCCTCTCTGGCAGTTGACAAGAGTTCCCCTTTCCCTACATGCCACATTCTGACCAGCATTTTTTTTTTTTTTTGACAGGGTCTCCCTGGTCCCAGCCTACCTGGAAGTCACTATGTGGACCAGGCTGTGAGATCACCCTGCCTCTGCCTCCCAAAGGCTGGAATTAAAGGCATGCAGTGTCATGCCTGGCATCATTTGTTTTCTTGATAACTATCCTGATGGGTGAAATGGAATCCCAAAGCAGTTTTAATTTGCATTTCTCTAAGGCTAAGGACATTGAACACTTTCTCAAGTATTTATTGGTCATTTGTATTTCTTCTTTAGATAACTGCTTATTCAGTCATTGTATTCATTTTATTGGATTATTTGGGTTTTTATGTTAAATTTTTGCAGATTTTTTTGTATCCTAGATACTATTCCATCTAGTGTGTAGTTGGCAAAGATTTGTTTTTCCCCATACTGAAGGCTGTCTCGTAACCCTGCTTACTGTTCTTGTTTTGTTTTGTTTTTCTTGTGTAGAAGCTTTTTAATTTCATGTTATCTCTTTTAGCAGTTCTTGGATTATTTCCTGTGCCCTTGAAATCCAATTCAGGAAATCCTTGGCTGTGCCTGTATCTTAAAGTGATTTATCTATATTTTCTTCTATCACTTTCAACATTTCAGGGCTTACATTATATACTGAACTTTGCTCAGGGTAAGAAATTGGGATCTGGTTTTATTCTTTTATACATGGAAATCCAGTTTTCTTAGCACTATTTGTTAAAGAGACTGTCTTTTCTCCAATGTATGTTTTTGAAGGTTTGTCAAAAATTAGACGGTGCAACTCTGGGCTGACTTCTGGGTCATCTATTCCACTCCACTGCTCTACATGGCTGTTTTTGTGCTGCTACCATAGTGCTTTTGTTACTATGGCTATGTAATATAATTTGGGATTGGGTATTGTGAAACTTCCAGTATTCTTTTTGATAAAGATGTTTGGGCTTCCTCTTTAGGACTTTTAGGAAAATTCTGTGGAGACGATCACCAGAATCATTATGGGGATTGAAATGATTGTGTAGATTGCTCTTGGTAATATTCCTGTTTCCCAATATTAATTCCAATAGTTCATGAGCCATGAGCATCAAAGGCCTTTTGCATCTTTTAGTTCCTTCTTCAACTTTTTTCTTTAGCTTCTTAAGGTTTTCATTGTAAAGGGCTTTCATCTTCTTTGTTAGGCTTATTCCTAGTATTTTGTTTGCTTTTTGTTGTCTTTTTTGTTTTGAAGTTGCTGTGAATGGAATTTTACCAGATTTCTTTCTCAGTAATCTCATTATTGTTACAGAAAAAGCTACTGCTTTTCATACACGGATTTTGTATCCTACTATAGAAAATATTCCTCAGGCCTAAGAGTTTTCTGGTGGAGACCCCAGGGTCTTCAGTGTAATGGATATGTCCTATGTAGTAAGGATCATTTTGCCCCGTTTGCCCCATTTATATTCCGTTTGTTTCTCATCTGATTACGATAGTCAAGCCTGTGTGACTGACACTGTGTTCCACTTGCTTCTCTACATAGTAAGTCGTTGTGTGCATTTTTCCAGTATCCTTTCACTTTCTTTGTGGATTTCTGAAGCTTTTTCTCAATTTCTATCTTTGGAGTGAAGTGTACTTCTTACTCTTATCCTCCCCTTCACTAGCCCTCACAGTAGTCTGCCTGGCATCTTGCCCCAAAGTCATCGGGATTTTTTTTTTTATGGGGCAAAATATACATATGTAAAATTCAATGAGCTATGAAAGAAATACAGAATCTCACATACCAGCATCAATTTATAGAGATATCCTTCACCAGAAAGTTCACTCAGCCACCTCACCCCTTGGCACAAGCAGCTGGTATTCTCCTTCCTGTTACAGGAGAGTTTGCCTGTCCTTGAGCTTCCCACAACTGAATCCCACACTAATGATTAGTGATGATGCAGTTCTTGCTTACAGATAATCTGTCTTTTGCAATGAGTTTTCTTCTGAAAATTCAGAGACAGAGGAAGATGATATTTTCATCTCTCCATTAAAATATTTTGATTTTTTTCTCTTTTAGCATTTTATGAGTAGCAACTAAACTGTAATATAAAGTGGGACTGGTACTTGGAGCACAGATTTTTCAAGTAGATTAAATCAAACATTTATAACAAGCTAGTCTAATGCCTAAAATGACCTAAAAGAGTCTGTATTTAGAAAACACACTTTTTAAGACATGCAATTTCAAATAGGTGTAACCAAAACTCCCTTTAATAGGTATCACAAGAACAAAGCACAACTTCAGGCAACCCTAAAAGATGTTTTCTGAGAACATTCTCATTTAGGGGACTCTACAAAGCTACTTTCACAAGAGTCTAAAGGGTGGAAAAGATGAGTGAGCAAGCTTATCAGAAAAACTTCTGGAACTGTCTAAAGTGAGAGTAAAAAAAATGCCATTCAAAATGGTAAAGAAAACCAGATTAAGCCTTGGGGTGAACACTTTGAAATGAACAATTGGATTCCTGTTCTTGGAGAGTCATAACATGGAATTGGATTTAATGAATGCATTATAAAACAGAGACCTCTTACAACATGAAATTAAAGGAGTTTTGAAGAAACTAATTGATGCAACTGAATTAAACTCTTAAGAGCTCTTAAAGATAACAGAAAACAAATGTACGCTGAGTTAACAGCATAGAATAATGCAACTGACGCACCTAATGAGCATATTAAGTCTCAAAACCAAGAAAACTTAGCTGAAATCAAGCAAAATAAGAAAGTAGGTATTTCAACTCCTTCCAGTACTGCATTTGAAGAAATGGATTTTCAACAAATGTCCAATAAAAAGATTGGCCATGCATGTGAAGAACCGGACACCTATAACATGAAAACCTTTTTCTTTTCCTCCAGGAAAAGCCAAAGGAACAATTCACTATTACCAGATCCAGTTCTGTTGTCAATAGAAACCTTGTTAACTCAGAAAACAAAAGGCTTATATTGTGGAAAAAAATTAAGAGAGAATATACATGCTTTGGAAAATACCCTCATTATACTATATTCTAACTGGGGCATAAAATCCAAGGGGACATCCAGGGAACTCTCTGGACAGGAAGTTCCCTGAGAAAGGGATAAGGATCTGTATCTCAAGGATCCTGAATACTGTGATAGGACCCAGGACCCCAAGGGAGTTTCAGTTAAGACATGCCATCCCAGGGCCAGGGCCAAAGACCCAGATCACTCCACCAGGCCAGTTTTTTCTAGTGCCCTTCACAATGGTGGGTACTTGGGGTGGTCCTCAGAGTCAGCACACATGCACACACATCCAGCTGCACAACGTCCTACCTCTGTAAATTCCTGAGAATAGGAACATGAAGGACTGCTTCCCAGGAATCTCCTCCACCTGGGGACCTCCCTGGTCTAGCACATGCTCCACCAGTAGCAATAAATGCCCCTACAATTGTTAGTGTTGGTATTCTGCCACAGAATTGGGAAACAAGAGTAGTTCCTTCTTTGATTGGATTCCATCTTCCAATGGAATGGCTTATGGAAATCCAGATCCATGGAAATGTGCCTTTTTTTTCCTTGTTTTATGTAACTGCATTTTTTTCAGTTTTATTGCTAATAACAATTAAGTTATAACACAATAGCTCAAATGAAAGACATTATAATTTCTTAGAATAGTATAACTCTAACTTATTTTAAATGAATCTTAAGTTAATTGCTTCCATCTTTTCTGTTTATAGGTGATATAATTAAGATATGTATTGCTCTTGACATCTTACTGAAATATTCCAGAAACACAGAAAAAAGGTCTTTTAAAATATTTTTGATGTTTTTTCTCTTTTGCTTTATTGTTTTTATTTTAGTAATTATGTATTGTCTCAAGTGGAAATGTGACAGAATACCAATTCCCAGAACTATGTTTTACAATTATATAAATGAATCATATGAGTGAACTGTTGTTCTTATTTGATTTCTAGATAGTGCTTGAGTTGCTTCTATTCATCTACAAACAAGAGCTAGTGATGGAGATCCATGGTAGAGTACTTTTCTCTTTTCCTAGAAACACAAAAAATTTCCTCTTCTAAAGGATGGTTTAATTTTCTCTTTAGTTTTACTACTAAACATAAATATCACATATTTTGTGAAAAGTAAAGTATCCAACTGATGGTTTGTCCAAGAGAAGGATCTATTGTAAGGTCAACTGTCAAATATCAGTATAATCAAAACTGAATGTAGTCACTCAAAGACTGCATAGTCTGAAAAACCTAACTTTAGAATGTCTAAGTAACTTTTTGATGTGGCATATAAGCTCATTCACTATCTGCAGAATAAATTTGGAAATCTTGTCAGTAATAAATGCATTATTTTCATGTTGCCTTCCAAGGTCAATGCCACCAATGGAAGACTAGTGCATGCTTCCTTCCAGGGACAGAGCTGGCCTTTCTTTCTTCTTCCTGAATAAATCAGCAACTCCTCACAGGAATTACTTTCTTACTATAATGACCACATAATAGGGAAAATCCTAATATTTTCTCAATGCACATCTTCTCTTGCCTTGACCTCATTGAGATCTTGTAAATATAAGAGTTCATTATAATTTAATTCATTTTCTTTCTAGCACTAAGAATTAAACCCAGTGCTTTCTACGTGCTAGGCAAGCACTTTACCACTGAGTGACATTTTCAGCCCTCTTTTTAATTTTTTTTCAAGACAAGGTTTCACTAAGTTGCCCAAGTAGGTCTTGAACCCATTCTATAGCCAAAGTATGCTTGGACTTGTTATTCTCCCAAGCAGCTGGGATTACAGCCCTATGCCAATATGCCTGGCTTATAATTCATATCCTTTTGACTCTATTCCCTTCAGTCTACTTTGCTTTCAAAGACCGTCTTTCCTAAATGATAAATCAAAAGACTTTTGCCTCTAATATACTTCACACAGAATCACAGATCCTTTCCTCTTTAAAACTTTTTTTATTTCAATTATTTATTTGGAGGGGGGCAAGACTACAACATGCTTATGGAGGCAAGGGGACAACTTGCCAGAGTTGGTTGTCTCCTTCCATCATGTAGGTCCCTCTGACTGAACTCAGGTTCAACAGGCTTGGCAGCAAGGGGCCCATACCGACTGAGACATTTTACCAGCCCTATCCTTTCCTCTTAACTATGAGGAATCCATTCATGTCCTAAAGCCTGCAGCCCTTTCTTACTTCTCTCTCTCTCTCTCTCTCTCTCTCTCTCTCTCTCTCCCTCTCTCTCTCTCTCCCTCTCTCTCTGCCATGTCACAAGTTAAAATTCCTCTTGTTTTGTTTTTGAGACAAGGTCTCATATAGCCCAGGCTAGCCTTGAACTCACTATGTAGCTGAGGATAACCTTAAACTCTCAATCAGTCTTCCTTTATCTTGTAAGTGCTGAGATTATGGGCATGTGCCATCATGTCTTAACAGTCCTCTAATGTTGCATCAGTATAAAAGAGTAGATCATTCAAATAGACATAAGCTTAAGTACACCACTTGCATTTCAAGGATACTTAGATAGAATTCTCTCATCTCAGTGTGCCCTAAGAAAGATCACATTCTGAAAAAGTGGGCAAGCAAGCCAGAGATGCTGGGTGACAGAAGGTAGAAGTACTTGAGGATTTACCTTGTTTAACATGTTACTAAGAAAGCATACTCACACGCATTAGGATTTCAACAACATTAAGTAAAACTCATTTGTGTTCTATCTGCAAAATTATTCAAGACTTTAAAACTAAAGCTATAAGTGTTGGGGATGTGGCTCAGTCAATAGAGTACTTACCTCACATTCTCAAGACCCTGTGTTCAATTCCCAGCACAATACAAGGTAGGGTGTTGTGGCACATGTATGTAATCCCTGCACTTGGGAGGTGGAGACAGGATCATAAATTCAAGGTCACTTTCAGCTACATAATGAGTTTGAGGTCAAGATGGGATTCATGAGACCCTGTCTCAGTAAGAAAAATGAAATAAAATCTAAAAGATTCTTAAAACCAAAGGTATGAATATAATCCTGACCTGAGTGATGTTAACTTGCTTAACCTCATTGAACTCTGTCTCTTGCCATCTGTAAACTAAAGATAATAATGTTTGTATAGCCAACAAGACTGTCTCAAGGTTTGGCAATGAACTGAATGACTCTGTGTTCCCAAAGTTCATAGACTTAAATCTTTGCCCTTAATATGACGGTATCAGGAGGAAGCCTTTGAGAAGTAATTTTGTTTGAGAGTGGACTCCATGAGTGGGATGAGCGCCTTCATGAAAGACTTGAGAGACTTCTCTGGTCCTCTTTCTACTGTGTGAGGATACAGTGAGAGGCTGACATGGAAGAGTCCTTCATCCAACCATTGGCAGCCCCTGATCTCAGATTCTCAGTCTCCAATGTTAAGAGAAAGAATTTCCACTTGTTGATAAGCCATTCTGTTTGAAGCAACTCATTTGAGTAGCCAAAGCTAAGAGAAGGCTCATTCAATGGCAGTTATGTTGTCTTTCTCATACACTCTAATCCAAATAAATCAACTCACTGGCAAACCCTAGGTGAGCTGTCAACCTCTTGGCCCTTGAAGACACTCTTCTTGTACCTGAATGCTCGTTCTGCCTCTTCCATCTTGGTTCAGCAAACTTAATCACTCACAAAGGTCCCACTCAAATGTAGTCAGCTCTGGTCAGCTTTGAACCGCTCCCAGTTGAACAGCAGTATCTGCTTTCTCTGGGCCCCTAAGGCTATCTCCAGACCGAATCACGGAAAGACTAGGTCTATGTCTGGATCTTTCACTGGGTTTAATTCCAGGAGAAGAAACATATGGCTTAGTTCCCTTTACAGCTATCACTCTCACATTCCCAGGGCCTGCACAGAGTTTGATACATAGCTGACATTCAATAAATATTTGCTGATTGTTAAAATTGTGTCTTTACTCCCATTGCCAACAGATGTCTTCATTAACCTGACTGCTGACTGACAAATGCACAGTCTATTGTGTAGAAATTAGAGCAACACAGGCACTAATTCCATCACTACAACTTTCACTTGTTACAGCTATCAGAAAATCAAGATGCTATTTCAGTAGCCTGTGAAACTATTTCCAGACCAAGAATTTTTGACAGATCCCATGGTTCCTTGTTGGTGTGTGTTAACTTGCTGTTGACCTATTTGCATTTCAGCAACTAGATCCTCTCTTACTAATAATTCAGCTGCATTAATTTTTCCACATTCAGGGTAGTGAGTATTCTCTCTCTAGCCTCAGTATTTGGGGTTTTTGAAATAGGATATTCATATTAAAACCAACAAGAATTTGTGGTTACATGGCTTTCAGTATACCAGGAATGGAGTTCACATTTTTAATGTGTCTCAACCCGTGTTGTTTGTATACCTCTCCTTGGTCATGTCTGAAATAAATTTTCTGAACTCTAGGTATTCATCATAGACCATAAAGCAAAATAAATTAAATTATAATTTATTTCTGAGTAATAAGTAAGCAGGGGATGATGTGTTCCATCTTTTGATGGAATGCAAATTTACCATTAAAAGACAAATTCTTCACTTCCAAACTTTGAATAGGGTGGTGCTTTAAAAAGCATTCCATCTGGTTAAATTTAGGGTGCTGAAAAAAGCCCACTATAAGAATATTCTCTGGCTCTGGACCCATAACATTTTTACTTGATTATGAACTGGATTCGTTTTCATTTCCTTGAAGCACTTCCACGTCGCTTTTTCTTCCCCTTCTGCAACAAGACAAAACTGTCACCATCCTTGTTGACTTCAGTAATATTGTCTTCTCTGAATAATGCATTTCAGATGCATTATTGCTAGTAAAAGAAAAGCTTGTCTTCACTGGCTGATGTTTGCAGAGGACGTTTCTACAGGGTTTGCTGGTATTTTTATTATTCACTCATCTATTAGTCCTGCACTTCTCTGTCTCATTCTCCTCTCCTCTGCTACCCTTCTACGGCACTACCTGCAACCTGACCGTCTCAACTTATTCGTATATCATGCTGCTGAAACAATACCACAGACTGGGTAATCTATAAAGAAAAGATGTTTGCTTGGCTCATGGCCCTAGAGGCCAAGAAGTTCAAAACTGAAGGACTACATCTGATGAGTACCTTCTCACTGCTTCATAAAGCAGCATCTCAGGTGAGAAAACAAGACGAGCCAAACTTTCTGTTGTTTTTGTTGTTGTTGTTATTGTTGTTGGAGACATGGTCTCACTATGTAGCCCAGGCTAGCCTGGATCTCACAATCCTTCTCTCTCAACCTTTTGACAGCTAGAATTACAGGTGTGTGTGCACTACCATGTCTTGCTTCCAAATTCGCTTTTGTAATAATCCCATTCTCACCGAAATAAACCTACTCCCACAACAGTCCACTCAAGTCCACCTGTGTCTTCAAGGTCACCTCTCCCAACACCGTTTATTGGGGATAAAATTTCCACACACGAACTGTGAGGCCTATCCAAGCTACAGCACCTGCTGAAGTTCACTCAATTGCCTTTAGCCCAGTTCTGCTTCCTTCCTGTTCAGTTTGATTCAGTTACAAGTATAGATGTTTGCACCATCGAAGGGGCTCACTTTTATCAGATTTTCTCTAGGTTTTAGTGACAGTAAATAAAATGGCTATTTCAGAAAACCAAGTTAAGCAAAAACTATGTCCAATCTTAGACAGACATTATAGTACTATGGAAGAAGACTGAATTTAGGAACCACATAGATTTCCCACTGTCTAGGCTAATGACCTTATACAAGTTATTCAAGATCTTATTACCTTAATTACTCAGTTCATAAAATATAGATTTGAAAACCCACCATACAAGCTGGGTGTGGTGGCCCATACATCTAATCCCAGCACTCAGGAGACAAAGGCAAGTGGATCTCTGTGAGCCTGAGGCCATCCTGGTCCACATAGTGAGGTCCAGACCAGCTGAACCAGCCTGTCTCAAAACAAACCATTATGAAAAAAAAAAAAAAACAAGAAAAGCTAACTTATGGCATGATTGCAACAATTATAAATGACATGGATTACCTGCCTATATAGTTGTCCAATAACTACATCCTATTATTGGACTTGATTCTTTATTATTGATTGGTCCATTTATCACTTTTTAATAATTTCTTGAGGCCATGCTGTGGACTTAGCATTGTGCTAGATGCTTAGGAATAACTAGATAAGCAGACAGGGGATTTTCTGTCAAGAAATAGAGCATACAGAAACAGCATCTACTTCCTATTTGCTCTGTCAATTTTTTGTAGGAGAGAAAATTTGTCCAACCCCAGTATATAGGTCAGGATTGAGGAAAGGCAATCTTGAGCATCTATTCCCCTTTACCAGCAACTATTAAGACAGATATATGACTCAGTCCAGGCAAATGAGATTTAAGTCAAAGTAGCCTTTGGAGATTTCCAGGAAGAATTTTCTACCATAAGACAGATTGGAAAGATGAAAGGCCTCCCTTCCTCCAACCTTGCTTACTTCTGTGGAAAGGAAAAATGAAAAATGTTTATGATAGTGTGATTCTTGGAAGAAGTTACAGTCTTCCTTGAGGCCATGAGGGGAGATACTGTCAACTTTGAGTATGACAAAGTTAGACACATTGAAACAAGCCTGTAATTGCAGCATTTGAGAGGTGGAGGCAGGAGAATCCCAAATTTAAGTTTAAGGCTGGCCTGGGCTATCAAGGGGAGTGGGGGTGAAGTAGCCAAGCAGAAGCATCCAGGAATCACATCCTCAGTGATGTCACTGAACCGCAAAGCAAACTTCGTACCATCTGCTCATAGACTTCTCATTTGCTAACAAGTGTCTGACATATTGGGACAAAAGCCTGGAGACAGTGGGGCTTACTAAAGTTTAGGCAATAGAAATGCTTTTCATTCCTTCATTAGTAAACTTTTAACAAGTATTTATGCAGCCAATTCTTACAGCTCTTTGGGACTTGGCCTTTTATTCACAGAAGGAGGCCTACCTGAGCAAGCTGTCCTACCATTCTGGTCGTAGCTAACCCTCTGCCCCTACAGCAAGCAAAGAAGAAAGGCCCCTTTGCTCAGAGCACACCCCCAAGTGTTTCCAGAATGAAATTAAACTTCAGCACATAACAAAGTGCTGAATTCCAGAAAAGAAACAGTATGTATATTCACCAGTATTTTTCCAATAATGTTTTCCCTACCAAAAAAATAAAAAGAAGCCTACATCCTTTCAGTATTACAATATTATCAAAGTCTAGGCCCCTGCAGTAGATTTAATATGAGTTTTACCATTTCAGGATGTGGCTAACTCATAACTGATTGGATATCTAGCTTGTTTGTTTTACTCTTAAATAAAGTGTAAGTGAACATCCAATAGAATGTGACAGTTTCCTTCTATAAGTGTGCTGTGAAGATCTCAGCGTTTCCATGGGGATGTGATTAATGTCAGGCACTAGGGCTGGTGATGTTGCTCTCCTGCTGCCTCTCCACCTGTCCACTGCCAGGTGAGCAGATCCAGCCACTGCTCTGTCTGACTGCCAGCCGATGCTTCCCTGCTGACCCATCCACGTGCTTGGTGCATCTTCATAAGTCTTACCACCTGCTAAGAACTCCTCAACACTTTCAAGTGTATGCTTTATTTTGGACTTGATTTATAGTAAAGGTCCTATGAGACAAGTACCACTACCCCCAAAGAGTCCAGTAGCAAAATTCAGTTCCTATCAAAAATGATGCAATCTGTGACGGGAATGATCCACACAGTACAGATACTTTATGACAAGAAATTAAAATTGCTTCCTTCATTATTTCACCTCCCCAAATCTCCATTCAATCTAGGCAAAATACCTATTATTCCCTTCTTAGGAGGAATCCAAGCCTCTGAAAACTTAATCAACATGCCAAGAGTTAACTGAGATCAGAACACAAGTTTCCTACCTCCCTACTTCAAGATTCATCACCTGCTTGAAGTACAAATAAAATGACACAAAAAAAAAAAAATGTTGGGCTTTCTTCCACCAATCTGCAGGGGGCGCGGAACTTGTATGCTGTAAAAGAATGTCAGAGAGTCCAACATGTACAAATACAGAAAAAGAGCAGGCATAGAACATGAGAGATGCACTGAGAGCACATTCTAAGACCCAGGGTCTCATTCAAGTCAAAAATGACTTTGATGTATCCCCTTCCCACAATGAAAAGAGCTGCCCTATGCAAATTAGCATTTTGCCAGTCAGCTGCGTTGGGACAGAAACAACTGGTCTGCAGTCAGCCAGAAAGAAAAACAACAGCCAAGGTGCAGAGTGTTACTTTTCCCACACTGAATGAGGCATTAACGTCCAAATCTCTGACCCTTTAAATCTGTGTGACAATAATTAATGCGAGAAAGATAACTAATATTTACATTTGCACTCAGAGCCTCAACTAATAAGAACATGGGTTATGTAAGGCGACTGGACAGCCTCACCAGTTTCTGTATTCTTTTCCAGAAGGTGAGGCATTAATCTCTTTCTCACTACGCCTGAGTTCTTACCTATCCCAACAAATCTGGGGGCAAGTAGCACAGAGATGTGAGTAACAAACAAGGAACTCAGGATTAGGGAGGAGCCAAGGCCTTCTTTCAGGTACAGAATCTCTTCAAGGGTCCTAATAAACACACACTGGGCTGTGCGTTCGCCTAACCCTTGCCTTCAGTCATTGTCTGCTCTTCATTACCAGGGTAGCGTACTCTCAATACAAGTCGCTTCCCTCCTCGTGGTTCAGAACTCCTTTGTAAAATAACTGAGTTTAACTGCATTGGTGTTTATAAAATCAAAATCCCCTGCATCTCAATCTTTCAAATACACAAGCCCCAAACCCAATTTCAAATACACAAGCTCCAAAATTCCCAATTTACTAAATAAGGCTTAGGGATCTGAAGAATAATTTCCAATTTTGAAAAGTTTCCTATGTAGCTATAATACTCAGATGAAGCTGGAAATCACTGGATTGCTTAATCATTGAATTGTTATTGAATCTAAATTAGATAAGCTCTAGACTTTTAATAGCCCTTCATTCAAGAATGGAATCTCTGCCTGGAAAAATAAAATAAAATAAAGCAAAGTAGATATTGAGTTGCTACCTATTCAACCTTCAGAAAAGCATTAAGGACACATGAATATGGTCTAAAAGAGAGTCATGGAGAAGACAACTTACACATTTAAAAAAATCTACTCTGGGTCCATAACATATCATATGCCCAAATCAGTTCAATTGACTTTATTATAAGACATTTTAGATTCTATTAGTATTCTCTTACTATTGAAAGTACGGACTCTCTCTCTTCTTCTGCCTGCCTGCCTTTGCTTTTGTGATAACTTACTTTTTAGTGTATTACTTATTCCTATCTTTTAAGAAAAATAAATTAAGGCGAGTGGCAAAATAGTATTTAAAGTCAGTTATGCTGCCAGGCATGGTGGGGCATGCCTTTAATCCCAAAACTCAGGAGGAGGAGGAGGCAGGTGGATCTCTTTGAGATTAAAGCCAGCCTGGTCTTTATAGCGAGTCCAGGGCCAGCTAGAACTACAGGGAGACCCTGTCTCAAAAAAAAAAATCAGTTATGCTTTTCTTAAATTTTTTTCTGACACAAAACAACCCGACTCCTTGCCTGCTCTAATGCAGCCACATTACCTTCCTTACCTGATCATTCATGTGGGCTGGCTCCACCTGAATCTCCCTGCTGAAGAAATTTACCGAGCACTCTGAAGGGCAGGAGAGAAAAAGGGAAATGCTGCCTTGCCACTCGACGGTGTCTCACCTTCAACTACATTGCATTAATCCAGTTTGATCTTTCTCCAGAACTTCAAATAGAAAACTAGAGAATTTAACCTCGGCTTCTTCTTCGTGGTTTCCAACCAAGTAAAACTGAAAAACCTAGCTGATAAAAACTAATTAGAATTTCTTCCAGGCTTCAGAAAGTAAGGAAGAAAGTTAACACAATAACTTTATTCAACAAGAATTTCTGGAACTCCTACCATGTGCCTGGCATCATGTTAAGTGCTATGGATGCAACAGTGATCAAGAAAGAATTTCCAAATTTTTGGCACTACTAAAAGCAAGGATGCTTTTACACAGGGCAGTTATAGCTCATAAAATACCCAAATAGCATCAGTGCCTCTTTGATGTATGCACTGCCACTTGACATTTATAATAACCTCTGAGATAGGCAGGGCGGATGTTATTAACTGCATTTTAGATTCACTAATGGTAATATTAATGTGTGCTGAGTACTTAAAATTATAATAGTAATGCCCACTAATTTAATGCTTTCTTCTCAAGAGACACTGTACAATGCATTTTAGATAAATTTTCTTACATTGGCATGATTTTTACCCATTTTTTAAAAAAATTACATGTGATAACTCTGTGTGTGTGTGTGTGTAAGTGAATGGAGATAAAAAGACAACTTGGGAGAGTTGGTTGTCTTCTCCCACCATATTGGTCCCAGGGATCAAACTCAGGTTGTCAGACTTACATGCCTTTACCTGTTGAACCATCTCAACAGTCCTTATCCTTATCTTCATTTTATATTTGAAAAACTGAAACTTAAGAGAGCCACATAGTGAGTGATGGGACAGAGCCAAGACTAACCCCATGTCTCCTTCTTACCAGATTGCTGAATTCAATGAGGCTAAATGATGTATCCAATATAACCTGGTTTCTAGGGTTTATTCTGACCGATAAATTCCGTTTCTTTTTATATTGCAAATATTTCAATGTATAAATATCTGACACAGATACTTTCTAAAGAACTACACAGCTGTACAGAGAGGAAAGATTCTATTGTTTTCCATTTCAAACAACTCAAGTGGACTTTAAAAAGAATGCCGCCTGTTAGGGAATGAGTCCAAAGTCTGGCAATGCCTGTTAATAAACTGTATTAATAATTTGCAAACATGCAAAATCAAATGATAATTTTTAATTTTTTTCAAAGAATTAAAATCTCCTTGACTTTCAAGGTACTAGTCACAGAAACAAGCTGTGCCCAACAGAAAACGTAAAACAAGAGGGAAGTTTGGAGAATCTGCACATTGAAAAAAAAAAAGTGATCCAGTAGGTCATTGACCTCCAGACTCCAGTACCTACTTCTGACATTTGAAATAGAAAAGAAAGGTCTAACAAAGGCTGAAGGAAAGTGCCACCAAGGCACAACAAAGGTGTTGTGGTCTGGACGTAGACTGTCTGGTAAATTGCATCAAATGCAGTTTGCAAAGAAACCTCTGAGGTTGACAGGTGGGAGACTTGTGTTTTATTCAGCATTCACGTTTTCATCAAAAGTGCTACAATTAACACCCCAGCTCAAAGATGTCACAGACCAATCTTTCATTTAAAAAAAGAAAAAACAAAAGAAGAAGAAAAATGAGAAAAGGCAGCTGAGCAATTATTCTCCGTGGGAAAGATGACTGTAAAGTAAGGGCACCTCATAAATTATTTGCAGACATGTCCATATTAGAATGAAATAAGATCTTTCAGAGGGTTACACACCTGTGCCACGGATAATTGCCCTCATTCACAAATAATAAGTGGTCTACCAGATGTTTAGCCCCACACAGACATATGTAAGGCAAAGCAGTAGGAGAGGGCATCTTAGCTCAGACCAGAGACGATCATTTTTATCCTTTACAAGCTCTCATGCTGTGTCAGCAGCTTATCCAGTAAGGTAACCAAAGCATCAAGGATTCCAACCGCTAAGCACTAACATTTCATCCCAGTGATTAAACTATGGAGAAACCCACAGGGCCATTAGAAGTGACAGATCTAAATTAGATGCCTACATCTCTTTCACTCACTCTTTGATTTTAACAGATGTAAATTTGATAAGGCTTTCTCTTTTATCACAATTCCAAAGGTGTGTTGTAGTCATGTTTACCCCATTACCTTCTCCTTTCCTTCCTCCATTCTCACTGGCTTCCTTCTACTTCCCAACTGGTCCTCCTCCTGCTTTCATATCATGTATGTGTATCGTGGGGGGGGGGGTTCTTTTCTTTTTGAGACAGAGTCTAGAACGTGCTATGTAGACCAGGCTGGCCTCCATCTCACAAAGACCTACCTGGCTCTGCTTCCTGAGTGCTGGGACTAAAGGCCTGTGGCACCACACCCCATTCCATATCATTTTTTAAATGTAGGTCTTGAGCAGGTAGTGACAGCTCTTATATTAATAATTGCAATGGCCATGTTATATCTAGAAGACAACTGTTCATAATCTCCTCCCCATCCTCCAGCACTTACAATCTTTTTCTTCTCCTCTGTGATGTCCCCTTGGTGGGGTTGGTATTGATGTCCCAATTAGAACTGAGTACTCAACAATCATTTATTCTCAGTATTTTGACCAGTTATGAGTCTCTACATTAACCACCACTCACTCCAAAGAGAAGCTTCTCTGATTCTAGTTGAGAGCATCAGTAATCTGTCGGTACACACCCAAATATTTAGAAGACATATTTGGCTATATGTCCATTTAGTACAACATCAGTAGTGCATTCCCTGCTAAGCCTGTGACCTCCATAGCCATAGGTTTTGACAAGGTGCTCAGTATCAGGCATGAATTCTCTCCTGCGGATCAGAGTTAAGATTCAATAAGAAAGTGGTTGGTTACTCTCAAAACTGTCATGGCATTCTTACGACTGTGGCCATATCTTGCCTGGCAGGTAGGTATTATTTCATGTAAGGTCTACAGACAGGTAAAACTACTGAGGAATTTTCTCTTCCAGCAGCCCGCATGACACTTTCTGGATAAGTTTCTTACATTTTAATGGCTTATCAGATATAGTGAGCATTTCAAAGCTAAATAGAAGTTCATTATGAGTTGAGAAATATGTTTAATGAGTATTAATTGGTGTTAGAGAATAAATATTGCTTTATTACCTGTTATTGAAATAATGCTTACACTAAGCGTGGTGACAAGTGCCTTTAATGCCAGCCCTGAGGAGGCAAAGCCAGGCAGATCTCTGTGAAATTGAGGCCAGTCTGGTCCACATAATGACTTCCAGGAGGGATGGGATTAGGAGACCCTGTCAAAAAAACAAAAAACAAGAAAGAACGCTTGCATATTTACCATTATTAGTCTTTATAATATTTAATATCAACATTATAATAAAAGTGGACTGTCTACAAATACTCAGGAAATATTACTGGTGAGCTATCTAGGGTTCAGTATGGGCTAGATAGAATCAATGGTAAATATAAAAATGATTTTATGGTTACACTTTTGAAGGAGTATATGTCCAAAAACAGTTGTATCCTTAAACATTGTGATACTATTATACATATTAGATAACTGTTCAGTGATTACACCAGTAGATATATAATAATTGGTTATATTCACAAGGTAATTCACATACTGTCCATGCAAACAGATTTATGGTTGCAGAGAAAGACTCTTTTCAGGATGCTAAAGGTTCATCAAGATAATGTAATATCCCTCTTTTCAGTATCATCTACAGTACTGATAATATGTACTTGTTCTTCCTCCCTCTACTTGAGAACTAATTTCAGCCATATCCCACCCCTCCACATGCATCCATGTTTCCAGGACAGAGTCAACTAGCATAGGAATAGAAACCTGACTTTAACTACACAAATTAGAGTGCTTGAAATTGAGTTAACTTTCTCATTTTGGAGGTGACAGATACAGAATAACCAGGCCTTCAGAGAGAGAGAGCACGAACCCACAAAGCTGAGAGAAACAGGAATGAGGGACAGATGGAGTCTAAAAATATCCTTTCACCTGTTCTGAGGTGCAGTCCTTATCATCTTATAGTTTAGTTGTATAAATTGTACTTTGTTTTATTAAATGATTAAATACTTTTTGACTCAAGCTAATTTGACTTCTGTAGGAAACAAAACACTTAATAAGCATATTAAGGTGAACTTTTTAGCATTTTTCTCTCAAAATTATAGTTGGCTCATATGTACCAAAAAATTCCATCACAGTAGAAGTAAAGACTTAGAGATAAGGTTGAGCCTGATGCATCTAGAGAAAGAAAAGCACCAAGCATTACCAGGATGCACAGAGTTTTGAAAAAAAGAAAGGAAGGAAATGGTTTTATCAAGGGTAAATTCAACATAACAAAGAACAGAAGGGTGATTTAAAAAGCAAAACTTCAGGATGTTTCTAAACCATAATATAATAAAAACATTACAGGATTGGAGCTGGAGAGATGGTTCAAGTGTTAAACAGAGATCCTGTGTCAAAAAATAAGGTGGAGAAGTTACTGAGGAAGAGAACTTATATCAACCACTGGCTTCTACATGCACACACACACAAACACAACATAAGTAATAGGAAGCTAATGTAGAGAAGGCATATAGCTGTGGACTGATATATTATGTGCCAGTGAGATGGCTTAGCAGGTAAAGGCACTTATTCAAAGACGGAGCACTTGAGTTCAGTCCCTGGGACTCACATGGTAGGACAGAACTGACTCCTGAAAGTTGTCTTCTGACCTCTACCATGGCATGTGCATGCTTATACACACACATGCACACACTCATGCACACACATTAAATAAACTGTAATAAAATAAATAAATTTAAATATGTATGTGCCTGCACTCACATAAACACACATTTTAATCTTCAAAGCTACCTTAACTTAGTAATATCTTCATTTTAACATAAAACTGAGGTTCAGAGATATTACTTTAAAATTTCCAAGTTTATGTGCTATAGATATAGATAGATAGATGATAGATAGGTAGATAGATAGATAGATAGATAGATAGATAGATAGATAGATGATAAAAGAGATACAGAAACAAAGAAGCAAAGGTAAGATTCAAGTCCAAATCCATCTGATATATTTTGTGATACCTCACAAGCCTAATGAGATTAAGAAACCCAAGGACAAGAAGCTGCCTGCATGAAAATGGAAACAGCCTGAAGGCAGTTGGAAATATAATCTAAATAATTTTCTTAAAATAGCATATGACTTCAGGCCAATGTAATGTTAGCTTTGAAAGCTTGTGCACATTGGAAATAAATGTGAAAATAACACACAACATCATAAAGTAATTAGAACAGTTGGACTAGTGGAAAGAAAAAAGAGTATTTCAATAATCCATTATAGGAGGAAAGAGAGAGAGAGAGCTATGGCCTTATTTAAGCATAGTGAAATCAGGAACTATATCTGTAACCCAAGGATTTATTACAGAGCTTGTCACATAATATTTCAATTGATATTTTTAAATTTTGAGTTGTTAATTGGGATAGGCTTTGAGAAGTTTGTGTAAATCCAAGATGTCTTAAAATTATAGGAGAAAGATAACGTGATCAATTCAGGATGGACCAGGTCCACTGTGCAAATATGGAACCCAAGAAGGGTATCAGAGTCCAAAGAGGTCATCATCTTACCTTTTGCATTGGGAAGTCCTGCATGTTAGAGAGCAAACTACCCTATTCAAAGCTCTAAGAAGCAAATACTGAGATCACAAATTTTCCAGGCTTTCTTCAAGTCGATTTCTTCCCTAGATGTTTCAGTGCTGCCCACTCCTAAGTTCTTCTTGGCCGCCACCTTCAAGCAGTCACAGGGCAGGTCTCTTTGTTCATTTTAGGTATTTTATTTTGGTTTCTGCTTTTTTTTTTTTTTTTCAGTAAAGTGTCTTCCCATTCAAATTCCACAACCTTCCTCAGATGACGATCCACCACTTGGTAATGGCAGGATATTCTACGAAGTCCACTATGTAGATTGGAAACTCAATCAAAGCCTTACAGGCTCAGTTGGCACAACAAAAAGACAGATTTGTTTGCTTTAAAGGTGAGCAGATACATTTTCTAACCTAAGAAATTCCAGCTATCTTAGAAAAATGTTCCCAAGACTTCAGGTTCAAGGTTATACATTTCTTCCTACTCAGCCAGCTCTGCAGAAATCCACAAATAAAAACATGGGAGCAACCCTGGTGGGCTTAATTTGCAAAGTTGTAAACAATATTCAGTACATTTGCTTGTTTTCAGAAAATATTTTACCTACAACTTTTTCCAAATGAAATTTTACAGAGTTTTACTTTTCCTCAAAATTGAACAGTAAATCAATAATAGAAAAGTTTCTCACCCCAACCTGGGCTTGAGCAAATGGAAACAATTTGTCCTGCCTGGTCTGCATGTCCCTGCAGGATCTAGACACCTCCAGAATCCTATGTAGAGTCTAAGTAGAGAAAATATGACATAAAAGTTTTTATCAGCTTAAAGCATTCTCCAAAATAAATCATTGACTTAAATTTTTATTCTAGAGTCTGAAGTTCTTATTTAAAAAGTGATTCTCAACATTAGAATCAACTGAAGGACTTATTAAAAGGTAGATAGTGCCAGAATTTCTGAGGCAGGTCTGAGGTAGAACCTAAGCTTTGCATATCTAACAAGTTACCACGTGAGGTTTATGCTGTTGACCCAAGGAACACATGTTTTGAGAATTTCAGTTGTAATTACTATTTTTCCAACTGGGCCTTACGACAGGCTGAATAATATCTTTCAAAGCTGTTCACATCCTAATCTGTAGGATTTGTGAAATTACGTGTTGGAGGGTCAAAGACAACTAAGGTTGTGAAAAAGAAATAAAACTTCTAGTTAGACCATGAGATGGGGGCAGACCCCGAATTATGCAGTAGGTTCCAACGTGATTACTATGGTCCTGACTTTAACTATGAGAGAATGTGTTGGGAGGGTGAGTGTTTGATATGATAGGAGAGCTATCAGCTATCAGCCCCTGTTGCCTCTGAAAATGGAGTAGACCACCAGCCAAGGAATGAGAGTGGCATCTAGCTGCTTAAAGGAGGAAGAAACAGAGTCTCCTGCAGAGATACCAGGAGGAACACAGCACCACTAGAACCTCACATTTAGCCCAGTGTTGCTCATCATGAACCTCTGATTTCTGGAACTGTAAGATAGTAAACGTGTGTTTTTTTTAATTACTGTTTGGCCTGGAGAGATGGCTCAGTGCTTAAGAGCACTGGCTGTTCTTTCAGAGAACCTACGTTTGGTTCCCAGCATCCACATGGTAGCTAACAATGGTCTGTAACTCCTATTTCAGGGGATCTGATCCGTTCTTCTTGCCTCTGTGGGCATATCATGACATGGGTGCACTTATATATATGCAGGCAAAATATTCACATAAAATAAAAATAAATAAAAAAAATTAATTACTAAGTCTGTAGCAACTTATTACAGGACTAATACTGGACTCTAGGAATTTTATTTTAGTGAAGCATTCCAGAAAAGAAAATTCTTGTGAAAAAAAAAACAGCATTTTGTGATATAAGGTAGCTGGGTTTTAATTTGTTTGTTGTTTGGGGGGTTTTTTGTTTGTTTGTTTGTTTTTCTCTCCAAGCAGGAGGTACTGTGATATAGAAAAATACTTGTCACAGGCCAGCTAATCTCAGTGAGTCTAGGAAGATCATTCAGCTTTTCTGGCTTCAGTTTACTCATCTGCTAAATGAACACTGGACTCCAATGTCCAATAAGGCCTTTTTTCCAAGTCTTTTGGAGAGGTGTTCATGGTCTATACACCAGGAGGCTTACCTTTTGGCCAGCAGTACGGAGTCTTAGACACTGGGTTGGCTGAGAATAAGGTAATATTTATTACTGATACAAGGCGGAATAAAAGATTTGCTCTCAAAGGTATAAGTCTTAAGAAGCAATTGCTCTCATCAGCTACTCCAGACTAAGTAAAAATTTGTCACTAAATTCACTCCAAAGTTCTTAGAACACCTCAATAAAACAAATTCTCAAGAAGGCAATTCTTACCACCTTAAACAGTAACTCACAGATTTAGCCAAACGACGGTCTACTCCAAAATGAATGATGTTTCCCTGAGACAACATTATTTTTCCCAACTAAAAGTCATGCTCAGTACTAAAACTGGTTTGAAGTTCTAGAGTTCAAAAATCTACAAGTAAATTTCAGAATGTTTAAGTCATGCTTATAGAATGTCAGAGACATTTACGATAACAGTGGAGAACCAGTTATCAACCTAAAGATTAAATATAAAAAATTTAAAAGTTAAAGCACATTTATTTCCTTTGCCTAGTCCATTTCAACAGTCATTTCCTCAAACACTGCTTATTAAACAACTTCTCTGTAAGTACTGGGCAGAAACCCACACATGGGAACAGCATGCAAAACTCTTTGAAAATATGCCGAAAAATTCATCTCCTGCTACTCAGACAAGTTGGCAAGGGTTCAAAGAAGATCTGAAAAATTAATTTTAGTAGGAAAACTTGAAACACTCAAGTTTTTCATGCAGGAAAGATACAAGTGAAATGGGTCTTAATGTTATTTGACTGTAGAAGTTGCAGCTCTAGTATAGATGCAATCGGCAGGGTGGCAAGCAGTGCTAGCTCCGCAAGTTTCAGCTCCAGAGAGATTGGCTTTATGGTTATAAACTGGGCCCCAGGAATGGTCATTTCCTTTATTACTATTATTATTAATTACATTTATTGGGGGCATGCACATACTATGGCGTGCATGTGGAGCTCGGCGGACTGAGAGGTGATCCTCTCCTTCTACCATGTGAGTCCTTGGGAATTCAAACCGAGGTTGCCAGGCTTGGCAACAAATACTTTTATCTACCAAGCCGGTCACCATTTGTATTAAGCACTCTGATGATGCCATTAGGCATGGTAGGTTTTGGACTACACTTGTTGAAAAACAAGTTAAAAAATGATTTCTAAACAAGTATGAGGAACCCTCACAACTGTTTTGAATCTCTGCCACAAAATATGTGAAATCCATTGAAGCTGTGTAAGAGACTCAGTTCAAGAATGAAAAAAGGTGGGGGGGGGCTCCATGACAATGGAGGCAGTTACAAAGATGACACAGATAAGCAGTCATGTAGCAGTGAGCACAGATAACTGGTAGAGGAAGAAACACAATGCTTGCTCTTAGGGGAGTTGTGGCCTAAGATAGATATTCTTAGCAGTGTGGTTCTCAGATCAGCACCCTAAAGATGACTTAGAACTTAAAAATGCAACTGATCAGGCCCTACTCCAATCTTACCAAGTCATAAAGGCTGAGATTGGAATGTAAAATGCACTCATAAGCCTCAGCAGGTAATTCTAGCAAGGAAACACCCAGTATTAAAGAAGTTATGCAAATAAAATGTGATATGTCTGAAAGGAAAGGTTTCTGGGATCCTGACTTCCTTGTGTCTTCAAAAATTGTTTTAGCCTGGGTGAATAACTGAGTTACAAGGCCCAGTTTCTTCAGCTGGGTGATTATAACAACTTCATGTACCACATTAGATTAAAAAAAAAAATGCTAAGCTAAGCTCTTACAGTCTTTCTGCCCCTTCTTCCATAATGATCCCTGAGCCCTGGGTGTGTGGACCTCATTATAGGAGTCCTGTCCAAGGACACACCTAGGCACCAGGGTGAATGAACTTGCACTGAGGGACATCTCAAGGCACTAACTTTACATAATAAGGCTTAATACAAATAACAAAATGTATGAACTCCGGGGAGGGGGGTTATGGTAGGGTGCCAAAGGGTAAGGGAAGGGGAAGATGATTTCATGTATGATATACACAAAAATTCAATTAAAAAATTTTTTAAATGCTAAGGATCAAAAGAGACAAGATATGTAAAAATATTTTGTTATTCAAAATCTCCAAATAAGTGTGGTTATTAGTGAAGTAATATATGCAATCACAGAAAGTCAATGGATTGGAATCAGTCTGTTCATTGCACAAATATTAATGGAGCACTAACCATATGTCAATCATTGCTTTCTATGATAGGAACACTGAAACAAACACTTCTGTAATCTGGTAGTCGCTGTTTGGAGGGGGTCAGGAGAAAACCCTGAATTGAGGAAAAGTTATTGTGGGAATCTTAGTGCACCCCTGTAGCTCCTAAGGTACCATCATCTCAGAAGTGGAAGCCTCCATTTTGATGAAGGAATGGGTAATTCTTCCCAGGAGATCCCATGTTCTTAGTGTCAGAGTACTTTTCCTGTTCAGTGCTATGTCCTCAGTCCTCTTATCAGAACTGAACTGATAAAAATCATCAAGAAAGGAAATGAGGGCTATGCCATTGATGGATGCACTGGGACTTGGAGGAGGAACTAGGAAATTAAGCCTGTTCTGTAGAAGTAATTATTTCAATTGAAAAAAATGAGGATGAATGCTTTAAGACACTGAGTTTCAATCTCTGAAGAAGTTTATGATATTGAAAATATCAAGGAACGAGTAGTATAACTTTCTGAGCCGATATTATGTTCAAATTACCTCCTTCAGAGGTCCTTAGCTATAGTTATAGAACACTAAACATGGGCTGTCTGAGGAATAGATGACTTCCTGGGGGTCTTTACAGAGTTTAGCTGCTAAAATTATTCATATTCCTTACTTCATCAGTTCCACATTCATTGGATGAATAAATTATTTAATTGATTCCAATAACAAATCCTGGTGATATTTTTTTCTTTGTCTCTGGAATGTTAGCAACATACAATAGGCTGTTCTGGGCCCTTTCTACCCAACTTCGTAATGATGCGACTTTGTTAGCAAAAGGCTCTTAAAACAAGCAAATGACTCTGCTTTCAATTCCTAATCGAAGTTAGTGGACGCAGATGGAAAGCTTCAAGGACAACTTTTGTTCTCCAGCTTGTCTGGAAATGTGGAGGCTTGAGAATGGCGAAAGGAGTGTGCAGTGTCACTTGTTAAGGTTCCCTTTGGCAAAGAATGGAATGTGTCTGTCTCTTCAGTTGGTGGCTGAAAACATTCCATCCACCAGTGGCTGATGAGACACACATGCAATTAGTGATTTTCATTCCAAAAGAAGATGAAATTCATTAATAAATCATTAGGGACTGTAGATTTTTATATTTTCCACTTCCTCTTACCACCCACATACTGGTGGCAAAATAGACTCTAGCTATTATTTTTAACACTGAGTCTGGAAGATTCTGAATCGTTTCAATTAAGCAGGCATTTAGACCTCACAACTAAGAAAATATTAATGTTAATTGTAAAGACTGTTTTTTTCTTCCCAAAGTGGTTCTAGGCTGCTCTGTTAATTTTTCAAATAACTTTATTTAGAAAGTTGTATTTATAATTTTACTTTAGAAATTCATGCTTTATATGTTCAACTTTAATGGTTCTAAGTTAGAGGTGGAGGCTTCTCTAAGCACCCAGAGCACCAGGGATACTAGTTAATAACACCTAAGAAATGCCTCAGCCTCTTTTCACAGGCTGAATCAGACCCCTGCTGACCACAAGCAGAATTCTGGGGACCTGTCTCTAGTTCCTTGGTACCTCTTGTCAATCAACTCATCTTTAATGTTGTGACTGCCATCTGCCCCTGGGTGTACAGATACTCCTCTGAAGTATTGTGTCGGCACCTTTCTAGAACCTTTGTGAGCCTATGAGCCTCCAAGCCTCTCCTATTCCTCTCAACCTCCCTATGTAACTCCATTAAAGACAGATGTGCTACTGCAGCATCCAATAAGTTAGAAAAGCCAAGACTATGATAGGTTTCCCTTCCTTACTACTTACAAGAAGGCCCAAAATACTTAACCCATATCTATGACTCCTACTTTCAAAAAAAAGTTTTGTTTTTTTTTTTTTTAAAAATTGTGTGTGTGTCTTGCTTCTATGACTCCTACTTTCAAAAAAAAGTTTTGTTTTTTTTTTTTTTAAAAAAATTGTGTGTGTGTCTTGCTTACATATATATGAGTGCACTTATGTCATGTAAAACCCATGGAGGTCAGAAGAGGATTCCTTGGAACTGGAGTTACTGATAGTTGTTAGCTGCCATGTATATACTGGGAATAGAACCTGGGTCCTCTGGAAGAGCAGCCAATGCTCTTAACCACTGAACTATCTCTCCAGCCCTCAAGGGTTTTATTTTCTGATCTGAGTTTGCCCAATTACACATCTGTTGCATCACATAAATGTAGTTTTAGACTGTCACAAAGATTTGCATTCAAAAATCATTGTAAGCTCTACACAGGATGTACAGCCCCTTAGAAATCCCAGTGCCCACTACTTCTCACTATCAAAGAATTCATACATATACAACATAGGATGTTTATGTTAACATGGACAATCACCTCCAATTCAGCTATCTGTAGACTAACCTAACTGCACTAAAAGCTCTTGCATTCCTTGATCCTTTGGTTGAGTCATTATTCTTTCTCATTCCGGATTCATTATTATTTCCAGAAGTCCCTACTTTTCCTCACATTTCTAACTGGGGACTTGTTAATTAGCATGCCCTACACTTCCTTAGGGTTTCCAATTCTCTAAGACTTTGCTTCGCAAGTATGGTCATGGGCTTCCATATCTGTGTCATCTGGGAGCTCATTAGAAATTCAGACTCTCAAGCAAACCGACCTAGAACCTGCATCTTCACAAAGTCCTCTGATGACTTGTACACACATGAAATATTTGGGAAATGCTGATTTTGATAGTTGCGTATTAGAATTCAGAGAGGTACTGTAATTACTTTAGAAAAAGGAATAAATCATGAAATTTCCATAAATTTTTGTTTCTACTATTGTCGTTCAGGGAAAATGGGTTTTTAAATATTTTTATTTATAGTTTTTTTTTATGTGTATGAGTGTATTCCCTGCATGTATATAAGTGCACCCATGTCATACAGTGCTCATGGAGGTCAGAAGAGGGCATCAGATCCCCTGGAATTGGAGTTACGGATAGTTGTTAGCCACTTTGTGGGTGCTGGGAACTGAACCTGGGCGTTCTGCAAGGGCAGCCAGTGCTCTTAACCACTGAGCCATCTCTCAAGTCCCAGGGAAAATGTTTATGTTATCACAAGTTAAACATAAAATCTAAGATTGTAAGGGTGAGATCCGCTTGATTCTCTGTGCATCATGTGTGTGTGTGTGTGCGCACGCACGCTTGTGTGTGTATACTCTTTTATATACATATTAGTTACCTATAGGTTTTCTACAGTTTATAAAAGCCCCCATTTCTATGACTACACTTTTCTAATCATCACTTAATATGGATTTTCTATAATTATGAAAATAATGAAAAGTAACAGGAGACTAACCTTCCAGCAGCTCTCACTGAAGAGTGGGTCTAGCTTCTGGTACTCTGCATTTCTCCTCTCTGATGCAGGAAGGTGAAGTAGAAGAATGTGGCAGAATGGGCTGTGAGGTCTTCTTAGATGATAGGTGGTGGTATTTCCCTGGCCCACTCATTTTGTGAGTGACAATGAAGAACCATCTTAGAGCGTATCTTTCCAGAGGCTCAGGCTCTCTTAGCTTATTACTGTCCATCGTTCACCCTATAGTTCTGCCACTAAACACCATCCACACTTTCCTCCAGAGATAATTGTGTGCTGTCTCATTCCATTTTCTCATTCATGTGATGGGCAGGAGAATAGACTGGAATGTATTCCACACCAAATTTTCCTTCATTTCTAGCAGGATCTCGTAGCCATATCATTTCCATTCACCAACATGTCTGTGTCCAGGCTTCATAAATTTGGGATTTTGAATTCAGATGTAAAACAGCTCATCATTTTCTCAGGATGGACAAGTTGTGCATGAAATCCCCCTAAATGCTGGATTTGGAACCTCAGGGTCTGTGTGTACCCATTGGTCTAAACAAACATTGGGCTGTGTTTCCTTTAAGTGTCACTTAGCAGTTATCATTTTTCTTTCAGAAGTGTATGTTGCTGCTTTCTCCTGATGTGTGAAATTTTCTGCAGCTGTATGCAAGACATATTCATCTAACTGAGGAGTTTCATTGTCCCTTTAGGACTACAATCAGAATAAAGAAAGAAACTCTGTCTTCTGTGCTCTCTTGGAAGGTTAGAAATTCCATAATCTCACTGGCTATTACTGGAAAGACAATCTAATTTAGATGTCTGTGAGAACTCCTGCCAAAGTCTAATATTAAGGCTAGAAAAAACTGCAGTGACACAATACTCAAAAGTTGTATTTATGATTTTTAAGTCTTAAATGAGGCTTGACACATTGTCATTTACTTGTAATTCTAGCACTAGCATTTATGAGGCTGAGGCAGGAGAAGTTCTAAGCCAGTTTAGCTTAGGCTATATAGCAAGACCCTGTCTCAAAAAAAGGTAGTAAGTAAATGGTAAGTGCTATATTGAAATACATTTCATGATGCCAAGTAGTTACCCTTTAATGCCAATTTATGTTACAGTTAACTCCTCAGAGGACTTTAGAGAAATGGTAGGTAAAACAGTATACTTTTATAGAATTTGATCGTTAGTTTTTAGTAGTGCCACTTTGTAAAATGTAATGTGATCTGCTGACTTTTTTCATGTTAAATGTCTTAACTAAGTAGGTCTTAATTTCTCCAAAAGAATTATTTAAATTGTCCAAACACAGAATTACTTTCCTATTTCAGCTGTCAATCAAGGGTCAGTAAGACATAACAATGACTTCTATGTCCAAACACAAACTCTTACTGCATTCTGTTGGTATCATTTCTCATGACCAGCACTTGGTGCATGCTTATAATTTTCCATAGCTTCAAAGATGAGTTCTTAAATGACTATTGGGCTTACCTTTGGTATTTCTGGATGCTGATGAAATAATTTATGCTTTGAATATATTAGTCTGATTTAACAAAGCATTAGCTATTTGCTACCAGGATTAAACTATGACACTTTCCAATCTTTGAACAAGCGATAGATTCAGTTTCTTCCTTCTGACTTGAAATAAGGATGATGAGATAAGGATCTTGCTACTGAACATTGTCTTAAACATGAGAGGTGTTGCCTAAGCAGAGGATGATGGGAAGGTCTTTGAATATTGTGTTTTTGACTGAGAAGAAAAAGGGGAAAGTCAGGGAAAAGTTTGGTCCTGGAAGTAAGACATCCAAAACTCATTGATACAAATTTGATCATGTCCAATGATTTATGAAAACTTTTAGAGAAGAAAAATGAAAACTAATTAAAATAACTAAAGGAAAACTTATTCCTAGACTCTAGATGAGACAGGATTTTAGAATCTTAGAACCAGTAAGCACAATGTAGCGTAGGTCTGCTGGCAATGAATTCTTTTAGCTTTTATATGTCTACATCTTATTTTGCCTTTGTTTTGAACAATATTTTTGCCACCCAGAGACTTCTAGATTGACAGTTTTTATTTTTTCAAGAATTTCAAGATGTTGCTTTACAGTCTTCTTGCTGGCATTATCACTAATGAGAAATCTGATATCATCTCTCCCATGTCTTTTTTTCTATTAGATGTTTTTATCCCTGTTATTGCTTGTTTTGAGCAATTTGATTATGTTGTGCCTCGGTATTGTTTCTTCATGTTCCTTTTGATTAGAATTTACTGAAATTTCTTCAGTTCTTGGGTAGTCTTGAGTTTGGATAAGCCTCATTAACTTTTGGTAGTTTGGAGGCATTATCACTTCAAATACTTTTCTACACGACCCCTTTTATTGAAAGACTCCCATTAGTCATCCATAGGCCACTTGAAATTTGTCACAGTCCACTGATGTTCTCTGGGTTTTTGATACTTTTAATTATTCTGCTTGCAAGTTCACTAATCTTTTTTTTTTACAGTGTGATCTTCTGTAAATTGTAGTCGAGATATATTTCTCAGGAACTTCAGCTTATATCTAGAACTTTGATTTGGATTTTCATATGTCATTGTACAGAACACAGAATACAGTTGTAGCTGTTTGGAAGTGTTTCTATCAGTTTCAACACCTGTATCAGTTCTGGGTTGGTTTGGGTTGATTAATTTTTCTCCTTATAGTACATTGTTTTCTTATCTCCTTTATGCCTAGAAATCTTTGGATGTCAGACATTGTGAATTATTTCAAGTTAGGTGCTGGAGAGTTGTTTTTAATTCCTGTCAGGTTTTAATTCCTGTTTTTCTGAATGGCAGTTAAATTACTGGAAAGCCTTTTGTCTCTTACTTTATAATCTATTAGGTCTAGGGCTGTGCTGAAACAGGGCTAACTGTTCGCGTTAAGGTAAAATCTTTTCGGATTATCTACTTAATTCCCTGTTAATTATGAGTAGTCTCAGTTTGTTTTGGCTGGGTAGCCACTAGTCCCAGCTCCATGTGAGTGAGCATCAGAAACTGTTCTCTCTAATCCTATGGAATGAGTCATTTTCAGTGTACACATGCTCTATTTACTACCCTGATGGATACTGAAAAGGAACCTTCTCAGAACTAGAGTGCTTCTGTTTGCAGCTCTCTTCTCTTGGACCATTTGTCCTCCAAATTTTAACTTCCTTAATCTGTTGAGTTGTTGGGTTCATTGTATCAGCTCAGGAAGTTTGGGTGATCCTGTCCCACTCTCCAGCTGCACTGCATGGAAATTCTCAAATCAGTGACTTGGGAGAATCATAGGGAACACTGTGTTTGTTTCTTGTCTCTCAGGGATCATTTCCCTTTGATGTCATCAGTGTCTTGAAAATTGTGGTTTCATGTGTTTTGACAGATAATTTTTGTATGTTTCAGAACAGAAGATAAATATGGAGCCTATTGCTCCAACTTGGCAAGAAGCAAAAGCTAGAACAACTTTCTAGGGTCATGAGTGAGCCTTGGTCTTAGAGGTGGTATTGTGTTAAGTTTGAGGCATTATCCTTCTAAAAGCATCATGCATTACTAAATCAATAGCCATCACATCCTTGATGTATAGACTAAAAGGTGAGGGGAACCAAAAGATAAAATAAATTAGCTCTGTTTAACATCTTTCTTGACCCATTTGGAGAATTTTGTTTTCTATCCTATCCCCACAACTCTGGTTCTGGAAGTTTAGAGATGTGGAACACTTCAATCAGAGTATATCGTAAAAATCTTGCAGTATTTTAAGCTATATCCTCCCCCAGCTTTTTATGTTGGAATCTTTGTAGGAAGGTATCAGCATTCAAAGGAAAATCATTATTCCTGTGGCAGTAATTAGTCAAGATAATCAGGATGAGCAGAAGCTGCTTTCTTGTACACTTGAAGACAGAAGAATTTCCATGGCAAATATGTAGCTCCCTGAGGCCATTCTTGGTAAGCTTCTTCCTGGTTTCATAGTAAGTAGAGTAGTCAAGATCATAGAAGGCAAGGTAACCAGGGCTCAAAATCCTTCAGGACTGCTATGACTCAAGTTAGCTGATACATTGGAGCAGATGTCAAGATGAGTGCCAAGTTTCTAGTCTGAGCTGCTAGAAGAATGCAAATGCTACTTCCTGGATTCAGAGAGACATTGACTGATGGCTAAGTTTCAGAGACTATCAGAGGTTTGGTTTTAAGCATATTACTTCTGAGATACAACAATGCTATTAAGAGAAATCTTTTAAGTAAACAATCAGATATAAGCAAAGAAGGTCAATAGATGCTTGGAAGCAAATTCAAATAGCATTACCAGGCCAGTAAGATGGCTCAAAGATTAAAGGAGTTGGCTGCCGAGCCTGATGACCTAAATTCAATCCCTAGGACCCATGTGGTAAAAGGAGAGAACAAACTCCCACAAGTTGTCCTCTGATCTCCACACGCACACACGTATCCACACACTAAAAAAATAAATAATGTTTAAAAATAAAATAAAATACTATTACTAAAAAATATGGAGTGAGTTTTTGAGGTATTGCTTGGACTCTGAGAAGACAGATCCCTCTCAAACATCTGCCCCTGATTTGCTACATCCGCATTCAAATTTTCCCCTTAAATCCTCTCCCTTTTCCTTCACCTCCTACCACCTTTGACTTTTCAAGAGAAATATTACAAGTATTCTTTCAAGCAAGTATTCCTTGCCCATTTTGGGTGTCTAATAAGGTCTGTGGTGATGGCTCTGGGCCAAGGCATTTTTCTAAGAAATAGAACATGGGCTTCCTTGAATATGGAGTCATCAGCACAGACAGAAGCTTGCTCAGAAACAAAACAGAATAAAGCCCCCAGCATCTTTATCCTGTTAGAACATCTTTTCTTTTTCATCATTACTTGCCTGTCTACAGAACAAATGCCATCTCTTCAAAAGCCCATGAACTACTGGAAACATGAACTACATGTCAAGCCATGTGACCACTCAACCTTTACACAGCAGTCTTTTGGTGAGAAGACTGAGAGCTTGGTTTTCACATCTATAAAATGCAAATTTAGACTAGATCATTTCCAAGGACTTTTCCAACTCTGCAATTCTATTAACTATAAAATAATTTATATGGGTCAAGAAATTTCTATGTTAATTTGAACCAAATGCAAAACTAGGCATCATTTCTATTAAGCTCTAATGATTCTCTAAGAACTGGATTAGCAACCAGAAGTTTCTTGGCACTCCTGGCATCAGCAACAATGACCTTTCAGCTCTGGCAAGTAACTGGAACTACATTCTCTAAAATAGCAAAACAACATTTATCTACCTAGAAGAATTTTTTTAATATTCAAACTTAATCTTTTAGGAATTTGTGTTCTATTATAATGATTATGGTATACTAATTTTACACATTAATGAGTTTCACTGTGACATTTCCATATATGCATATAGCAGGCCACCCTCCCAGCTACCCTCTCATACCTTTCCTTCCCCACCCTAGTCCCCTTCTCCTCCTAGTAACCCATCTACAGATTTCAGGTTCTCTTTTTTCAGCTTTAGCTTACACATATGAGAAAAAGCATGTAATGTGTGTATTTCTGTACCTACCTTACTTCACCCAATGGATGACCTCTAGTTTCATCCATTTTCCTACACATGACATGATTTTGTTCTCATTTTTTCATATTTTATTTATCGCTTTTATGTATATGAGTGTTATTTGCCTGCATGTATGCAAATATACCCGTGCTGTGCAATGCCCATGGAGGTCAGAAGACGGCATTGTCAGATCCCTTGGAACTGGAGCTATAGATGATTGTTAACCACCGTGTGGGTGCTGGGAATTGAACCCGGGTAATCTACAACAGCAGTCAGGGCTCTTAACTGCTGAGCTATCTCTCCAGGCTGATTTTGTTTTTACTGATGGCTGACTGAAACTCCATTGTATATATGTGTCATATTTTCCTTATCAGTTCATCTGTTAATGGCCATCTAGGCTGATTCATACTTTGGCTATTATGAACAGTGTTACAATAAACATGGGTGTGTAGGTATCATTGTTGTATGCGGACTTCTTTCTTTACCCATGACTGAAATGGCTGAATTATATATGGAAGTTCTATTTTTAGATTTTGAGTGACTCTATACTGTTTTCCAGAGGAGCTGTACAATTTACATCCCCACTAAGAATGTATAAGATTCCTTTTCATGTCAGAGAGTCCTCTTTTATTTGTTAATCAAATTTTTAAGTACTTTGACACTGCAAAACATAGTAGAGCATTGGTACTGGGAGTTATTATTTAAGTTTATGAGGTTGGATTTCCATCTGATTCTCAGAATAATTTCTGGATTCTTATTGTGAAGGACAAACAACGATGCCAAAAATATCCAGATTCTACACAGAGTTGCTTATTTTTTTAAAAAAATGACAGTCTATAAATATCAATCAGTGAACCAACTTTTAAAAATAAAGTAATTTATTCCAGCAGTGAGTAGAAATCGTTGTTATTAATATTAAAATGACTCCTCTCCCATGATAGTAACTGTTAATATAATATACTAAGAATAACTTCGTGTTTACTTGTACATGGGAATTTCTGAGAACAATCAGAGTCACTGGGAAGGAAGGGCAGAACTACCCAAGAAGAGAGGGTAAAGAAGCTATTTAGAAAAGGTTAGTTTTCTCATGTGGAATTAAGTAACAAGTTAAAAAAATGCCAATGAACTAGAAAATTTAGGGAGAGAGAATAAAAACTCAAACTGAGTATCTTGGATATTCATCTGACTGTTTTGGCAGAGTGAGTTTTCTATATGGTTTTTCTCATAGTGTCTACTGGTGTGAGTCGATTTCTGTGTGGCACAGACACGAACAGAGAAGAAAGCAGAAGAGCAGACACAGCTCTTTGTTTAAAAAAGTAATGTTTGCTACTTTCCCTTTTGTGTTCCTGTGTTAGTGAAAAACAATCACCCCTGTTGCATTCCTTTATAAATAAATTTAAAAGCTAGGTTTTCAACGAGAAAAAAGAGCTTTAAAGCAAATGAAAAACCCTCTTTTGATCATGTGGTTAGCCATTTATCTGTCACATTCTGAGTTTCCATTCAGTAAACAAGGCATCATTTATTAAGAATACTTGCATAGATTATATTTATGTAGTAAGGTGTATGCTGACTGTGAACATCAAAACAGAAGTAGCAGATGGTTCTACATCAACCCAAGAGACCTCTCACTGAGCCAGCTCAGAACAAAACCTCCTTCATCCAGCATGAAGACATGGTATTTGGAATTTCTGCCTGTATTCTCGTTTAATTATCAAAACATAAGAGAATGAAGAATGGATTTATAAAAACTGGCACCCAATCACCAAGATCTCAACTACTGTCCATTCATTCAGGACAGGAACAATGATGGTCAGATATATAAAACTAAAGAAACAACATTATACATTCCTCATTAGCAATAATGGTGCATTTACACTCAGAGTTCTCTTTCAACCTAATACAGAGGTGCCTCTCTTTGTAGAAAACTTGCAATTTAAATGAAATTTTAATATATATGGGGCATTGTTATTCATATCGTGAACATTGTTTTCATATAACAAAATAGATCATTTCAGTGATATATTTACAGTATAACAATTTAGCATTCTAAGTAGAGAGGCTGCATCCCCTGTCAAATTCTGTCCAAAACCAGCCTATGTAGACCACAGAAGTGAACTTGAAGACGTGTGCTTCACCCTTCCTCCTGGGCTTTATAGAACACTAGTTTCTCTCAACTCACATTGAAAGAAATGATCATCTCTGATCTTAGTCCACTAGGTCAGAGCTGCCAGAATTCTCTTACATCTATACATACAGAGAGCCAGAAGTATCAGGATTTAGGTTACCTCAAGTGCAGCCCTTAAACATCAACCAACTGTGCAAGATAATGTTCCAATTCCTTTGCTCCCAATCAGGACACTTTGAAGTATGGTCTGTACTGTGTTTTGAATTCCTCTGGGAGACTTAGCTAGTTATCCTCTTTCAAACTTTGTTTGATATCAAAATCTTCTGTTGGCTTCTCTCTTTTGCATCTCTCATGCCCCCATGCTCTTACCAGTTTTTCTTAGAAAGATCTCCAAATAAATCACTTCCATGTAACTCTAGGTTTTACTTCTAGAGAATAAAGTCTAAGACAGCCAGTTCTAGGTGTGTTCATAGGAACAGGACAGACTCCTGCAGGTGGATCATTAGCTAATTAGATGCTAAGAAGAATCTCATTGTTACAGGTAATGAAGTAACAGTGATTCTTAACATACTATAACACTGCAAGAAAGACCATTATCTGTGGCTTGGAAGTGGGTATTTGGTCCCTATAAAATCCACTGTTACCTCCCTGTTGACCACTAAACCTATGATTAGAGTAGAGCTTCAGCATGGATTGAATGGAAAGATACAGGGTTATAAATTCTTAAGTTTTGTGCCACCCACCCTCCAATTCACATATTGAAACCTGAACATTAATGTGCTGGTATTAGGAGATAAGTACTTTGTAAAAGAAAATTAACTATTTACCAAAGTACCCCAGTACTTAGCCAAGTACTTAATTAAGACTGAAAATCAGAAACTATCCTATTGAAATGAATAATAGGGATCAATATTGTTTCAAAGATTTAAGAAATGCTGAGGAGTTACTTTCCAAAACATTCATTCTCAAGCCACCACCAGTCTGGTACTCACAAAAATAGTGGCTTCTGCTAGATGATAGGGACCACTGAAAATTTAGCTACCCGGCAGTGACCATAATATTACAGCAGATTACAGCAGATTAACAATGCCTCTAGTATTTGGCATGCAGCTAAGCATCTGCCTAACTCATTACTTCCAACACTCATCTAATAAGAAATGCTAGAAGCAGTTTTCATCCACTTGGAATATACAACAGTGAATGTTTATGTTCTTATCCCAAGACTGTTGGTTTTCAGACCCACTAATGGGTCACTTTCCATTTAGGCAAAACTTTGAACAATATACCTGGTCATTCATCTTGTAGGAAGAAGGAAGCAGCCTAAGGAAAAAATATACATAAGTTCCTGGGCAGTGGAAAATAAGTTGACTGATTATCAACTAAACTATAATGGAGAAGATTAGAATGTAGAATAAGGGAAATCTAGATAAAAGTCATGTGGACATATACATATACATAGAGTAGTAGGTACGAGGTGTATGGATCATATGGATTTTTATTTCACATTTAAGTATTCACAAAGTTCATCCAATGTGCAGTGCTCACTACATAGGGAAGTAAGCAGAAAATTTCATCTTGAAGATGTCAAGTAATTTCTGCCCCATTCTAGGGCTTTATCAGTGACTTCCATAGTGGGCTAGAATAGAATGGAAAGAATAAAACAGAAGAATAGAATAGAATAGAATAGAATAGAATAGAATAGAATTTGATATGAAAACTCTTCATAAACTCAATAGCATGGATTCCATCCTCAAGAGGCTGAACAGTTTCTGGGTAATGTCACCCTGCTGACAGAAGAGAAAATAAATGAGCAATGGCTATATTGCCATTCCTTGAGGAGTCCAACTAGCCTTTTGCTGGAAAATTCATTACATCAGATCCCTTTTACCATAGAAAAAGATCATTCCAATAATTTGTCTAAACTGGACTGGTATGATAATTCAGCAGGTAAAAAGCATTTTCTGCCCAGGCTGATGACCTGAGTTTGAGTCACAGAACCCACATGGTGAAAGGAGAGAACTAACTCCCAAAAGTTGTCCCCTAACCTCCACATGGGCACTGTGGCAAATAAATAAATAAATAAATAAATAAATAAATAAATAAATGTAAGAAAAAATTGTCTGGACTGGTCAAGAAGCAGAGAAGAGAGACAGGAAGGAGCTCATGGAAAGATGTATATTTCCACATCACACTCCCCATAGATTATTTCCTCCAACCAGGCCCCACTTCTCAATAATGATATTATACTATGAATCCATCAGAGGATTAATTCATTGATTAAGACAGAATCCTCAGGATCCAATTATCTCTTAATAACTGGATGGATCCACCAGCTGTGGATCAAGTCTTCAACACTTCAGCTTCTGTGGGGCATTTCCTATGCAAACCACAACACCACAATAGGCACGGTCTGGGGCTACATTTGCTCTTCCTACCAGAGCAACTTTGGCCAGCACTATTCTCTGAGGAATCCCAGAGTGTCTGATTTACACATCTTGGATCCCATAATAAAGTCATTTCAAACCAAGGGACACTTACAGGAAAAAGGTACAAGAGTAGACAGTTTAACAATGCCCACTGCCCCATACCACATAATCCCCAAGCCATTTATTATATATAATATTGGAGTGGCTTTGAAAGGTCAAGTATAGTGGCACACACATATAATCCCAACACTTGGGCAACTGAGGCAGGAATATCAAGAGTTTAAGGCCAGCTTGAGCTACATAACAAATTCCAGGATAACTTGGGCTGTGTAATAAGATCATGTCCCAATAAAACAAAGCAAAACATATACTAATGGAACAATCTTAGAAACGATAACATGTGGAATTAATCTTTATCTTTTGGGTTGACCTATATAATCATTATACAGTGTTATAGCTCCATTAATTACAACATATGAGTCCAGAAATTAAAAAGTAATGAAGACATGGCACCTGTCATCATATCCAATATGTACTTGGAAGAATTGTGCCCCATTCTTGCAGTGTTAAGTTTGGTTTGTCTAGAAACCATAGTACATGGTTGAGGGTCAGGAGGAGAACATTTCCACCAGAGGTAAAAAGGGCTCCACTAAACCTAAGGCTATAACTTTCAATTTGTTTAAGGTCCTCAATAGATAAAAAAAAGCAATGAGTTGCCACAATGGCCAATGATAATGATCCTGATTATAGTAGGAAAGTAGAATGACAATTACATGACAGGGAGAGGACCATTTGGAACTCAGAGAATCCTCACAGGCATCTCTTAGTTTTCTACTGAGTGTCAAACACAGACAAGCAATTATAGCAAAGATATGATAATCATATCCCAGTCTCCACAGAGAAGAATATATATATGTTACCCATAAGGCAGCAGAAATGCAGATGGAGGCAAGGTAGAATGAATGGCACAGAATGTAAAGGGGTCAATACCAGTCTGCATCAAGAAGGGTTGTAGCTCCTAGCATTGACCTTCTTCTTGGAGGCCTTTTGTTTTTCTCCTAGAAATTATGACCAGCCCTATCATGAAGACTCAGTTGAATAAAGACTCAATTGAGGAGGTCTGTGCAGCAGAGGGATGGACTAGAACACACGCCTTCAGTGGTCCATCCATACTACGCTGGACTGTTTCATCATTTCCATGCTTAATGGCTCACATGGTGCTTTTATCCCAATAGCCAGCACCCAAGTCTCTTTGTCAGTTCACTGACCATAATCTGAAAGAACCCACTTAGTTTGTTGGCAGGAAGAGCTTGGAGGGCATAAGAATTTCTAGCTTCCTTGGGTGTTATTCTAACTGATGGTAATGGACAGTTAAAATAGATCAGCAGCCTGACCACCTGGACTCAGATGTCCTGGAGTTATTTTTCTTAACCATAAAACATAGAATGCGATTGACTGATAATTTTTCTCAAATGTTCCAAGGATGGTATAAAACTGATTTTTTTTTGGATGTAGAGTAGAAAATCAATTCATCATATACAGTAGATAACTTCAGGAACAAGGGCTCCATTCTGTCTTCAAATTGTTGGTAAAACTGGGAGGTAAGAACAACACATCTCCTCAGCACAACTGAGCCACAGTTATTCAATACAGGACTTGGCAGGACGCCACAACCTCCCTCATCCTCTTCTGGTCAGTCCCCTTTGTCCCATTCCCCTATTAGACCCAATTTCCTGGGTGTCAGTTTGACTACTAGAATAATAAGCACACACAAAGTCAGTCCCTGGTGAGGATTCTGTGACTGGGTAGCAGATAAGGGTGGTTCTGTGAGTACAGATACTGAGGGACATGAAAGAGATTGGATGAATATGATCTGGGGTTAATAGAATCTAAGTTTATTCAAGTCCGTTTTCTAAAGTGCCCTCCCTAACAAAAATGCATCAGAAGTAAATGGTATAAAAGTAAACGTGATAGTAAAATATCAATTGTAGTCACAAGACAGTTAATGATCTCAATTTTAGAAAGTTCTACCAGCAATTTAAATGTTCAGTTTTCAGTATTTTTGTTTCTTTTTCCATTAATACACTGACTTATTAATTGTTCAGGTTAACACAATAAGAAGAGATTAATAAATGACAGTGAAGCAGTTCAAGGAAGGAAAAGTTGCTTTCTTTTAGCAAGACCTATTAACTTTTGCTTTTCTCCTAGAACACCAAAACTGCTAGCACTTTATCTCTAAAGGATGGGGGCATAAGTATCAAGATAGTGGTATATTCCTCACAGAAGAAGTGATGTATCTCTTCTTGTATTCCGACTAATATCCGGCTCTCAGGATGCCTTGCATCCAGTATCATGGTCTCTCAAGTCTATTGTGCCAGAGCTCAGCATCTGGTGTCCTTCCTAAGATGATGATAATAGATAAATGATAATCCAACTGATGTGCAGAAGGAAAAATCTGTTGATAGCAAGTATGAATGTCAGACTGCAAACTTGGTTGTGAAAGAAATGGGATGGTCTTCCTCTGTCCAGGTATCTTATTTTTTTTCACAAGACTTCTACTCTACAAGGCCAGCCTGGTCTACTTAGCAAGTTCCAGGCTAGTTGGGGTGTAAGGAGACCCTGTCTCAAAAAGAAAGGAAGAATTGAAGGAAAGAAGGAAGGAAGGAAGGAAGAAAGAAAGAAAGAAAGAAAGAAAGAAAGAAAGAAAGAAAGAAAGTTCATCCACAATCTTCTCCACACTTATACAGTCATACAGTCTTATATACTGCCTCTACCCTTTAGCTATTCAGCATCCATGATAGATCATTTCCTATTCTGAAGTACTAACTAGATTCTCTCAGGATTTAATTCTAGCTAAATGTAAAAATCTGTATAGACTATTGTATTGGGGCGTGAGAAAATAGAAGAATATCAAACTGTTTTACAAGGGATTGGGGTACAACTCGGTTGCTCTCAGGGAAGACAACAGTGTAGATATGAGTACATACCTGTCTCTAACAAAATCTTATAAACAACTACAAACCCACAGCAGAAAGAATATCTACATTTCAACCTACACTGATTAGTTGTGGTCAGCTGTTCATCACTGACAGTAGGATGAATATGTCCATCAAGTTAAATAATGATCTCCACAAGAAGCTGCTTAAATCACCCTCGCTCTTTTTGGACTCCTTGATGTTTAGGCCCCAACAAAACAGGCACCTCTTTGACCTTTGATCTGAGCTAGCCCTGTCTCTTAGAGCCTTGAAGGAGGCAATGTTTGTCATGACACTGAACTGTCTGAGGCACGTCCTTTAGTTAATAGCAGGAACTTTTGTGTTGCTTTCTAATCATGGCAGTCCTCATTTTAATTAACCGGTAAGCCACCTGCTGATGTAAGAAGAGCTACATTCCAAAAAATAGAAAATTTTGTTTTTATTTCCAGTTTATTATTCACAAATTGTGTTACCTCAAAAAAGTCATTTCATATCTCCAGACCTCAAATTCTTCCTTCACATGGTCTTTCTGCTCTTTCCCATCTTTAGTAAACTACATTGCCGTTTTGATTCTGATATGATAGTATGATATTGGTTACCACTGTTGTTTTCCATGTGGGTTCTATGGCAGTCACTGTGCCACATGTTCCACACACATTAATTTACAATCTTTCCCACATGCAAAGGTTCTATGATCCTCAGTTTCCTTAAATTGCCTGTCCCCAGTCACACCACTGCCAAATAGAAGGGAAGATTCAAACAAGTGTCTACTGAAGTCAAGGGTGGCTCTGAGCACTGCTCTCTAAGGAATGATGATGATGTCGAAAAGAGTAAAGAAATAATCCAGTTGCAATGACTACTATTCTCTCTAGAGACCTAACAAAGTCCAGCCCAAGACCAAGAAGAAAGAAACACTAGGTGGATCATTCATCCATTAATCAGTTGGTTGGTCAGCCATGGAATTCAGTGATTTGAACCATGTGCTAATTCAGTCGAATCCAAGGTCAGAATATATGCAGAGCACACATACCCAGACCTGGGGCCCAAAAATCCTCAGTGCCCATCTCATATGCTAGATAATGAGAGTCACAAGGCCTTTAGCTCCCAAAGTACCACTAATCTAATTGGAGGAAAATTATGTTCACTGAAGTCTAAAAACTAAAAGTGTTAAGAAGGTCCCATGCAAACTAGGCAATGCTTTAGAGAGATGAGAAGGCAGGTCAGTTTGTATAGTTCAATGCTCTATTCCTATTTTTAAAATGCTTTTCTTCCATAAGGAGTAAATGTAGCTGGACGTACAAAGTAGACTGCCAGCTGATGCCACCCCAGTGCAAGGAGTGGAGTATGTTCCATGTGAAAAGACTAGAAAGATTGCTAAGGTTTTTAAAATCTTACTTTCTCTCTCCTCCCCTCTTCCCGCACTATATCCCGTCTCCTCTGCCTGCCCCTCTTCTGTTCTCTCCCCTTCCCTTTTCTTGAATTTCTAGTCCTCCTTTCCTTCTTCTCTCCCTCTCTCCTGATCCCCCCTCTCTATCATTTAACTAAGAATTACAGGGGTAAAATGTAAATGTAGGGGATTTGTTTTTATTCTCTGAGTTGGTAATTCTTTCCTGCATCTCTTCCCAGAATTGGCATGGATTACATAATAGTTTCATTAACAATGCCCTTATTAGATTTTAGGGGTGCCCCACCCATAATGTGTAACTAGAGTCTGTGTATCTAAACGAATCTACACAAAGAAGTCTGAAAATTATGAATTTTTTAATGCAATTAATCAATATTTGAAAATGGTAAGTCATTTATTAGAGAACAATTAAACTGTGATGCAAGAAGATAATTAGTAAATTGGGGATAACATGGGTTGATTCATTACTTTAAAGCCTAAATCGTGCTGTTTATCTGCTTTCCTCAACACTGGCATTTTGTAAAAATGGCATTGGGATTTAAACAATCCCACATTCTCTTTTTGTGTATGTCATGTGGCTTTCAGTTTTTCTAGTAACAAATATGGCTGTTTTCATCTCTTTTAACCAACTTCCTTGCTCCATTTTCCATTACTTTGAATGTTTTCCTCAGAAAGTAACACAGCATCTCATAGAGTAGATATATATTAAATGCAAGCTTCCACCATCACTTAGTACAGCTAATCTTATTGCCACTCTACTTGATATTACCAGCCTTTGTTTGGGGAAATGAGGCTTCGTTTAGGTAGCTTCTCTTCTATTCTTCATTGATAGGTTGTGTTTAGATATAAACACAACTAAGTCATAGAACACTAGAATCTTTTTAATTTAAAACCCCAGCATCTGTTAGAATAGAGGCAGACCATCCAAGAGAAGAGCAGGTAAAATACTTAAAATAGAAACTTCAAAGAAGATATAAAAATAATTTTTTAAAAGTAGGAAAAGTTGGGGCTAGAGAAATGACTCAGTGGTTAAGATCACTGACTGCTCTTAGAGAGGACCTGAGTTCGAGGCCCAGCATCCACATAGTGGCTAACAACCATCCATAACTCCAGTTCCAGGATCCAATGCCCTCATCTGACCTCTGCGCATTGTACAACATGGGTGCACTTACATACACGAAGGCAATATACTCAAAAACATAAAATACAAATAATAAATAGAATATTTTTTGGTCTTTTTGAGACAGGGTCTCCCTGTAGCTCCAGCTGACCTGGAACTCACTATGTAGACCAGGCTGGCTGGTCTACAGAACTCACTAAGATCTGCCTGTCTCTGCCTCCCAAGCACTGGGATTAAAACAAAATATTTTTAAAATTTAAATAGGAAAGGCTGAGTGGCTTCACAAGTCACCAGGGAAATGTATGCATGGTGACACTCAGAAATTAGAATGCCTGTCTGCTATTGGTGTGCACACATTGTCTTATGACCTAGAATTCCAAGTGTATAGCTCCTTGAACAGAGATAGAGGATTGTCAAAAGTCATGTACAGGAATGTTCATATCAGCAGTGTTTGTAATATCCCCAAACTGGAAACCACTGAAACATCTGTTGATAGTAGAATCAATGTTGCTGTAGATGCATACGGGGGCATGCTACTCAACAAAGAAAATGAGCAAACTGAAATCAAGCACACCATGGCTAACTCTATCCAATGATACTGAACTTGGCCCAGGAAAGTACATGCTACAAGATTCAGATCACATACACTAAGGCAAACTAATCCACTGTCAACTATGGATGTAAACATAGAAAATATTAGAAGGAAATTTGATTCTCTGCCAATTTAGTTAAACAAAAATGGCACATTCCTCATTTGGGCAGATGACCTCTGCAGGCATGTGCTGTTGACCAGGTTTATAGTACCAGGCATGGATTCTTTCCTGTGGAGTGGGCCTCAACTCCAACCAGAGGGCAGCTGGTTACTCCCATTACATCTCATGTTGCTATTGCACAGGTGGGCATGTCTTGCCAGCAGATTAGTCTTGTATGTAGTTTATAGGGTTCACAGCTAAGTAAGACCTTTAATACCTTTTCTCCCCCAGCAGCTTCTGGCAATTTGAAGGTTCACCAGTTGAGAGGAAGCTTCTAGTCTAGCTCTGGCTTCTTTTCTTTATCTTGCAAGCAAGGTATGGGGTACCTTCAGCAGTAGAGTTTTATTTTCTTGTTCTGGTGGGCAGCTAAGAGAACTGACAAGAGCCTGTATTGTTTGGGGGCCTCTGAGGCCTCCCTGACAAAAATCCTATGGAGGTATCCCACACCTGGTACTGAGAATGCTTTTTAGTAACCCACTGCTTCTAGGAACAGAATTGTCTAGCTGCAGTCTCTCTTATGTATTTTATTTGAACTTTATGATAGCAAGTTTCAGTATGACTTTTTATATGCCCCTCTTTCTATTAATCCCTTCAGTCACCTTCATCTCCCCAATTTCCCTCCTCTCTTCCCACCCAAACCTTTCTACTTTCAGCCTCTAACCCCTTCTTTACTTTAACCTATGTTCTACTATCTCCTTTCCCACAAGGGATCCTCCTTCCCCTCCCCCCAGGCCCCTTCCTAGTTTCCTTACTTCCACAGTACTGTGTGTTAAACAAACAGAACTAGAGAGTCAAAAGCTAGGATCTACATATGGAAGAGAATGTGTGGCACTTGTCCTCTGGGGCCTAGGTTATTTCACTTAGTATAATTTTTGTGAGTTCATCCATTTACTTACAAATTTCATTTTTCCTTATAGCTGAACAAAATTCTATTATGCGTACATGACACATTTTTATTATCCATTAATTAGATGGTAAGCAACGTGGTTACTTCCATTTCCCATCTAGTGTGAATAGAGCAGCAATAAACGTGGATGTGCAGGTATCTTTGTAGTATAACACAGAGTATTTTGGGCATATACCCAGAAGTGGTATAGCTGGGCCTTATGGTATATTACTTCCAGTTTTTGAGAAACCTCCAGACTAATTTCTCTTAATAAGAGATACCTCTCTTTACCATGAGCAGTGGTGAATTAAAAATTCAGAAATGCCTGCCTGGCCAAGATACGAAGAGTAAGTGACAGTTGAGGGCTCATTTATAACATCCCCTAAGACTCAGGGAACATTGCAAAAGAAGTTGCAAGAGGCATTTAAGAATGAAAGGCTTCAGAATACCACTATTGAAGTCATGAACTCACAACCTCTGCAGTTGCCTTTACTGGGCCTGCACTATATTGACCTATGAATAATCAGTCATGGGAGGGGAGGAACTCAGAGGGTCCTTACCACTAAATGTTACAGGGGCAACCATTTGCTTTTGTATTTAAGGCCTTCTCCACATAAAGAAATGAATTTCTGGCGTATAAATCTGGCCAAGAACAAGTGGTTGGGGAGCTCAGTGGTTGGGTTGGGGCCCCAAGGAGGAACCTACTACTATTATTTTGCTAAATGAACATAGCATCAAACTGCCTTGCAAATACATCTGTCTGAACCTATAGATTCATTGTGATGGCTAATCCTGGGTGTCAACTTGATTGGATCTGGGATTAACTGAAATGAAATAGCTCTTCTTGATTGGAACATCTGAAGCTGGAAGACACACCCTGATGGCAGCCCATGTAAAAGGCCAAGGCAGAGGAGAACATCAGGTTTCTTGCTGCTTGCCTTCTCTTTCGCTAGTGAGTTCGTCTTGCTGCTGTAGACTGAAGACTAGCTGATCTTTTGGAGTCTGTCAGACCTTCAGCACCAGATTGGGACTACT
>NW_008329141.1:2088490-2089465 GCF_000622305.1 Nannospalax galili | reverse complement strand
TAAGAAAAATAATGATGCTGGCTGGTTACTTCTAGCATCTCTGGATAAAGTGATGAAGATAAACAATGAGGTTAATGATAAAATTGACAAGCTCCAGATTTGAATCAACAGTTTAAAAGTTTCCAAGTGTGCCCTGGGAGAGACTCTTCTCTCCAGCAGCCAGCTAAAGCTGAAGAAAATCAAATTGGAGCCCTTATTATATGTTTGGCTGACCTACAACGCAAATTTAATTCCCAGCCTCTAAGGGTGTCAACAGTAAAGGTGAGGGCGTTGGTAAGGAAAGATTGGAATACTGACACGTGGGATGGAGATGTGTGGGAGAACCCTGAGGAGGCTGAGGATTTTGAATCCTCAGACTCTGAGGAATTTGATTTACCTGATGAATTAACCTCCCCACCCTCAACAGACCCACCCTCTCCACCCTTGCCTGAGGAAAAGGATTTAGAATCCTCAGACTCTGAGGAATTTGATTCACCTGCAGACCCACCCTCCCCACCCTTGTCTGAGGCAACTAATCCCATTGAGGAAGTTAATCCCACTCAGCAAGATGTAGCTGATGTCCCTAAGGTCCCAGTTATTGTTGCCTCTAGACCTATAACCAGACTCAAAGCTAAGCAGTCCCCTAGAGGAGAGATAGTGTGTGTCGTCCATGAGGAGGTACACTACACCACTAGAACTTAGTGAATTTGCTAATTCTTTCAAGCAGAAGTCTAATCAATATGTCTGGGAATGGATTTTAAGGGTATGGGATAATGGTGGAAGGAACATAAAATTGGATGAGGCTGAGTTTATTGACTTGGGCCCCCTGACAGGAGGTTCTAGGTTTAAGATGGAAGCTCATGCAGCTAAAAAGGGTGTTAACAGTTTATTTGATTGGTTGGCAGAGGTATTTATGAAAAGATGGCCTACTGACAGAGAGCTGGAGATACCTGATATCCCTTGGCTTAGTGTTGATGAAGGGATTGTAAGGCAAAT
>NW_008329141.1:2086532-2087336 GCF_000622305.1 Nannospalax galili | reverse complement strand
GGGTTTTTAAGGTTGTACTGTCTTATGTTGTGATATTAATGCTAATATTGTATCTTGAGGACAAGAACTGGAGAGGTTATGGTTTAATAGTGGTGTGTTTGTGTGTCAAGTTGACAAAGGGTCAATTGTGCTAGATAGTTTTATTGTCAACTTGACATACCTAGGTTGACCTCAATTGGGGAATTTCCTCTATTGGACTGGCCTGTGGCCATGTGTGAGGGGCATCTTCTTGATGAGTGATGTGGGAGGGCCCAGCCCATTGTGAGTGGAGGAATTTGATTCACCTGATGAACTAATTGCCCCACCCTCAGCAGACCCACCCTCCCCACCCTTGCCTGAGGCAACTAATCCCATTGAGGAAGCTAATCCCATTCAGCAAGAGGAAGGTGATGTCCCTCAGGGCCCAGTTACTGTCACCTCTAGACTTATAACCAGACTCAAAGCTAAGCAGGCCCCTAGAGGAGAGATAGAAAGTGTGGTCCATGAGGAGGTGTGCTATACCACTAAAGAACTTAGTGAATTTGCTAATTCTTTCAAGCAGAAGTTAATGAATATGTCTGGGAATGGATTTTAAGGGTATGGGATAATGACAGAAAGAACATAGAAATTGGTACCAGAGAGTGGAATATTGCTGTGACAGACCTGACTTTGGTGTTTTGGGGAGGACTGTGGAAGTGTTTGGAACTTTAGGCTGGAAGAGCCATTGAGTGCTCAGTTTGTGGCTGTGGAGCTTGAATAGTTATGCTGAAAGAGTTGTAGACAATGAAGGCCTGGCTTGTGAAGCTGTAAAGGGAAGCAGAGACT
>NW_008329141.1:2075204-2077916 GCF_000622305.1 Nannospalax galili | reverse complement strand
TGTAAGAGTGAGACCACTGAGGACAAGTCAGCCTTTCGGGTTGCAACAGCAAGAGGTTTATTTGATACACAGGTACCTGTGGGCACAGAGTCTCCTCGGAGGACTTGCACACCCCAGGTTGGGGTTTGGCAGTTTTTATAGAGCAGAAGCAGGGTACAGAAGCAGAAGAGCAGTTATTGGTTAATTCAAACACACACACAATAATTTCAAAAGTATGCAGAGATATGGGGTAAGGGCCGGGGCTAAGGGGAAGTGGGATTGCTAAATGGGAGGTGACCTCAGAGGCACAGGTGTTTTTCCCTCGATTTCCTGGTATCGGGCCCTCAGGGTGGTCAGGAGTTCTACCCGTAAAACTTGTTTATGGCTTGATCTGTGAAGCTTGACCGGCGCCTGCCCGTCTTGCAGCCTTTTGATAAGGCTGGTCCTGGTTTTTGTCAATTTTAAACATGTGGGCTCATGAGTACTCATGGCGCCTAGTCTTTTTCAAAACCAGAACATTAGTGCAGCTCTTAGACCTCATCAGAGAAATTTTTGTGCAGTGGATGATACTTAACACAAAAATTTAAAACTGGTCAAAGTGCAGCGAATAAGTGTCAGTGGATGCTTAGCCATAAATGACATCTATATCATCTATATCATAAATGGGATGATATATCACCTATATCCCCATCCCCTCCTAGGCTTAGGAATCATCACGGAAGAGGAGGAAGAAAGATAGTAAGATTTAGAGGTCAGGGAGGACCAGAACAAACAGTGTCATGTGGACATGGAAGGACTGCTACACTCATGAGCTCACAGCAGCTGTGGTTGCCTGCACAAGACCAAGCCAGTCAACACTCTAGCATGTGGGGGGAAGGGTTCATGAGTCCTCTCCCCTAACTGAGGAGCTATGGATAGATGATGGCTTCTAGGGGAAGGTGAGTCAGTTTTCTTTAAGGATATGAACCCTGGTAGGCCAACCATGTTCCAGTGGATGCCCCCCCCATCCCATCCAGAAGTATATGGACAGTACAAATTGGAGTTGATGGGTTATTTTTTTTAAGAGAACAGAAAGTTAGGGATGGTGAAGATAGTGGTGGATCTGGCAGGAGTTAGAGGGAGGAACTGGGGGTGAATATAATCAAATTGCAGAGTGTGAAATTCTTAGAGTCAATAAAAAAGTTTTTAAGTCCAGGCTTCTGTAAATCTTTTTAGTTAAAAGCAAATGTCTTTTGAAATTCTAAATGCCTGCAATTCTGGTGCTTGTGTTATCTGGAGTGTGTCAATACTTACACCACTGATTGAGGGCAGAATTTGACAGCTACCATTTTTTATCAATCAGGGCTACTCTCACAGCCTTTTCATTTCTGTAAATCCATCCACATTATCTCCCTGTCCAAAACAACACACACACAAAAAAAAACTATGCTGTCAGAATACCCAAGAACACTTTATCATTCTGCATTGACAGATTTGCAGTGTCTAACCATTTTGAAACTTCTTTGAACTCTTCCCCTAGCATCTGTATCTAGTCTTTCCTAAAATTTCTGCTACTTCTGTGAACTCTTCCTTACAGGCTTTTCTTGTGCTACTAAGTGTTGGCATTGCCCAACGTGTTGTTCTAAACCACCAGTGTCTTCCTGGGATCTCATCCTCTATGTTGACATTAACTATTACCTGTGTGCTGTTGCCTCCTAAATCTAAACTTTGACTTACTCTTCAGAGTTCTGGCCTATAAATGGTGTCTTCTGGATGGATATTTCTTCTTGGATATCTCACATACATCTTAAATTCATCTTCTCTTCATCCAGCTTCCCCTTTCTTATAGTTACCTGCGTACTCAGAGCAAGCATATGACCTAGTCCCATTCATCCCTTTCAGTTGTCTCATCCTTACAGCTGGGTGTTCTGCAATTTCTGTTTGTTAAGCAGAACTTCCACTCTTTATCCCACTGTTGTTATTCAAACTCTCCTATGGTGTTGGCTTGAAACCAATTTGGGGGGGTTCGATTCCTTCCTTTCTTAGTTAACTTTTACATATGCTGGTTCTTTGAATGTGTGATAAGGGGGTGGACAACCGTGGAGTCACTCCAGATTAGTTGAGGTAAGTTCTACTGTTTCAACTTCTCGTTTTGATGTGAATGCTTCTCAGACCCTGGCAATTACTTTGTCTCACTCCACCTCACTCTGAAACCTACTCTTCTTCAGTTCTCTTCCACTGCCACTACTCAGCTCCTCAAGCAACTGAACGTGATCATCATCTTTTAAATATAACAGCTCCTCCTACCCTACAGAGAAAAGTCCAGACCTTAGGATCTGCCTCCAGTCCAGTATTGCACTCCCAGTTTTAGGAAACCAAGACCTTCCAAATATCAAATTTCATAAAAATAAAGGGGAAAGGAATCATGTAAAATGCAGATTTTTATTCAGTAAAGCTAGCATGGGACCTGAAATTCTACACTTGAAATGCTCCAAATGATATGAACACTCCTGAGAGACAGAGACAAACCATTTTTGGAGTAGCAAGGCTCTCCAGGACCTCTTTGCTCTACCTACTAATGACCACTAATACAGCTTCTCAAATACGTTACACCATGGTCCTCTCTGCTTACAGTGCTCTTTCTCCCTTTGCCAGTTACTTAGCGCTGGCATCATCCTTCACATAAGTAAAAGAGGGTCCCTGCAGAAAGCCTACCTGGTCTACTTTTCTCTCAAAAGAACTGATGACAATCTC
>NW_008329141.1:2060874-2075192 GCF_000622305.1 Nannospalax galili | reverse complement strand
TTTTTTTTTTTTTTTTTTTTTTTTTTTTTTTTTGCATCAATCAATGCCACACTTAGATTAAGAGAGGCAGGTTCATGCCCTGGCCTTCCACCACAGGGTGTCATCCAATTACAGTGCCTTCCTTGATTTTTCAAATCACCTCTCAACGCCTAGAAAGTGCTAAGGACAACAACATTCAAATGGAATGTCTTGAGCCAGGTCTTCAATACATGTGGACTCTGCTCCCTGATTTCCCTATAGGACACCTTTATATCTACTACTATCTCACATATAGAGTTAACCATATGTCCTGAGGAACTCTGCGGGGACCCCAATACCTAGGTTCTGGTTGAAGAAGCGTGGTTTACTAAATATGCTGCTGATGCACGGATCTGCAATGACTTGCCCTCACATAGGTCCTGAGAAATATTCAGGACTCTAGGGCCCCAGTGACCAATCACCAGCCCTTGTGCTTGAGTTCTCTGTGGGAACCTTGTTTCTTTTGACATTGTGTTCTGACCACACTGCTGCCTCTGGTTTACACAGCACCTGAGAATGGGCAGGAGGAAGCGTGAGTCCATTCTTTTATGTGCTTTTACTCTCTCCATACTGGACTGAGGAAGTAGTTACTCTACCCCAAGACCTTCATGCCTAGTGTCAGACCATCCTCCCAGAGTGACTGGATGCTCTCCACTGGGTTTGCCTCACTTTGTAAAGTAAGCAGCTCCTTCTTCTCAATAGCCTCTTTTGCTTCTGGTCACTGCATGGACATTATAGTTTTTCAAGTCCTCTTAGGCATGCAGAATGGATTTTCTTCATCCTGATAAACTCTCTCTTTTCATTTTGCCAACAGGTCCTCAATCCTCTTTTCCTACTGCTGGTGAAAATTTCTAGAGGAATGAGTGCAATCAGCATTTAAAAAGACCATATCAGTCTGGGCGTGGTGGCGCACACCTTTAATCCCAGCACTCAGGCAGGTGGATCTCTGTGAGTTCAAGGCCAGCCTGGTCTACATAGTGAGTTCCAGTACAGCTGGAGCTACAGGGAGACCCTCTCTCACAAAGACCAAAAAAAAAGACCGTATCATGCAAATGTTGTGATTATGACCTAAAAGAAGACAGGTGTGGATGATGGGCTGCTCTCTGCATTTCACATGATCAGAAAATGATTTATTTGTTCACATTTTTCTATAAACTATGGAAGAGTTTGTGGTCATCATCATCAATGAATCACAGTAACCACCTTTGGAAAGTGAATATTCACCAGTCACCTAATCATTGGTATAGCATCAAGATTGCTGCCATATCACTAAGTGCATGGTATGAGGGAACTGCAGAGGACAAACATGTATATTGTTTCAACTTAAGCAGATTCATTGGGGCTATGACATTGTGAATACGAACAATATAGATACCTTTTCCTCATGGTGAGTATAGCAGATCAACCAGAAATAGCACTCTTTGGAATAAACATTGTGAAATAATGGGATGTAGGCACAACAAAGAATTCTCACTCAGAATCCTAAGTCTTCATCAGTAAGTCAATATACTTCATATGGGCCCATGATTTTACAGCCCATATTATAATCAAATTGTTTGTGAAGACAGTGTCCTTTAACAAATACGTGCTTGGGGTCCTGAGCATCCTGAAGTTGTCCTAACTAGTAGCATCCTGTGCTTGATCTCTGTAAGGTAGATACCACACTGTACTGTCATGGTTCGTCTGCCTTCCCTTTACTCCAAGCAACAAATTTTGAGTGCTTGAAGGCAGAAACTGTTCTGTATCTCCAACTCCAGTACCAATACAGTGTTTAGAGCATGGGGAATTCTCAACATAAGGCTCACAGCTTACAGAAAAATAAGTATGTCAGCAGCTTTTGAGAAGAGTGATTGATATTGATCCACAGCGACTTGAATTAAGTCAACATTTTCATCTTAACTGATTCCTTTGCAATGCGCAAGTTTACAAGCTGGGGTGTACTGAGAACCTTATTCATACCAGGGCCATCACCAAGTACAGCTAAGCAGGGAAGAGCAGGCAGCTCTTCTTGCTGACTTTTGCAAACACATCCATTCACTTAAAACTGGCATTCTGTATAATGAAATCTCAGCCACTACAAAGGTAAAAAGGCAGTGACACTAAAGAAAAAAAGGATGAAATGGACATTTCCCACTTTGTCAATGTGTGAAGATTGGTACCTTCGTTTTGACAGAACAAAGTACTTCCAAGGACTCTCGTCAGAAGTAAAATGACAGTCTCAGGCAAGGTACACTGAAAGACACAAGAAGTCCATTGATTATTTGTGTTGTAAAATGCCCTTTTTATTTCCGTACACCTTTTTTAAAGAGAGGATTTTAATACTTCCTCTGCTATAAAATTCACTCTGACCCTGCTAGTGCACAAAGCAACTGATTGTAAACAGGAGCAAAGATTCCAACAGGAACGCCTCAGTCATGCTAAAAGCAAGAAGAATTAGTCACTTAGCCAACTCAAGAAGAGGAAATATATGGGAGCCTGCTGGCCTTTCATCCTTGGTGACTGTCCACATGTTTAATTTTTCTGAGTTGATGTTCATGGCAAATTTGATTTAGTGATTTTAAGTACTCTTACCCACTAAAGTAATACATATTTTAAATCAACTGTCAGTAACCTTCACAGAGTGAAGCACATAAATGAAAAGGATTTAATGAAATGCTACAATATGTATATTGCTTCCCCCAAACAATGCCATTTCACAAGGTTTTTCTTTTGTTTCGAATGAAGAATAAGAAATGACCCTCAATAATCACCTCATGTGTTTGCAAGTTAAGTGCTTCTGACCAAAGAGATATAAAATAAGACTTGGCAAGAGGAAAGGGGTCTCCTCTGCTGACTTTTAAATAGACGTTTTATCTTTGGAAAAGCCAGGATAGAAATGTGCCTGAGCATGGAACTGCCCTCACTTTGATGAGTAAAGACAAGGCTTTCTGAATTCACAATCGTGTCAAGTGAGATACATGTCCAGCCGCCTCCTGCTTTGTAAAGTAATTGCCTATAGCAGAGATGTTCCAAATGAATTCCAGGGAGCCTGCTGATACTCCAAGCCTTCTTGTGTCCAAGGGAGGGATCTTGACACTCAAACAAAAATTCATTAGGCATCCTGAGTGCTAAGATTACCTGGGAACCTACACATCCCTCACCTTCATTCAAATTGCAATTAGAACACTTGTTTTTCTTGTTTATAGATCAAAAAAATATTTTAACCATAAAGACATTTTGGATATTAAATGCAAATTTTAAAATAACTCCAGTTTGGCTGGAGAATTATTCATTACTTTAATTTAAGAACTATGTATGAGGCTGGAGTGATGGCTCTGTAGTTAAGAGCACTGGCTGCCCTTATGGAAGACCAGGGTTCAGTTCTCAGCACCCACATGGAAGTTCACAATTGCCTATAACTCCAGTTTCAGGGGTACAGATGCCCTCTTCTGACATCTTCAGGTACTGTGCACACATGGTGTACATACCTACATGCAAGCAAGTACTCGTATACATAAAATAAAAATAAAACTTTTTTTAAGAACTGTGTACAAAGAACTTAGTTCATTACTGGAGGTACAGGAAGAGAAAATGGGAGGAAGAAGAGATTTGGGAATGGAAGATACATTATAGGCATAGCAGATAATATGTAAAAGATCCTGAAGCACGAGGGAGAACCACTATGTTTAAGGTACAAAGAATATCACGCACACACAAGAAAGGCAATTGATAACATGACACTGAAGAAGTAAGCAATGAATCAATAGCATTAACAATATGGTAAGTCAATGTTCATTCCATATCATTATTCTCTGAGCACACAAACTGTTACTGAATATGTGATGGGTGCATTGTGTCAAATGCCATCCCAAAGAATCTACTCATTCTTCTCTAGGGAGCAGTGAATGGCTAGGGTTTTCAAATAGCATTTATGAAGGTGAGGTGGGATCTGGAAGACAGCTGCAAGGGGAGAGAAAGGACAAAAATTACTTGTCTATTTTTGTGGATATCAAGGAAGAACCTAGGTATTAGATTTTGAACATGGGCTTGTGGCCCTGAGCTCCATCCCTGAGATGCCTAGTGCCCTGCCATCTTAGCTCTCAGATTTCCTCAGGTCAGAGGATTCTACACCTTCCCAGATCTGAATACCCCTCCAGTCTTAGCAAGTCACTCCCTGCCACCTCAGCTCTCAGCCCAGTGTGGGTCTCCAGGATCCTTCCCTTCCCCAGACTTGCAGTCCTGGACTCTGTTCCTGAGACTGCCTTTTACCCCATCATCTGAACTCTGTATACCCCAGACCTGTGAACTCCCATCCAGTCAACCTGTTCACCTATCACCCTCCATCTTATCTTGCTGATCCAGTATCCTGTGCAGTCAATTCTGGAATCTCAACTCAAAAGTTGCACCTATCTCTAGCTTCTCTAGCTTAACTGAGACTACTTCTTTCACTCCAAATGTACATTAAAATAAAATGGCCCCAAACTGAACACCAGGCACTACTCAGCTGGGACAAAATATGACAAATTGAACAAGATCATTTACCCATACCAAGAAACACCACCACACAAGTCCAAATGCCCAAGTCTCAAAAAGAACAAACAAACCAACCCACAAACAACATGAAAAAAACCAAGATATACTACAAAAATTATATTGTATGAAAATGCAAAAATTTGGGGCTAGAGAGATGGCTCAGTGGTTAAGAACACTGTTCTTGCAGAAGACCCGGGCCCTAGGTTCAAATCCCAGCACCCACATGGCAGCTAACAACTGTCCATAACTCCAGCTCCAGGGGATCCGACAACCTCTTCTGTCCTTTGCAGGCATTGGACAATATGGGTGCACTTACTTACATGCAGGCATAACACTCATACACATAAAATAAAACCAATAAATAAAATATTTTTTAAAAAGAAAATGCAAAAAATTAAATTTTTATTTTAAAAAAGACTTTGAACATAGTCAATTTCATAGTCAATTTGAACATAGTCAATTATTTGTTTGAAAAAATACCTCTAGTGGCAGTGTGAAGAAATTCATTAGACAAATTAGAGCTAGAATCATCAGTTAAGAAGCCATAATTAATAAAATAGAAATGCTTTTTTAGCTTTTTCCTCTCAGTGATAATACCAAAGTTCAGAGGAGTGAGCAGGGATCTAATAGGTTTGATCATTATAGATGGTTATTTAAACCACAATACCGCTTCTGACAGCACATGGCAAATTGTATGAAAAGTGATCATATTTCACCAAAAATGAGCCTTTGGGGATTTATTCCAGACTAAAATAACCCAAAAGACTTGACAATCAATAATGAAGTTGAGAATTTTTGTTATCTCTTTAACTGTTTCATAAAGAAGGAAGCTGATCATGTGGTAACTCATTTTCATAAAATATTTCTCAGTTGTTCACATGCTCAGTATAAAGAATAGCACCAATGCTGACAAACAGCTAAGAGAAAGATACTGAAGGAATAGGAGACTTGATAATGGAGACACTCTAGAGGCTTCTCTGGTAGAGCAGCTTTAGCTTCTCTTGTGCAGCATAAATAATATTCTAAACAAGCAGTGACAGCAAATGTTGGGACTGATACAGTGAAATATGGGTAGACTCTAGGAAACTAAGAGATGAAACTGCCATACAAAAAGGTGTGAGTATAACTGAGGAAATGATTGTGACAATGAAGATCCTAGACTTATGTGAGAAGCAGAAATTTGGAGAAAAGATGTCCATATGAGACTTGAAGAACCAAGTGAAACTTCATGTGGCAACGTCCAGCATCTATCTGGAGTACAAGCCCAGAAACATGGCAGAGCTGAGAGAGATGATGGTTGTTGGTGTTTGGAAACAGTGAAGTTCAAGAATTTATCTACAGACACATTAGACACACAATAATTACAGGCAGGACACACTAAATATTTAGATATACTTGAAATTGAAGACAGAAAGGCAATCTTACATAGCTACTAAAGAAAAACCTTGCTAATTGGTTAATGTCAATTCCTTTCCCTCTATATGAGGGCCAAGAAGTATGAGGAATGAGAAAAAAATTAAAAAAGGATGAAAGGACTACACAAAGAAACTGAAACCAGAATAATGACAAAAGTATAGGTTCAGAAGAAAGAGCTGCAGGTATTAAAAAAAATCTACACAGATGAAAGGACCAGGTGGGAAAAAAACAAAACAAAGACATTTGGTGGTGGAGGAAATGTGAAAATGAATGAAAGGGAGTGAAATGAGAAAACAACAAGGGAAAAAAGAAATAACAGGGTAAAATATGAACACTTAAAATACATAGACCTAAAAAGGTGTTCTTTTCATTCCACAATACCTTAAATAATAGACTTCTTAGGAGGGCTTCTAGATGATACTTACATAGAAAGCTGGAAAGAATATCACTCCTAAAGACAAGAAAAGATTGGGTAATCTTTCAAAAAGTCATACCTTTTTGTGAATCCATTAGAGAGCTAAGATCTCAAGGCAAAAATCTAGTCTAAAAACAGAAAATGGGTGTCTTACAAAGAGCGTCAGATGCTAGCTAGAGCACTGTCCACTTGGAGGAGAGTATAGAAGGAGGGGCAGTGTCATTTGAGGGGATTGGGAGAATTTGGTGTAAAGGTTTGGGGGTTTTATTGATTTATTATTGAATTTTTGCAATTTTCATGCAATAAAATTTCACCTCCCCTATCAGCACCTCCCCTTACTGCCCCCAAACCAATTTTATATATATATATACTTAGACTCTAATTTGTGTCCCCAAGTGTCCTTCAGTGTGGATCCATCCAATGAGCCTTGTTAACCTCCCAAGAGTGTCTTTCCCTCTCCCAGCAGCCATCAGATGCCAAAAATTTCTTAGATAGGGTTGGGGTTTCCTTTCCCATATCCCCACATCTATGCTGGAATTTTGTATGGTTTGAGCTTCCATGAGATATATATGCTGTCACCACTGCTGTGAGAGGACATATGAGTAACTGACCAGCCATCTGGAAAACTCTGTTTCCTTGTGGTCATCCTCCTCTTCTGACTCTTACAAGTTTTCCAGTCCCTCTTCCACAGTGACCCCTGAGCCTTGGGAGGCAGAAGTTTCATGTAGGTATCATATTCAGGGGTAATCACTCTACAGCCTCTTATGCTCTGCACATTGACCAGTTTAGGTTTCTGTGTTAATCAACATTTGTTGCGTTAGTAAACTTCTCTGATGAGAGTTGAAAGATGTATTAATCTATGAATATAACAATAACTCATTAGAAATCAGTTTAATGCTATAACTAGTTAGTAGAAAACTGGTATTAGGCTCTCCCCTATGCCGTGACCTCTCTAGCCTCAGCTTGTAAAGTCTGATATCAACGTCAGGTATGGACTTCATCCTGTAAAGCAAACCTTAAATCCAATTAGAGAGTGGTTGGTTACTCCCATAATATTCATGCCACTATTATACCAACAGGCATAACTTGCCAGGCCAATTGTTGTAGTTCACAGGATTCACAGCTGGATAAGGGTGATGATTTTCTTTTTCTGGTAGCATGCATAGTACTTTGAAAACTAGCCAATGGAGATGAGGGTCTGAAGTCAGCACCAGCTTAATTTCTCCTTCTTTGTTCTACAGCTCATGTATGTAGTATCTTCAGCAATAGGGTTTTACCATGAAGTTCCAGTGGGTAACCAAGAGAAGGGGCAATGACCAGTATTGTTTGAGGGTCTATAGAACCATTGGTCAACAACTTCTAGAGAAGAAGTCCATTCCTGGCACTGAGATTTTATTTTGTTAGCCTGACATCCAGAAGGGATGCCCCTCTGTTATCAGGAAACTCTTTTAATTCTTTTTTATAATATATATGTTTATACTTTAAGAAGCTTCTAAAGATATAATTTCCCAGACGGCTTTTTCTAAAGGCCTTTAGTGTTACTTATCCCTCCCCATACTCTTTTTTATGTTCTGCCCTCTCACTCCCCACCCCATTTAGCCCTTCCTACTCTAATAGTCCCCTTTCTCCCTTCATATCACTGCATTCTACCACCTTTCCAAGAAGCATCTTCCTCTCCTCCATGGCAATTTGATAGTTTCCTGACTTCTCTGGATTTTCAAAGCTAGCATTCAGGTAGGAGAGAGAAAATGCAGTATTTGTCTTTCTGGTTCTGGGTTACCTTACTCAGGATGATTATCTCCAGTTCCATTCATTTACCTGAGGATTTTATGATTTCATTTTATTGAGTCAAATAATAGTCCATTCTGAATATGTACCATGCCTTCATTATCTATTCATCAGTTGATGGACATATAGGTTGTTTCCAATTTCTGGCTATTATGAATAGGTCAGCAATGAACAGGTATTTCTGGATAGTGTAGCGAGTCTTTGGGGTACATATCCAAGAGTTCAGATCATATGGAAAATCAATTTCTAGCTTTTTGAGGACTCTCCACACTTATTTTCAGGGTGGCTATACAAGTTTGCACTGCCATCAGCGTGTATAAGAGTTCCCCTTTCTCCACATCCTCCCTCACTAACATTTGTCTATTTTTTTTTTATCTTTGCCATTCTGAGTAGGGTAAGATGAAACCTCAAAGTGGTTTCAATCTTCATTTCCCTGATGGATAAAGTTGTTGAACAGTTTTAAAGTACTTTTCAGCCATTTGCATTTCATCTTTAGAGAACTCCCTGTTCAGTTCCTTGCCCCAATTTTTAACGGGATAATTTTTTTGATGTTTAGTTTTTGAGGTATTTGAATATTCTAGATACTAACCCTCTGTCAGAAGTATAGCTGGTAAAGATTTTTTCCCATTCTATAGGTTACCTCTTCACTCAAATGGTGTCCTTTGATGTACAGGAACTTTTTAGCTTCCCATTTGTCCATTGTTGGATTTAAATGTTGTGATATTAAATAATGATTAAATGCTGACAGTCCTATTCAAAAAGTCCATTTCCTGTACCTGTAAGTTCCAATGTATTCCCTAAATTCACATCAATCTGACTCAAGGTATCGGGTCTTATATTGGAATTGAGTTTTGTGCGTGGTGGGAAATAGGGATCTAGTTTCATTCTTTTGCATGCCAATATCCAGTTTGACCAGCACAATTCGTTGAACTTGCTATCTTTTCTCCTGTGTGTATTTATGCCTCCTTTTAAAGAATCAGGAGACTACAAATGTTTAGATTTAAATCTGGGTCCTCAATTCTATTTTATTGATCAAGGAGCTTGTTTTTATGCCTGTATCATGCTGGTTTTAGTACTATAGTTCTGTTGTATAATTTGAGAACAGGGATGGTAATGCCTCCAGCAATTGTTTCATCGTTCAGGACTATTTTGACTATCCTGGCTTTTGTGTGTTACTCTAAAAAATTAGAGATTAGTTTTTCATATTCTGTGAAGAATTGCTTTGAAATTTTAATGGGTATTGCATTGAATCTGCAGATTGCTTTTGGTAGGATGGCCATTTTCACAAAATTAATCCTACCGATTCATGAGCGTGGAAAGTCTTTCCATCTTCTGGTATCTTCTTTAAGTTCTTTCTTCCTTGTCTTAAAGGTTTTATTATACAAGTCTTTCACTTCCTTTCTATATCAAGATATTTTCTGGATATTGAGACTGTCATGAAGGGGATTATTTTATGAATTTCTTAGTATGTTTGGTTTTGGTGTATAGGAAGGCTGCTGATTTGGGGTGTTAATTTTATATTCAGCTACTTTGCTGAATATATTTATCAGCTATAGGCATGCTCTGGTGGAGTCTTAGGGTCTTTTATGTATAGAATCATCATCTGCAATTAAAGATACTTTGGCTTCTTCCTTTCCAATTTGTATTCCCTTTATCTCTTTCTTTTATCTTATTGTTCTAGCTAAGACTGCAAATACACAGTATTGAATAAGAATGGAGACAGTGGACATCCTTTATTATTGCCTTTATTATGTTGAGATTTGTCCTTTCTATCCCTAGGTTCTCCATGACTTTTACCATGAATAGATGTTGGATTTGTCAAAGGCCCTTTGTGCATCTAATGAGATGACCATGTGGTTTCTGTTCCTGATTCTATTTATGTGGTGGATTATATTTATTGATTTACATGTGTTGAACCATCTCTACATCTCTGGTATGAAGCCAGCTTGATCATGGTGGATAATTATTTTGATGTGTTCTTGTATTCTGCTTGTGAGTATTTTGTTGAGAATTTTTGCATCTATATCCATCAGAGAGATTGATCTATAGTTTTTTTTGGGGGGGGTCTTTGTCTGGTTTTGGTATTAGGGTTATACTGGCTTCATAGAAAGAATTTAGGAATATTTCTTTATTTTCTATTTTATACAGTAATTTGAGGAATATTGGTCTTTCAAAATTGGCTAGAATTCTGCCCTGTATTCATATGGTCCTGGACTCTTTTTAGTTGTGAGGGTTTTAGTTACTGTATCTATTTCATTGACTATTATGGGCCTGTTTAAATCCTTTATGGCATTTTAATTTAATTTTGGTAAGTGATGCATAACAAGAAATTTATCTATTTCTTTCAGATTTTCTAGTTTAGTGGAATATGGTTTTTTAAAGTATGTTTTTACAGTTTTCTGGATTTCCTCCATGCCTGTTGTAATGTTTCCCTTCCTTTGTCTCTTTGTTCATTTGGGTCTTCGCTCTCTTTGTTAATTTGACTAAATGTTTGTCAATCTTGCTACTCTCAATCATTTTTATTGTTTTCTTTGTTTCTATTTCATTCCTTTCAGTCTTGATTTTATGTAGCTCTTCCCATCTCATCTTTTTATGTATTGTTTGTTCTTGGTTTTTCAAGGCTTTCAAGTTCATCAATAATTTATTTATATGAGGGGCTGGAGAGAGTGCTCAGTGGTTAAGGGTACTGGCTGCCCTTGCAGAGGACCTAGGTTTGATTCCCAGCACCCACATGGTGGCTAACAGCAGTCAGTAACTCCAGTTTCAGAGATTCTGATGCCCTCTTCTGATTTATGTGGGCATTAGATGACATGGGTGCACTTACACACATGCAAGCAATACACTCATACACAAAGTAAAAATAATAAATAAAATAAAAGTAAATAATTAACTTACAAGAGATGTCTAATTTTCTGGTGTAGGAACTTAATGCTTTAAATTTTCCTCTTAGTATGGCCTTCATTGTATACCAAAGGTTTTGGTATGTTGTGTTTTCATTTTCATTAAATCCTAAGAAATTTTAATTTTCTTCTTGATTTCTCCCATGATCCAATTTTCATTCAGTAATGTGCTGTTTAGCTTCCATGAATTTGCATACTTTTCCCCAATTTTATTGTTGCTGATATCTAGTAGTATTCCTTTGTGGTCAGATAAGCTATAAGATGTTATTTCAATTTTGGTAAATTTGTGAAGACTTGATTTGTGTCCTACTATTTGGTAGATTTCAGAGAAAGCTCCATGGGCAGCTGAGAAGAAAGTGTGTTCTTTGGTTATTGAGTGGAATGTTCTGTAAATGCCTATAAAGTCCATTTTATTTATGATCTCATTTAATTTAATTATTTTTCTGTTTAGTTTTTATCTGGTTACCTCTCTATTGGTAACAACAGAGTACTGAACTCTCCTACCATCACTGTGTTGGAGTCAGTGTAAGATTTTAGATCTAATAATGTTTCTTTTATGAAATTGGGTATCTCTGTGTATAGTGCACATGTTTAGGATTATAGTATCTTCCTGGTGGATTTTTCCTTTAATGAGTGTGAAGTAACCTTCCCTATCTCTTCTGATTACTTTTAGTTTGAAGTCTGTTTTGTGGATATTAGAATAGCTACACCTGCTTGCTTCTTGGTTCCATTTGTTTGGAATATATTTTTCCATCCTTTTACCATAAGGTGATACCAATCATTGTTGGTGAAGTATATTTCTTGGAGACAGAAAATTGACGTATCCTGTTTTCTAATCCAATAGGTTAGTCTATGTTTTACTAGGGAGTTGATTGAGATCAATAATATTGAGGGCTATTATTTACCAATGTGTATTATAAGTTCTTGTTATGTTGGTGTTATATAACACCGTTTTCTATTTTAAATATTTTATTTAATTATTTTTTAACTTTTAAAAAATGTTGAGAATTTTGTACATGCACATAAGGCGTTTTTATCAAGCCCGTGCCCACTCCCTCCCCCTCCAACACCTCCCCTATCTCCCCATCACTTTTTTCTGACAACTTGGTATACCCTTCCTTCTTTTTTTAATGGGGCCTTTTTCTACTCTAACATTCCCCTCTCTGAAGTTTCTTTCTTTCTTTCTTTCCTTCTTTCTTTCTTTCTTTCCTTCTTTCTTTTTTGCTACTCTAACATCCCCCCCTCTGAAGAACTAACCCTAAAATTTTTTAGGGACTAGATAAGAGCTCTCAAACACTTTTGACATTTTTGGCCTTTCGAACAGAGTATGTTGCTAAGAGGCCCAAGGACATTTTGACTTTTAGCCAAGAAACTGGCTATTTTTCCTTGGGGTCTTTTTTTCCCTAATTGCCTAGCCAAATCCTACCTCCTATTCTTATCACATGATCCTCTAAAGAGATTACGCAAATTGCCGGTAGGGAATCTGGATGCAGACACTCTGGCTTCTTCCATTCTGAATAGGGACCCAGGGTGAGGCAAAGGGGGTACCCCTTCAGTAGGTCTATCTAAAAGACTCCAAAATTGCATAATTCTTATCTTTAGGGAGAAAAGAAAATCCCTGAGTGGTGCCTAGGGGATGTGAAGGAGAAGTAAAGGCAAGAGTAGTTAGCATTTCAAGTTCTTGACCGAGAACCAGAAAAAAAGTCAGAACAGGGCAAATTTCAAATGTTCTTATCAGAGTTCTTTGGGATTTCTTGACGAGAGCTTCCAAAAGCCTCCCTCTACTGGGTTCCTCCTCATTTTTCTCTTGTCTGTCAAGGCTGGACTCGAGAGTGATGGACTCAGGATTTCTTTTCAGGCACTTTGATAGCTGTTGGAGTGGCTGGAATCAGTGTCAGTTCCCTCTCAAAGGCTTCTAGATAGGGGGAGAAAAATTTATCCACCATTTTAGAACAATAGCTGGTTGTCTCCCTTAACTACAGGTGGGCACTACGGTATTGGAGACCAAGATCTGAGGTCTTACATCTGAGCAGCATTTTCTGCTTAGAAACAAAATCATCAATGAGAAATAATTGTCTAAATAACATTTTATATGGACTTAAGCCTAATGTCTGGAAAGTGTAATCCTTTGAACTCTTAAAGAAATACACTGATAACTTTAATCTTTGGTTATACTTTCCTTTTGGGTGTTTAAGACCATACAGTGGCCCAAATAAACAAATTTATTTTTACTCTTCAGGTTGTTATGTGTATGAGTGTATTGTTTCCATGTAGGTAGGTGCACCTGTGTCATGCGATGTCCACGGAGGTCAGAAGAGGGCATTGAATCCCCCGGAACTGGAGTTAGAACAGTTGTTAGCCACCATGTGTGTGCTGGGAATCAAACCCATGTCCTCTGTAAGAGCAGTCAGTGCTTTTAACTGCTGAGTTATCTCCCTAGCCCCTTAATGCTGTTTTCTTAGACCTCTTTTGGTTGACTGTTCTGCAATAATTTATTTAACATCTATGCCCTCTTGAGAGTGTTTAATCTTTTCTGACTGAAAAACTCTATAAAGTATTCTCTGTAGAGCTGGTTTGTGGACTTAAATTTCTTAAATCTGTTTTAATCCTGGTAATAGTTTCTTCTTCTTTCATTAAAACTGATACTTTCTTCCTCTTTCCATTTAAATGGGTATTTTTGCTGGCTATAGTAGTCTGGGCTAGAATCTGTGCTCTTTCATGATTTGTACGGTATTTGTGTTCGTCCATGCCAGAAGGCTTTCATAATCTCCATTGAAAAGTCAGCTCTTATTTGAATGCACCTGAATTTACATACAACTTGATCTTTCTCACAGCTTTCCATATCTTTTCTTTGTTCTGTACATTTAGTGTTTTGACTATTATATATCATGGAAGCGTCTTTTCTGGTCCTGTCTACTTGGTGCTCTGTATGCCTCTTGAACCTTCATAGGCATCTCTTTCCCTAGGCTTAGGAAATATTTTCTATTATTTTATTTAAAATATTTTCTGTGCCTTTGACTTGGGTTTCCTCTCTGTCCATGCTTCTTTTCTTTGTTCTGTACATTTAGTGTTTTGACTATTATATATCATGGAAGCGTCTTTTCTGGTCCTGTCTACTTGGTGCTCTGTATGCCTCTTGAACCTTCATAGGCATCTCTTTCCCTAGGCTTAGGAAATATTTTCTATTATTTTATTTAAAATATTTTCTGTGCCTTTGACTTGGGTTTCCTCTCTGTCCATGCTTATCATTCATAAGTTTGGTCTTTTTT
>NW_008329141.1:2052308-2060715 GCF_000622305.1 Nannospalax galili | reverse complement strand
ACCACAGGCATATTCTGCCTGTCCTGTTGGTACTGAAGCATCCGGGGTTTATAGCTGAGCAGGACTGTTGGTGACAATTCTCCCTCAGCAACCTGCATTGCACCTGGCTCCATGCAAGCCAGCCAGTATGGAGGAAGTGTCCACCTTACTACAGCATCATTTCTCCATTTCTTCTACTTTCTTTTTGATTCTTTCCTCTATGTTTTTTGAGTTCCAAAGTTTTTCATTTCAACTTTCATTTCAGTTTGACCTTTCTTCAGAGATTCTCTTTATTGAATTCTAATTTCATGTTTTGAATTATTTTAGTTATTTCATTCAACTTTGTTTTCATGGTCTTTAGGTTTTTATGCATTTCCTCTTTGAATTCCTTGAACATATTTACAATTGCTATTTTGAAATCATTGTCCTGTAGCTCCACTATATTGTCATTCTCTGGAAGCATTATTATGAGATTGTTCATTTCTATTATAGCCGTATTATCTCGATTATTTACACTGTTTGTGTTCTTAATGAGACCTAGGCATCTGGACTTGTGTGTGGTAATGGCACAGCTGAGTACTGCTGGTGTTCAGTTTGAAGTGCATTTTATGTTGATGTGCAAATGGGGTTCAGTTAGACATAGGTGCAACTTTTGAGTTGAGAGTCCGGGGTTGATGCCACACAGTCCTAGATCAGCAAAGTGGGATGGGGGCTGGTAGGCGAACAAGTTAGCTGATAGGTTACAGTGAGAGCTCACAGGTCTGGAGCACACAGAGCTCAGATGGAGGAGTTCAGGACCAAAAATCAGGGGTAAGGAAGGATCTCGAAGACCTAGCTGGGCTCAGAGATGAGGTGCCAGAGAGTGACTCACCCAGTGTAAAGTTTTTGATAAGTTACTAATGATTCCATGTGAAATAACATAGACTGACTGTATGGAAGGCCCTGGGAACCATGGGGAGCTTTTGAAGGCTCTTCTCTATAATCATTACTCTCTACACAGAAAGGTGATAGTTTCTGTGGGAAAGCAGGAGCTACACCCATATCCTATCCAATACTGCCCTAAGGAATAAATGCCACCAGAGAGTGGCAGGGAGAAAGGAATATGAAATCCCCGAAAGCCCCAGGACACAGGTAAAATCCCAGTACAACTAGAAGACCAGAACAAGACAACAGAAATAAATGTCCCCTCCACCTGGGAAGAAGATGAAACCTTGCTGGACCCAGATCCTTAGAAATCTCCTACAACTGAAAGAGGAACTTGCTGCCCCACAAAACCTACCAGAGATATAAGACAGAGTGTGTATGCCATGTGAAGAAGGGACTAAGCATTTTGGGATTCTTCTGAGACCTAAAGATACAGGTTTGCTTAAGACTTGTACTGGATAAGGATAATGGAAAGTACCTTGTTACCTCGATTGATATCAACTAAAAGAAACCTACCACAGGAGATGGAGCAGGAGCATGAAGAGAAACCTGTGAAAGAGAAACTTGGCCCAAGATAAGGAAGAGCAAAACTATTAAGAAAAACCCTTAAAAATCCATCCCTAACTCAACTTCAAGACAACCCTGGAAGAAATCTGAAAATTAATCATAGCCAAAACAAATAAAATAAACCAAAAACCCACCCAGCTCAATTTCTGATGGACAGACTAAATTTACCCTCTCATAAAAATAGCAGTTTGGCAGAACAAATTACATAGGCACTTTAAGTATAAATACTGTTCAATAGATACTATTCAGCTGTCTCTAGCATCCTGTACACAATATTTACTTCAATCGACTAAAAACTATAACGCTACAGAGGAGGAGGGATCTCCCTGTTAAGAAGTACAGAAGTGACACTCCCTAGACTAGTTCAGGTCATGTACACTTGCTATCTAGATCAGCCTGTTGAAGTAGCCAGAACCCCTCCCATCCCATCACCATATCCACACTTTTGGACTAGCTTGGGTAGCTCAGCTTGCACTCCTGACTAGCCTGGAGAGGTAGCCAGAATCCCAGCACCCTGCCTCCATCTCCATACTCATAGGACTAGCCTGAGTCATTGATGCTTCCACTTCAGACCAGACTGGTTAACCAGAACTCCATCCATCCCACCGCCAACTCCGCACTCCCTGAACTAGCTTGAGCTTTTCAGCTTGCAGCCCTGATGAACCTGGAGAGTTAGCCATAACTCTACCCACCCTGCTGCCATCTTCACACACGCAGGCCTAGCTGTAATTTCCCAGCTTGTGCATAAGACCAGCCCTTTTTCTCTAATCAAAAATCAATGCTGAGAATCTGAAGGATTAACCAAGTAACTCTTCAGTCTTAACTAAAATCAACCAGATTAGGACAGCAACAAAATCAATCAAACTTCCACTCAACAGAGGTAGGCTAGAATTTTATATCAAATACACAACCAACAAAAGAAGTCCATATGCCCAAGTCACATGACAAAAACATAAACAATATGAAAAGTCAAGACAAAATGTCTTCATCAAAACTCACTAATCCTATAAAAATGTTCTACAATAACACTATCCAGAGTATGTTCTGTCTTCAGCAGTAGAGTCTTACCTTCAAGTTCTGGGAGGCCATCAAGGGCTGTAGGAATAGCCTTAGTAAATTTTGGGAGTCTCATGGACCACCCTAGCCAACCACTCAAAGGACGGTATCTAGTGTCTGGCACTATTTCTTGCCATGTAGCCTCCAGCTATACACATGGACTCATGTAGAGATAATGTAGGTATAATTTGTCAGTAGGTTGTTGGAGTAATATGATTCCCTCTGGTCTTTTTAAACTAGCTAGGTACTATCTTAATATGGTTCCCCTTTTTTTTTTTTTTTTTAACTAGCTAGGCATTATTTATCTCTTGCATTGTCTAACCCTTCCACCATGGTTTCCCCATTTAAAGTACCCCCATTTTCCCTATTTCTCCCTTGATAATACGTGTCACCTATGGTCCCACCTCTCTTGAGCTCTTTCTTTCCCTTTATCCCCAAGTTTCTTTGTATAACCCTCCCTCCCCCCTCCCTTAAATAACCCAATTTTTATCCATTTCTCCCTTAGTAACACCTGTTTCCTACTGTTCTTCTCTCTCAGGTTCTTTCTTTCCCTCTACCTCCCTGATTCCTTTTCATTATTCTGGTTCTTAAAGTTGTCTGGACACATACTCACATATAAGAATTTAGTGCTAGGATCCACATATGAGGGAGCACATACGTCTTTTGTTTTACTGAGTCTGTGTTACTTCACTTAGTATAACAATTTCTAGTTCCATCCATTTGCCTGCAAATTTCATGAGTTCATCTTTCTTACCACTGAGTAGAACTCCATTGTGTAAATGTACCACATTTTCATCATCCACTCGTCCATTGAAGGACACTTAGGTTGCTTCCATCTCTACAGCAACAGAGCAGCAACAAACATGGATGTACAAGTGTCTCTGCAATAGGATCAGTCCTTTGGGTATATGCCAAGGAGTGGTATAACTGAGTCAAATGGTAGGCTCATTTTCAGTTTTTTGGGTTTTTTTTTTTTTTTGGTCTTTTTGAGATAGGGTCTCCCTGAAGCCCCAATTGTCCTGGAACTCACTATGTAGACCAGGCTGGCCTTGAACTCACAGAGATCCGCCTGCCTCTGCCTCCCTAGTGCTGGGATTAAAGGCATGCACCATCACACCTGGCTTCATTTTCAGTTTTTTAAGGTTTCTTCACATTGCTTTTCATAGGGTTTCACAAGTTTCCAATCCCACCAGCAGTGGATGAGTGTTCCCCTTTCCCCACATCCTCTCCAACATTTGGTATCATTTGTTCTCTTCATCTTAGCCAGTCTGACTGGGGTAAGATGAAATCTTAAAGTGGTTTTAATTTGCATTTCCCTAATTACTAACAATGTTGAACACCTTTTGAGATGCTTCTTAGCCATCTTTTTTCTTCTTTTGAGAAATCTCTGTTCAGATCCTTAGCCCATCTTTTAATTGAGTTACTTGTTTTCTTGATTCTTTGTTTTTTGAGTTCTTTATGTATTCTGGATGTTAAACCTCTGTCAGATGTGTAGCTGGTGAAGATTTTCTCCCACTCTGGATTTTATCTTCGCTTCCTTGGTTGCTTTTTTGATGTACAGAAGCTGTTTAGTTTAATGAGGTCCCATTTGTTGATTCTTGACCTTGGGTAGTTGATGTCCAGTTTAGAAAATCCTTTCCTACACCTGTATATTGTAGGTTATTGCCAATGTTTTTTCTAACAGTTGCAGAGTTTAGATTTCACATTGAGGTCTTTGATCCATTCGGAGTTGACTTTTGTGAAAGGTGAAAGATAGGGGTTTAGTTTCATTCTTCTACAGGTAGCAATCCAGTTTTGCCAGCACCATTGCTGAAGATGCTGTCTTTCCTCCGGTGAATGTTCTTGGTCCCTTTATCAGATACCAGGTGGCTGAAATTGCATGTACTCCTATTTTGGTCTTCAATTTTGTTCCATTGATCTACAGGTCTATTTTTGTACCAATACCATGTGGCTTTTATGACTATAGCTCCTATAGTTTAGATTAAAATCTGGTATAGTAATCCCCCCAGCACTGCTCTTAGTAATCAGGGTTGCTTTGGCTAACCGAGGTCTTTTGTTCTTCCATATAAATCTTAGGATGGTTTTTTTTTTTCCAATTCTGTGAAGAATGTCAGGGGGATTTTGATTGGCATTGCATTGAATCTATAAATGGCTTTTGGTAGGATGGTCATTTTCACAATATTAATTCTTCCAATCCATGAGCATGGGAGGTCCCTCCATCATCTGGTGTCTTCCTCAATCTCTTTCTTTAAAGATTTAAATTTTTCATTGTAGAGGTCTTTAATGTCTTTGGTCCAATTTATACTTCAGACACAGGATTGGAGCAATAGAGCTTCAAATGACCTGCAACCACTTCCCCTGAAGGCTAGCTCTCATAGCTTTGGAGAGCACTATGAAGGTGCCAAGGGAAAACATCAATGGATGATCCAACACCAACTTCAGTACCAAATAACCACATCAGTGACCAGTACAGCATATGTCATTGGTGCAGTAGTGGCACTCTTATCTTGGGGGCAAACAACAGCTACCTAATTTGACTGAACACCCACTCAAAGGGAGGAAACTCAAGTGTGGTAATGTAAACATAACCTAATACACATGGCTGGAGTGGCCATAGATCTTAGAGAAAACCCCAAGACTGTCACATCACTAGACTAATGTGATTTCTTACCATGTGCAAAATATATATCCTTATATTTGTAGACAAATATCCCAGTCACCACTCATCAAAGAAGCTCATTTCACACCAGAGACTATTACCAAGTACCACAACTGGTCACACACAGACATTGTCTATGAATTGTCCAGACCCAAGTGACACATCTACAATGCAACCTCAACACCTAAGGCTCATGGAACATAGAACAGGGATAATGAAGAAGACACTAATGACTCTCTCAGGCCTCAATAATGAAGCTTCCTCATGCAGTGGAGGGCCAGGAACACAAAAGGTCACAAATAGCCCAAGTGTAGAGATCAAGAGTCTTCTAAATGCTGGTCCTTGGACAGGATCCCTTTATTAAACTTCTCCCACCCAAGGCTCAGGGGCCATTATAGGAAGAGGGGGATTAAAGGTTGTAAGAGCCAGGGAAGAGGTGAATGACCACATGGAAATGGAGTCCTACAAGCTCTTAGGACCCTGCTCATATGATTCTATGGCAATGGTGTCAGCATGCACAGGTCCCATGCAAACTCAGGCAGACAATAACCCAGCATAGAACTGGGAAAGTGAACAGCAGACCTCAATCTTACCTGAAGGAATGTTGGCAACTGATAGCTACTGGATTAAGAAAAGCTGATCTTCCTAAAACAAGGGACTCTAGAGAGGCTGACTAGACTCAGTGGACAGACTTTCACTGGGGAACAACTGGGGACACTGACAACCCAGTAGGCCTGACAGGGATGACAGAGTATATGGGCTCCAGTAGCAGCTGTGGGAGGGTCAGTGGGGACAGGGGTATAAACATGGTTGAGAGTTTTTGAGCTGCTCTGTATGAAATACACAAAAAATTAATTTAAAAAATTATTAGATTAAAAAAAAAAGACTACCCAGAGGAACCCCAGGGTACAGAACTTGAAAGATTATGAACGCGATCAAAGAATTCAAAGACTGTAAAGAAGATATAAGCAAACGCCTCAGTGAACTCAAAGAACATAGGAATAAACTCCTTAGTGAAGCTCAAGAAAATACAAATATGTAGCTGAATGGAATGGAAAAGACAATTCAAGATTTGTAAAGTATATTCTGAAAAGAGAAATACTGAAGAGAATATAAACTGAAAAGAAAACAATTGAGAAACTCAATATCCCAATTAGAAAATTAAGTGGAAATCTTGCCAGAAGAATGGATCAAGTAGATGACAGAATATCAGGATTGAAGTTAAATAGAGTAATTGGGTCAATCAAACAATGAATATGGAAAAAAATTAAACACAGTGTTAGGTTCCTGGTAGGCGCCAAAAATGGCACGGCAGCTCCCAACATTCTAAAACAGTCGGTTTGAACTTAGCCCCAGGCAAGTCCCACTGCTCACTGGGAGACCAACCTATCCTGAGCTAAACTGCCCAGCCTATGCTATGAAAAGTTACCCGACCACCTAACTGCCTATAAAAAAAAATGTCTGACTTCCCCTGCTCACTGTTGTTTCCCTGCTCCCCTAGTGGAAGCCCAGCAGTCTGTTTGTTCTCAAACTGCTGCCCCCCCAACCCCCACATGGAATTGCTTGTTGGTGGTCTTCACCACTCCACTTCCATACACACAGGAAAGGAATTTCAGGAGCTTTGTAATACCATGGAAAGACTAAATCTATGAATTGTAGGCACAGAAGAAAGAGAAGAATCCTGGTTTGATGGCATAGACCAGATATTCAAAAGGATCATAGAAGAAAACTTCCTAAATTAAGGAGAGACATACCCCTGAAGATATAAGAAGTACATTGGACACCAGATAGACAGGACCAGGAAAGAAACTCTCCATAGCATATCACAGTGAGAACACTAAATATACAAAACAAAGAGAGCATATTAAAAGCTGCAACAGAAACGCCACAAATCACATATAAAGAGCAATCCATCGGAATAAGAATTGAATTTTTATGGAAAATATAAAAGCCAAAAGATCCTAGAATAATGTACTCCAAGTTCTAAAAGCTACAGATGCCAACCTGGAATACTTTACCCAGCAAAACTATGTCATAGTTGAAAGAGAAAGAAAAACTTTCTATGATATGAGCAGGTTGAAATCATTCACATCCAGTGAATCAACCCTACAGAGAACACTGGAAGCAATACTGCAAGCTGAAGAGAAGAATAAACATAGCCAAGAGGCTACAGCAAGAAAACAAATATAGTTTTAATTACTGAAACAGAAAATAGAACTATGATCACAAATGGAAAATAAAACAACAGCAATCAATACATCTTTCAATGATAAATTTAAATACGAATGGCCTCAACTTCCCATTCAAAAGACATAGGTTAGTTTAATGGATTAAGAAACAAAATTCTAAGTGTAATATCAATGTCAGGTATGGGATTCATCCTAGGAAGGGAACCTTATATTCAATTAAAGAGTGGTTAGTTACTCCCATAATATTTGTGCCACTATTGCACTAGTGGGCATTGTTTTCCAGGCCAGTTGTTACTATAGTTCACAGGATAATGATATCAGGCTTAGGAACTTGAGGGTAAACAGATCACAGGACATAGGGGAAAACCTAGTTTTCTACTAAGCAGTTATCATATTAAGCTGTTTTTTAATGACTTATTGTTACACCCATAGGTTAATACATCTCTCAACTTTCACCACAGAAGATTCCTTATGCAACAGATGGTGATTAACACAGAAACAATACCTGGTCAACATGCATAGAACAAAAGATTTCAGAAGTGTCATTCCTGAATACCTATATCAAACTACTGCCCCCAAGGCTCAGGGATCATTGTGGATGAAGGGGCAGAAAGACTGAAAGACGATGACCACAAGAAAACAGTTTTCCAGACAGCTGGTAAATTACTCAGGTGAACTCACAGCAATGGTGACATCATACACAAGTCCCATGCGAGTTCAAAACAAATAAAATCTTAGCATAGAAATAAGGAAGTAGGTACAAAGCTCCAACCACACCTAAGGAAATTGTGGCAACACATTGTTCTTGGGAGACATAAATATAGTCTCTTTCAAGCATGGGACTCTTGGTAGATAAGCCAGGATTCAGTGGATGGACCCATACTGAAGGCTATTTGGAGACACAAATTAGCCTCTATAGGCCTTAATACGTGTGTATGTGTATTAATACGTGTGTGTGTGTGTATGTGTGTATAATTAATAGAGTGCATTAAATTGGGCAGAGGTAGTAAGCGGAGGCATGTATAGGGAAGGA
>NW_008329141.1:2045558-2051102 GCF_000622305.1 Nannospalax galili | reverse complement strand
TTTATATTAATATATGTATATATTAGAATACTTAAATTTGGTGGGAGATAATAAGAGGAGGCAGGAATAGGGGAGTGGTGGAGAAGAGGATCTAAAATACCATAAGTTATATTGTATGAAAATCATAAAAATTCAATTAAAAAAGAAGAACATCCAACTTTTTTTTGCCTGTTAGAAACTTGTCTCACTTTCAAGGATAGGAACAACCTTATAGTGAAAGGATGGAAAAAAGTATTATGGCAAATGGAACAAAGAAGTAGGCAGGCATTGCAATTACAATGTCTGACAAAATAGACTTCAAACTAAAATTAATTACAGAATATTTTAAAAGGACACTTCAGGCACTGGAGAGCTGTCTCAGTGGCTAAGACCACTGGCTGCTTTTGCAGAGACTCTGATTTCAGTTCCTAACACCTACATGGCTGCTAACAAATATCTGTAACTCCACTCTAGGGTATCCAATGACCTCTTCTGGCCTCTGTGATGTGCATGTAGTGTCCTTGTGTACACTTGGGAAAAACACTCATACATATAAAATTTTAAAAATAAATACTATCTGCTGCATAAGGAAACTTCTCTGGTAAGAGTGGACGGATGCTTTCATCCTATGTTTACAGGTTCCATTATATATATATATATATAAACAGGTTTAAGCATCTCACAGACATGTACTCTTCATTTAACCTGTTCTGGAACTCTGTAATAGTCTCCATCTTTTGCAAAAAGAAACTTCTTTATTGAGGGGTGAAAGGTATACTTGTTTGTATATTCAAGGATGCACATTTAGAATAAAGTAAAAAATTACTTTGGTCTAGGGATGCAGCAAAAGTGAATTTTTATTCTGGGATCTATGACCTTTCCAGTCATGTGTATTTGGCTATGGTCACAGTACCACACATGAGTTTCCTTCCGTTGAGCAGGCCTTAATCCCAATTAGACATCTGCTGATTAGACCCAAGATAAAAGTACTACTATTGCACCAATAATGATTGATTGCTGGATAAGTTGTTTTTAGGTTTTACAGCTGGGTAGGATTATTGACTGGTTTTCTACCTTGGCATTGTATAATATCCTCTGATACCATGAGAGTTAACCTTCAGGAATAAGTCTTCTGAGTCAGTTCCAGCTCGATTGCTAGAAGTCCTGTCACTGTCTGCTCTTGCAGAGGACCCAGATTTGAATCCCAGCATCCACATGGTGACTAACAACTGTCTGTAACTCCAGTTCCAGGTGATCCAATGCCCTCTTCTGACCTTCACAGGCATTGCATGGCATGGGTGCATTACATACGTGCAGGCAAAACACTCATGCACATAACATAAAATAAAATATTTTTAAAATAATAAGGTTGTCTGAAAATCCATAGAGAAATATATTGCTTCACAAGCTTACTTTAAAATACATATATAATATAGATTAAACTGTAGAAGTGAAGGCAACTTCTCTTTGAGTTCTCAGGGTAGTCCAAAAGTCTCCCAAAATAATATAGGCTATTGTTATACGCCTTGGGTGCCTCCCAGAGCTTGACTGTAAGACCCTATTTCTGAAGATACAACACGCTTTGCATACAGGACTTGGAGAAATTGTGCTGCAACTGACCTAGAAGCTTTCTCCCTGCAACCTAGCACTCATAGTCAGAAGGTGCTATGCAAGCTGTAAAGCTTACAGACTACAATGACTGACCCAACAAAATATCTCTATTCGTGCAATGGCGACACTTTTCTTTGGGATAATCAACAGCTATCTAATTGGATTGAAGGGCTCACTCAGTAGAGGGAATCCATGTCTGGTTCTGTAACATAGCCAAGTACACATGGCTAAAGAAGTCACAGACCCTATAGGAGAACCTACTACTGTCACTTTCCTAAACCTAATTGGTAATAATATCCTAAATACTTCTTCTTATATTCACAGACAAGTGTATCTTTCACCACTCATCAAAGAAGCCTCTTTTTGCAATAGCTGGAAACTATTGCAAAGTTCCACAACTGATCAAAATGTGGAGAGTAAGGAACAATGTGATGCCTATCCCTAACTGATACATCTACAATGCAACCCCTGTACCTGAGGCTAAGGGAAGAGGGAGCCAGAGGACCAGAATACCTGCTGGTAGATAGTATATTCTAGACTTTATAGGGAAGTTGCACCTATCAAATCTCCATAACATCATTGCCTACACAGACCAACATAATGACAACACCAACATGGATGGGGAAATTTCACAGAGTCCCACCTCTAGATGAAGAACTAAAGCCAAGAAAAGCTTCCTCCACTGAGAGAAAAAAAAATTCAGCTTTCTCTAAGGACAAGATCCCTGTTAGGTCTTCTAATCCTCAGTGGGCAAATATGTGTATATGAGTACCACTAAAGGGACTCAATGCAAATATATACATATGTGTGTGTGTGTGTGTGTGTGTGTGTGTGTGTGTATAACAAAAAGAAGAGGACAAGAAGTTGAGAGGGAATGGGGGTAAGCGGCAGGAGTTGGAGCAGAGAGAGGAATGGGTGGAATTGATGTAAATATAGTACTCATGGCTGAAACTCTCAGTAAAGAAACACAGAACAATATTCAGATATTACCAAATTCTTGGAACAATCAGACAAGGAACTTAAAATATAATTCCATCAAAGCTCTAGTAGAACATGAGGAGAGAGTGCATGGTGAAGTATAAAATTTTAGCAGAGAGATAGAAATGATGCAAGTAAAAATCATGGAAAGAAAGAAAAACTCCTTTGACAATCTTCTTAGTATATTCAACACTGATGAACCAAAAAACCCAAATAGTGAACTCAGAGATAGGTCAATAAGTTAGATGCTATAGGCTTTATTATCCATAGAGAGTACATTAAATTGGGGGGGGTGTAGGGAGGGGTGGATGGGTGAAGGGATATAAATGTCACCAAATTATATTGTATGGAAATTGCAAAAATTAAATATAAATGCTAAAAAAAGATGGGTCAATATAAATTACTTAAACTTATAAACTGTAAAGAAAAATAATGAAAAACACAGTAAGAAATATATGATCCCTGGAATAATATCAGAAAATTAACACGTGCTATTGGCATCCTACTGTATACAAGAGAGAATAGGGAATGACAAATATTTGAAAAAGCAATGACAAAATTTTCCAAAAATAATAAACATAAAATCACAGCTCCAAGAAGCTTAAATAACACTAAGCATCATAGACAGAACTCCACCCCCAAGCCCACAGTTCCTGGGCACACACTCAAACAAGTCAAAAGTAAAAAGACAAAGAGAAGATATTGAAAGCAATTATAAAAATCACACTTCATATAGAGAGGAATAGAGACAACGATTAGATCACATTTCCTTTTAGAAATTAGGTGAGCTCATCAGCAGGAGTTGGAAAGCATGCCCTCCTCTTTTATTTTGTATAAAGGTTTGTGTAGGAGTATTCTTTAATTATTTGATAAAATTCACTAATTCATACATTCATGTTAATTCTTAGTTATTAGTTTTTTTCACAAAATATTTTTTGAGATAGTGCTTCATGTAGGACAGACTGGCCTTGAACTCATTATGTAGCTAAGAATAAAGTTGAACTTCTGATCCTCCTGCCCCACCTCCTTCCTAGGTGCTGGGATTATAGGCATGTGCTCTTAGTCCTAATTTATGCAATTCTGGGTATCAAACCTAGGGCCTGGTGCATGTTAGGCAAGCACTCAACCAAATGAGCTACATAATCATTCTTTTATACATTTTTAACTATTAGAAACATAACTGTATTAGTTACTTTCCATTGCTGTGATAAAATACCATAAGAAACTTACAGAAGGATGAGTTTATTTGGGTTTACAGTCCCAGGACAAGAGTCCATCATAGCAGGGAAGCATAGCAGGGAGTTGGCAGACCATAAAGCTAAGCACTCACATCTTCACACACATGCAGGAAATCAGATAGAAAGAGCAAACTGCAAGTGGAACAAGGCTATGAATTCTCTGAGCCCTCCTCCAACAACTTGCTTCCTCCGACAAGGCCACTCCTCCTGAAGTTCCCATGACCTTCTGCAAACAGCGCCACAACTGGGCTGTATTGAGCCTGCACAGGACATTTCTCATTCAAACCACCACAATAACGCAGTGGATAGGGCATTTAACTAGCATGCATTTGGGGTTCGATTCTTAGCACTTGAAAAAAAATTATGAATTTGACTTTTTAAGATAGTTGTAGGATAATTCATAACTATTCTTCTGGAGTAATCTCAGAATTTGCTTCTGTAAGTTAATTTGTCATCTTATCTAGTTGTCAACTTTATGGCTACAAAGTTTCTTATAAAATTCTTTTATTGTCCTTGAACTCTCATCACTGTTTGTAGTGACGTTCTTTCATCTGTGATAGTGATAATTTATATCTTTTCTCAATTATTCTCAATCTGGCTAAAAACATTTGTTTTACTAACCTAACAAACAACACCAACAACAATGAAGACCCCAAAGTTTTAAATTGAAGCAGATTGTTTTAGAAAGGGAGGTTGCAAAGGAACATGACCCCGAAGAAGTGAGGACAAAGCTGAGGCTTGTATGAGATTGTGACTACAATCATCGTAAAGTAAACAGGAGGTGAGTGAATTCTAGAAAGAAGCACAGCACTAATGGTGCTAATACAAAGCAATGCATAAAGTGTGTCAAACAGAGAGACGATTGCTGCAGCATGAGGTGGTAAGAAAAGAGAGGTCATTAACACAAAGCCATGTAGTCACAGTAAGGATTTACATGGGAATTTATACAAAAGCAAATCAAAGCCACTGAACAGTGTTACAGAAAGACTGATGACCTATTTGTTTTGAATAGTCAACTTATCTTTAGCATGAAAAAAGAATTGTGTGAAGGAACAGAAATGGAGAGAATAATGGGGGAGTGTTAAACCAGTTGAAAGTGGGGTCTCAGACTGGAAGGTAGGAAGGAAATGAAAGGATTCAAATGATGAGAAATTATGGTTGACTGAGAACTGACCCACTGATTGGGTTTTTTAGAGGTAATAAGCAGGACTGACTAGGTACCAGAGACTAGTCAGTATTTTACACAGGTTAATAGAAATTATGCAATTAGTAAGAGAAAGAGCGGGACTAAAGCCAAGCAGAACATATGCTCTGCACCTTAACTCTTCTTACCGCTAAGATGATAGGAAGAAAGGAAAGAGGACACTGGATGAACCCCTAGTTTTTGAGAAACAACTACGTACTATTTTCTGAAATAAAAAACATCAGAGGAAGGGTGTGCATGGTTGCATACACCTGTAATCTCAGTACAAGGAGGATGACCTCGAGTTGAAAATGATCCTGGACTACAGAGTCAGTTCTAGGCAATGTGGGCTAAGTATTAACAGTCTATCTAAAAATAAAATAATAATTATAATTATATAAAGTAGAAATGAACATTTAAAAACAAAAAAAGAAAAAAGAAACATTAAAGGAAAAGAGGAAAATAAATTTTTAGAGAAACATTCTGAGTTCTGCTTTATATTAAACATAAACATTTCATTACAAGTCTAGAATGAAAAACAAATCTGTAAGAATA
>NW_008329141.1:2044699-2045470 GCF_000622305.1 Nannospalax galili | reverse complement strand
TAATTGAAAAATTGCTCTTTACAGTGTCATAGAAAATAGTTTATGGATGTACTTTAAAAATTATTAAAGCATTTTAGTTATATAATATATATAATCTTTATTATATTAAATAATTTTTATATGTACTATTCAATAACTAAAAAAAGGTATGACTAGAATTTTCTGCTGCTTATTAGCACAAGGGAGGCAGAGTTTGGAAAGATTTGATAAACACCTCTGTGTTTTTATTGAATTTGCAGAAGAGCCAAGCCCCAGAGCAAAGACTACATTTCACAACTGAGAAATTCAGTCTGAGACTATGGACAATAGTAAAAATAGGTACAACCTCCCCAAAGGGAAACCAAGCCACCACACATTCAAGGTAACTTCAATAATCAGCTGCTTCTTAGATAATAACATTCTTCAGAGAAACACAACAAGGTCTCAGCAACATTACACTTAGAATATCCATAAAATATTTTTACAAGAAAACTAGTAAGTTGAATGACCCTATATTTAATAAATAAAATTCAGGGTTAAATCTTTTTTATAGGAACTGAAGAGATGGCTCAGCAATTAAGAGCACTAGCTGCTCTTGCAGAGGATCCTGATTCAGTTCCCAGGACACACATGGTGGCTAACAATGGTCCTTAACTCCAGTTCCAGGGGATCCAATGCCCTCTTCTCACTTCTGTGGGCATTGCACAACATGAATGTACTTACATACATGCAGACAGTACACTCATACACATAAAATAAAAATAATAAATATCTTTTTAAATATAGAAAATA
>NW_008329141.1:2027100-2044451 GCF_000622305.1 Nannospalax galili | reverse complement strand
CTCCACTGAATTTAAGAATGCAAGGTTATTTCAACAGCCTAAAAAATTGTTACATTGATACATGTAGAAAAGAACATGTAAATTTCAACAATAATCCATGATTAAAACTCAGTTCCTTAATAAATCAGTACCTAATAATCAGTACTTTAATAAATGGAAGAAGAAAATATTGTCCTTGTTTGCAGGCAATAAAATGTATGCCTGAAAAATCCTAAAGAATCCAAAATAATACAGTAAATCTAGTAAAAGACAAAGTTATAGATTTCAAGAACAATATCTTGAAAATAAACTGCATTTTAAATTATTTGTTTTTATATTATTTTGTCTCTGTGTATGTAAGTGAGCCCATGCATGCCATTCCCCCTGAGGCCAGAAAAGGGCATCAAATGTCCCCAAACTGGAGTTACAGATGGCTGTTAGCTGCCTTGTGGGTGCTAGGAACTGAACTGAGTTTTCTGGAAGAGCAGTCAGTGTTCTTAAACACTGAGCCATCTCTCCAGCCTCAGCTGCATTTTTTTTCAGTTTGTCTCGTTTTGTTTTGTTTGTCTTTTTGAGACAAGATCTCCCGGTAGCCGCAGCTAGCCATTTTTTAGTCTATTTTAAAAAATAATTTTTAATTGAATTTTTATGAATTTCATAGAATATATTTTGATCATATTTAGAACTTCTCTTATCTGTACTCCTTTTATAGTGCCCCATTGGATTTCATGCACTCTGTCATACATGTTAAGGCCTACTGAGTCAAGTTTGTGTTCCCAAATGTGCTTCGGTGTGTGCTAATCTGATGGAGCTTGTTTAATCTACCTAGGGTCCCATTCTTAGAGAAAACCAGCTCCTCCTCTCCCAGTAGTTATCAGTTGACAATAGTTCCTTAGCTAAGTTTGGAGCTTCTTCCCCACTTCCCCACTTTTATGTTGGGTTTTTGTCTGGTTTGTGCTTGCATGGGTCTTATGCATGCTATTACCATTGTAAGTTCATGTGAATTATTTCCCAGTTGACTGGAACACTGCTTCCTTGTGGTCATCTACCACCTCTGACTCTTATAATCTTTCTGCCCCCTCTTTCACAGTGGTCCCTAAGCCTTGGGTGGCAGAGGTTTCATATAGGTGTCCCATTTGGGGATGAACAATCTATAGTCTCTTATTCTCTGCACTTTAGCCAATTGTTGCTTTCTGTGTTAATCACCATCAGTTGCATGAGGAAGCTTCACTGGTGAGATTGAGAGATGCAGTAATGTTCCTTCTTCCCCCTGCCCAGCTGCATTTTTATATCTAAAGCCAAAAAAATGAAACTTAAATATGAAAATATTATTTGCAATAGCATGACAAAACATGATATTTCCAGGAATGATCTAAAATGAAGCTGTCCAAGACTTTTATAGAGAAAACTGCTAAGCAATGCTGGGAGAAAGTAATGAAGATTGATGTAGATGGAGAGATGAACCACATTCACTGAGTGGAATTAGCAGTGTTAAGACAAAATTTCTTTTCAAATTCATCTTTAGGTTCATATAATCTCAGTCAAAAACCTAACTAATATAAGTTATGAAAACTAAAAAGCTAATTTGAAAATTTTAGTGAAAATGGCAAGTATTGAAATAACCAAAACAATATTTAAAAAGTAGAACAGAGCTGGAGGACCAATTTCAAGGCTTACAGTAAAGCTCTAATATCAATTAACTAGTGCCTTGAAGTAAAATCAGACTAACGTAATGACACAGAAAGGATTCAGTAATAGACCCACCATTGTACATTGAAAAATGGTTTTTGTGAGTATACCAAAACAACCTACTGGTCCGATAAAGGAAAGTCTTTTCAGCAAATGACACTAGAACAATCAGGTATGGATATGAAAAGAAAGTTTACCTTTTACTCCAAATCTGACATAGAAACTAATTTGAGATGAAAGTTTAGCCTAACAGAAATGACACCATTATGATGTTACTAGAAAGTAAAACGCCTTATGTCTCTATAAACTTTATATAAAAATGTTACATGGGTCTCAGAGTAAACTGTAAAATTATAAAAAGACAAGCTTTGTTAGTCATCTTTTCAGAGGTGTTGCGAAGACCTTAGATAAGCGATGGAGAAGTAAGAAAACATATTTTGGTTCAGTTTTAGTAGTTTCAATCCATTATTAACCAGATCCGTCTCTTTGGGCCAGAAAAGCAGCTTCATAAAGCAGCAAGAGCATGTGGCTAGGAGGCTGCTCACTTCACTGCAGTCAGAAAGCAGAAAGACAGAGAAAAGCTATACTTAGTAACTCATTTTCTCCAATTAGTTTTTACTTCACAAAATCTCATTCAGTCAGGAACTCATCTGTAGGCTGAGCCATTAATGGCAGCACCCTTTCTATCGAATCACCTCTAATGGATCTTCAGCTGGGGACTACGCCTTGAATACATGAGCCTTTTGTAGAGACAGTTCATATCTGAATCATAACATCAGACTTCATCAAAACTCAAAATTAGGGTCTAAGGATGTAGGTAGCTCACTAGCCTAGCATACAAATCCTAGGTTCAATTCCTAATGCATGATAACAATTTTTTAATTACTACTCAAAAATAGAAAAAAATCAGTTCATTAATGAATGGAAGAAGAAAAAAGAATGTCCTTATTTGCAGGCAATTGTATGCATAATACATATAGCTCCAGAAGATTATATAAGATTGTATACAGAATCATTGTAAAATTTCTATAACCCAAAGATAAAATGGGCAACCAAATAAAAACAATAAGGGAAAAGATACTTCATAAAATATATCATGAAAATTCACATCAGAAGAAAATAATGAAACGAGACAATCGATAAAATAACGACATTTCTATGGGGCTCATAATACATATAGCTCCAGAAGATTATATAAGATTGTATACAGAATCATTGTAAAATTTCTATAACCCAAAGATAAAATGGGCAACCAAATAAAAACAATAAGGGAAAAGATACTTCATAAAATATATCATGAAAATTCACATCAGAAGAAAATAATGAAACGAGACAATCGATAAAATAACGACATTTCTATGGGGCTGGGAAGATAACTCCATGGATTAAAAAAAAAAAAAAAAAAAAAAAAAATAAGCTCTTAACTGCTGAGCCACTTCTCCAGCCCTGACAAAACAACTCTGCTACACAAGCATGAGGACCTGAGCCAGATTCCCAGCATCCATGGAAAAGCCAGGCGGGACTGTGCACCCATAACCCTAGCACTGTGTGCAGTGGCCAGGACCACAGAAACAGGCCACTTATTGCTTACTGGTAGAAATTATGCCAATCAGTGTGCTTTGGATTCAACCCTGTCTCAAATAAAAAAAATAATAATAATAATAATAATAATAATAATAATGTGGAGAAGTGATTAAGGAAGAAATCTCAACAGCAGCCTCTGGAGAGGTACCCATGGGAGTGTGTACTCACACACATCATCATCATCATCATCATGACATTTCTGCTCTATGTGGAGAAGTGATTAAGGAAGAAATCTCAACAGCAGCCTCTGGAGAGGCACCCATGGGAGTGTGTACTCACACACATCATCATCATCATCATGACATTTCTGCTCGTCCCAGCAATGCTATCATTTACCTATGTTTACATTTCATGCTGTCTATGTTAAATAACTGTGATAGTGTTAGATGGCAGCTTGGCTTTAGTTACAGCTTCCCTTGTTCTGAGGCTTTAGAATGTGTGCTGAGCTGCTGCCAGCACTTCAGGGTCTCCAGCTACAACTAGCCTGTTGTAAGACTTCTCATTCTTTGCAAACACATGAGTAGATTCCTCTAATGAATCTCATCTCATCTATCTGTCATATATCTGTCATCTATCAAGTATCTATCATTGATCTACTTCCTAATCTCTCTCTCTCTCTCATATTGCAGGAATATTAAAACATAATTATGCAGTTAGATCATTTAAATATTTAGAAGGACACTCTGAACCCTAGATGATTTTGTTGATATCACTTTCTGTAGCTAGATTTAGCCAGTTCAAAGAACCAATAAATCCATATATTCTTGGGTTTGCATAAAGCTGGGTTTATTTGCAAATCCCCTTCCCCCCTTCTGGGAGGTAAAGAACAGGAAATGAAAAGATTATTTTCTGCTTGGAAGATCTTGTAAGAAGAACTTGGTAGTTTCACACAGAGGTGCCCCATGCCTAATCACAACACCTAACAATGAACTGGCTGTTCAGAGCTGCTTTAAGTTCAGATGGGAAGATTAATGCATATCTCCAAAGCATTCTTTGCCCCTAATCTCTTTTAAAAATTAATTGTTTTCAAAACCAGTCCTTATGTTTCTCTAGCAAACAGCTGCACAAAATAAACAAAGTGAACCATCATATGGTATAGATGCCCTGTGCAGAGCCTACATCAATAAAGCTACAAAATTGAAGGATTCTTCACAAACAATTTCTAACACATAATACAGAGCAAGCGGTGATCATACCATGTGTTCTACCACAAGGTCTCGAAGCTGCACAAATCATGAGAATCTGACTCTGATCCCAGGGTGGAATATTATGATATAGGTAGAATATTATGATACACCATATTCCTCAAATTATCCTTGTAGTATACACATCTTATACCATGTCATCTCTGACCACTCATGCAAGGTAGAGCATAATAAATTGTAGAAATTTAATGGCAATTGAGCATAATTGATACACAATTTCTTAATAAGCTCAAATGAAGAGATAACTTCCTGAGAAATTTCTTCTTTTTAAATTGGCAGTAAGAGAAGTATATTCCTAATACGTTCTAAATGAGGCATGTTATTACAGCTGAATTATTACAAAAGGCTTCAGTGCATGTATTCACACTGGCCTAAAACAGCAAGGAATGTATAGCTCACTAATAAGTGCATGGTAATCACATGTTTTCTTATTTTCTAGATGACTTCATGGATTATTTAATTTTAAGTGTCCTTTACACTTAAAAGGTGATTGAAAACCAAATGCTGCAACAGTCTTGGAACAATGCATTTTATGGTTAATGTCCTGTGGTAACTTATAGGGGATGTTCTGAAATATTTGACCATGTAGAAACGGGAAATCTTATTGCAGTTATAACTTTTGCCAGTGCCATCTGATTGTTACTTACAAGCTTTAGTTAATGCCCTTTCTCATCTCTCAAAGCAGATAACTACGTTTTCCTCTTACTGTTATTCACTTACTGCTTTTTCGTTATCTCTTTAGTTTGCTTAGTTTTCTATTCATTTCCCTCTTTGTATATCTATGCTTTAAGGTTGTCTACCTGAGATTTTTCTTTCATTATGTTCACCATGGCAGCCATTTCAACTAGACAACACGGCAAATCAAAAATATTTCAATCCTCTTTACCCCAATTCATTTATTCATCCTTTCTTTCAGTAAGCATACCATGTGACAATCATGTAAAATGTGGCCTGTATAAAGCTAATAAAATGATCCCAATGATCCCATACAGCTTTAGCTGACTGGATAAAAGGAGCAAAGAATATCTGCTCAATTCGTATATTCTAGACCCACCTCCAGATACATCAATGAATAAAGATATTTTCCACAGAAATTTATCTATTATTTGAATCTAAAGAGAAATTACAGCAGAGGTATGGAAAACACCATTACTTTGGATTGAGTAATTAGGGGAAACATTTCTAGGGATGTGAAGTTTGAGTTTAGCTGTTTAATAATAGACCACGTGGATCTATAAAAGACTCCCAGGGAGGAGAAATGGCTAATGCAAAAGGCCAGAGGCTGGAGTAAGTCTTAATGCATGGGAAAATCATGTAGAAGCTTTGTGGGGCAGGAAACAATAATGGACCAGAAAGGTGGACAGAGACCCTTTTCCACTATGGTCCTGTACGGGAATTCTATCTATGACCTATGGGAAGATATTAAAGGGCTCCAAGAAAAAGAAAAATCTTAGAAATAAACATATTGCTGATCATAATATAGACTTAAGAGTGAAAATAAGCCAGTCACAAGACAGCATATTGGATGAATCAATTTATATGAAGAATCTAGGCATATTCATAGACATAGAAAGTAAATTGGTACTTGTTTGGGGTTGAAGAATTCAAAGAAAGGGGTTTAGGAAGAAATAGGGACTGCCTGCTAGTGAGTACGATAAGTTATTTCTGTTCTTATTGCTGTTGTTTGATTGTTTTGTAAAACGTAGGATTGTGCTATCTAGTTTTTTGTCAACTTGACACAAACTAGAGTCACCAGAGAGGAGGGAACTTCAACTGATGTATTTCCTCCTTCAGATTGGCCTGTGTCCATATCTTAATTAATTGCTTTCTTAATTGCTGATTGATGCAGGAGGACCCACACTATGTTGGCAATGTTATCCCTAGCCCTGTGAGTTTGTACTACAGAGGCAAATGTATTTCCGTGAGATAGAGGCCAGCCTGGTCTATATAACAAGTTCTAGGCCAACTAGGGCTACAGGGAGACCCTGTCGCCAGTAAGCAGCATTCTTCTGTGGTCTCTATTTCAGTTCCAGCTCCAGATTCCTGTCTTGAGTTCCTCAATGATGGACAATTACATGGAAGTATAAGATGCAATAAACCTTTTACTCCTCAAGTTTGTTTTGGTCAGAATGTTTTATCACAGCAATAGAAACCAAAGTAGGACAGGGATTGATGAGAGCGATCTAAAACTAATTACAGTGATGTAGTAAGAACTGCCATTCTGAGAATATACTAGAAATTATTCATTATATACTTTAAATAAGTATACTGAATGCTAGGTGATTGCATTTTTTAAATTGTTTTTATTTTATGCATATGTATGTATTGCCTGCAAGTAGGTAAGTGTGCCCATGTCATGCAATGCCAGCAAAGACAGAAGAGTCTGTCAGATTCCCTGGAACTGGAGTTACGGACAGTTGTTAGCTGCCATGTGGGTGCTGGGATATGAACCTGGGTCTTCTGCAAGAACAACCAGTGTTCTTAATCGTTGAGCCATCTCTCCAGGCCCGGCGAATTGCATTTTTTAAAAAGCTGTGAAAGGAAGGAAGGAAGGAAGGGAGAGAAGGAGGTGGGGGGAGGGAGGGAGGGAAGGAGAAAGGGAGAGGGAGGAAGACAAAGAGAAACAAAAAAGACAAGGGAGAAGAGTTAGGAAGTAATTTAAATTGGCAACAGGGAGCTAGAAGCATAGGAACAGAACAATTTATGAAATGTTTTCCTGGTTTATGCCCTATAGCTTTATGGGTGATTTTCAAGTTGGTTTCTGCTTCATCATACTACTTCAGGGAAGTCACTGTATTAGGTTTCTAAGACCATCCTCACAAAATACCTCAGAGCAGGTGATTAAACAACAGAAATTTATTTCTTAACAAATCTGGAAACTAACACTCTGTGATCAAGGTGTCAGCAGAGCTGATGTCCTCCAAGATGCCTCTCCTTGTGTTTTCCCATGATCTTCCCTCTCTGTGTCCTAATAATCTCCTAAGAACACCAGTTATATTGGAGCAGGGCCCACCCTAATGACTATATGTTAGCTTAATTATCCCTTTAAAGGCCCTATCTCCAAATATAGTGGTCTTAAGCGTGGCTTCACATTCCACAGTTTCAATTGCCCTCAGTTAACCACAGTCCAAAAGTATTAAGTAGACGATTCCAGGAATTAAATGGAAACCAACTGCATATATGTTTATTAAGATAAATTGTTATAATTTTTCTATTTTATTATTATTATAATCACTAATCTATCATACTTTCCTAGTTTGTTTCTTCATTGCTCTGAGAAAATACTCTGATCAATACCAATTTGGGGAGGAAAGGGTTTATTTGGCTTTCATCTCCTGAGTCACAGTTCATCAGGGAGCCCAAGGTAGGAACTCAGGGCAGGAACGTGGAGACAGGAGCTGGAGCACAGGCCATGGAGGAACACTGCTTACTGGCTTGCTCTCCTGGCCCCTGCTCAGCCTGCTTTCTTATGCAACACAGGCCCACCTACTCAGGGGTGGCACCACCCACAGTAGGCTGGGCCCTCTCATATCGCTCAACAATCAAGATGCCCCACAGACATGGCCACAGGCCAATCCAATGGAGGCAATTCCCCAACTGAGGCTTCTTCAACCCTGACACAAAGCTATCCAGCACACATACCTAACTTATAACTTAAATTCTGTCATAGGTTATTAGTTATCTTCTTGCTGCTGTGATAAAACACCATGACCAAAGCAATTTAATAGAAGGGAGAGTTTGTTTGGCTTACAATTACAGAGGGATTAGATTCCATAATAGCAGGGGAGGCCTAGTGGCAGAAGTGACCAGAACAGAAAGCTGAATATCACATCTTCAAGCAGGCACAGGAAACAGAGAGAGATGGGAAATCCAGCAAGGCTAAAGAAGCCTCAAAGCCTGCCCCCAGTGACTGCTTCTTCCAGCATGGCCACACCTCCTAAAGGTTCCATGACCCTCCATAAACAGTGCCACAAACTGGGGACCAAGTGTTCAAGTAATTGAAACTTATGGGGGACATTTTCATTCAAATGACACTACATTTTACTTACTCTCTGACCCCCATAGGCTCTTGATCATACAAAATGCAAAATGCATTTAGTCCACCTTTAAATGTCCCCATACCAGTCTCAATACTATTCAAAAGTCCAGAGTCCAAAGACTCTTCTGAGACTCAAGGCAATCTCTTAACTGTAAGACCCTGTAAAAATCAAAAGACAAATTACATACTTCCAGTCTAACATACAACAGGACCAAATACGCATTCCCATTCCAAAATGGAGGAATGGGGGCATAATGAGGAAATACTGAACCAAAACAAGGCCACAAACCAGCAGGAAAAACAACAAATCCAGTAGCTTCATGACCAATTTCTGAGACTTTCCTTCCAAAGAGCTTAGATGCTTAGATGGCTGAGCCCCTCCAGCTTTACCACATGCAACACACATCTCTCTCTTGGGCTGGTACCAGTCCCTGTATTGAGCTCACCTAGGCAGATGTCTGGTGACTCTACCACCTCAGGTATGGTTTCAGTTGCAGTAAAGACACCCCAGGATTGAAGGGGTCATGGAGAGAATCTGAGGTTTTGCACCCTGAAAGGCCAGGGATGCTCATTTGTGAAGGTGCAGCCTCAGTTTTAGCAGAGACCCAAGCATATTGGAGATATCAAGACCATGGGACAACCTCCAAGGGCAGAGCAGGTGTGGAGTGGAGACAGCCTGAGCCTATGAGACAAGCTGCAAGTGCTGTGGATGACAGAACCAGAGAAGTAGAGCTGCTCAAGCTCTTGGGAGCCTGGAAAATCATGAATGAATCCTAGATGTCCAACCTTGAGCAATTTTGCTGGACTTTGGTTTTGCTTAAGTGTGCCTCATTCTTTTTTTTTTTTTTTTAATGAGACATTATTTAACTTGTTTTGAATTTTACAGGAGTCCACCTTTGAGGTTTTTTTTTTTAAAAAAAACAAACTTTAAAAAAATATTTTATTTATTACTTTTATTTTATGTGTGTGCATGTATTGCCTACATATATATAAGTGCACCCATGTCATGAAATGCCTGAAGAGATCAGACAAGGGCATTGAAGCCCCTGGAACTGGAGTTACAGGCAATTGTTAGGCACCATACAGGTGGGAATGGACTCCAGATCCTCTGCAAGAGCAGCCAGTGCTCTTAACCGATGAGTCAGTCAACTCTCCAGCCCTGAGACTGAACTTTAAAAGTGTTTGAATTTTTTAAAGACTACAGGACTTTTAAAATTGTACTGTTTTATATTGAAATATTAATGTGAACATCATATTTGGGGGACAAGAATTGGAAAGGTTGTGATACAATCATCATGTATTTGTGTGTCAACTTGACAAGGGGTCAATTGTGCTGGATAGCTTCAGGTGCCAACTTGACATATCTGAGCAGAGGGAACCTCAACTGAGGAATTCCCTCCATTGGATTGGCCCATGGCCATGTCTGTGGGGCATTTTCTTGATTGTTGAATGATGTAGAAAGACCCAGGCCATTGTGGGTGGTGCCACCCCTAGGCAGGGGTCCTGTGTTATATTGCTCTGGAAACTGTTATTATGTTAAAGCTGTAATGAAATGCTTCTTGAAAAGAAAAAAAAAATATATATATATATATATGTATATATATATATATATATACAATTCAAAATAAGAAAGCAGGCTGAGCATGGGTGAGAGGCAAGCCAGTAAGCAGCATACCTTCATGATCAGTGCTCCAGGTTCCTTCCCTGAGTTCCTGCTTTGGTTTACCTTGATAATAGATGTGAGCTGCAAGCCAGATATACCTTTTCCTCCCCAAGTTGGCTTTGGTCAGTATTTTTATCACATCAGTACAAAGTAACTAAGAAAAGGACAGTAAGTATGTATAGAAGAAAAAAAAAAAAACACTACCTATCATCTATCTTTCTGTATATCTATTTATCTATATATGCATGAACTGGTAGTATCAGCAACTTCAGGCATGCATTGGAAATCTTAAAGACTGAAGGCTAGGATTTCAATGTGAATGGCAATAGGGTTACTCAATTCAGCGTATAGCACCATCCACCTTCTCCTGACCTAGGACTTCTAAGTCTTCCAACCCTCAAATGTCCATACTGCCCAGGCCCTCAGCTAGGAGGGATTAAAGGAGTTCACAAACCTCATTTTACCCGAGTTTCACACTGTTACATTTTCCACATAGAAGACTTTCCCAGCATATTTAGAACTTGTAAAGTGAACAAGAAAAATCTTAGGTTTCAAATTTTATTTTATAAATGTGTTTTCTTTTACCCTATGGTCCCTGAAGTGGGTGTGAAGGAGACCAATCAATGTTATGGGTGCTTTTGTCTAGTCAGAGAACAGAAATTCATTGCCCTTCTCTGCCAGCAGGGCACATGGAAGCAAGGACCTTTTGCCATAATCGGGGTCTCAATTTTGAAGAGAAATATAAGCAACTAGGGCCATGTCCAGGAAGAACCATGAATGGCTGGATGAACCAGGATGTTTCTTTAGGTGGTATTAGACTGCTGGCTACTTCCAATGTCCATTCTCCCCTTATTCTGCAATAAAATCAACACTGTTCAGCTGCATATATGACTAATCAAAGGAAAACTAATTTTTCTGAGTCTTTTTGGCAATGAAATGTCATATTACCCATGAACCCACTAGAGAAATCATAATGTTGGCTAACACTAACTGTGAGGTGCTATTGTAAGCATTTTATATGCATTGCCTTTTTTTTTTAACTGTATAACTTAAAGATGGAAGTATATTCCTCTCCTAACAATTTGGTGGAAGGTGGTCTGGACTTACTATGGTAGCCTTGTTCCACAAGGTCATACAGGGATCCAGGCTCATTTCATCTTATTATTCAACCCTTTGAAGGGGGCTATTATTATTCCCAGGCATATATCTGACTTTTAATCAGTACAACAAAACAAAGTACTATTACTATCCAATCATAAAGAAGGGACTAGCATATAGAAAAGTTAAGTAAACAGTCCAAGTGGTGGTGCTGACTACAAACCCAGGCCTCCTTCCCATCACTCCTGCCACTCCACTGTGTTTTTTGTCTCTTTCAACTGAACTTCACCCTCACAGCAATTTATGGCTCCCTTCACTTCATAATTCACATTCTAATATAACATTTTAAAGTATTTTCACAAATAATCTATCAACAGTTTTGGAAAGGTTATGTGTATGATTCATCTTTGAATTCCCTCATAATTCATATGGAAGCTAGCCTCCAATAGTGACAAACAGATTTATGGAAATCAACAGATTTATTCTTGTCCTGGGTGCTTTTAATATAACAATATCATTGAACCCTACTGATTATTGCATCTTGTTTTTCTAATGTTTTGGTTTTAGTAGAAGAATCTTGAATTTTGCTATTAGTCACCATTATAATTGTTAGTTCATGTTTCTTCATTCACATTCTCTATTGACAAATTTACTTTCATATTTTTGCAAAGTCTAATAATTTTAAAAAAAGCCTTTCCTTCTTTTACAGTAAAAAAGTCAGCATTCCAAGGGATTTTATTGGTGCTTTTCTGTTATTCTATTTTAATGGAGATGATGTTTATTTTTGCCTCTCCCCAAATACACACACACATATATATATGTGTGTGTGTATGTATGGATGTAAATCCTTCTTTTCTGCATATAGTATAAATGTTTGGCAGACCATAACCCAATTGAAATTCTTACATGAATTCAATAGCTAGTGACCATTATAAACCCAGGAAAATAGTATTGTTCTATGTGGCTGACTGCTAGAAAGGATCTAAGAGAGCTTTAACTAAGGGCCAGGGACATTACTATGCATTTGTCTATTTAACCTTGATTCAAGCAATAAGAGCATTGTGAGCATTTCTATGAAAGCTCAACCACCCAACATAAAACCTAGTGAGAAAATAATAAAAAGTCCTCATCCACCTCTACAGGCCTCTTAACACCTGCCACCAGTGAAGATTCCTGTGGTACCCAACTCCCAGCTCCCTCCTCACATGCTTATTGTTGCCTATAACAAGGTCCATGAACCATTCTAAAGATGCTGCCCACCCTTTAATAACCTGCATAACCCTAAATTGTGCACAGCTGAGGCATCAGCAGCTAAGGAAAAAGTTCAAAGAATAGCAATTCATGGAACAGACACAAGATGCAACATGGAGACCAAAGGGCATGAGAAGAATGAAGACGCGGAGAGCAGGATGTTGGAGAGAGTCAGAGAAGCTCTTGAGAGAAAAGGAAACTTCTTTGAGAAGGCATTTTTACAAGGGATTGAGACAAGTGACCCTGCTTACCTCCACAGAGAAGAACGCCTTCCTTTAATTAGCAGTCTCAAGAAGAATTTATGATGCTGAGGACCTAACAAAGGGCAGGTAATATTCTGATGCATTGCTTAAGAATTCTAAAGACCTTGGAGTATCCAACCAGAGCAACAAATATTAAAAGAGAGAGAGAAAGAAAGAGGGAGGGAGGGAGGGACAGAGAGACACAGAGAGGGACAGAGAGGGACAGAGAGAGAAAACCTTAACAGTTTATCAAAGCAACTTTCTAGCTGTCTGAATCCACAAAGATGCTGTTCGGGTAGCTAAGGTAAATTTTTACTATATCTAATCTTTTTAATTCCATATAAGATCATATATCTGAGAAATGCAAAGTACTTGTTTGATGCTTATAATATTAGAATCACACTTTTATCAAAAAATGCATGGCAAGGAAAACCTGGGTAGAAGTCAAAAGCAGAGTTAACTTTTATGACTTTACAAATACTCCACAAAATTCATAATAATCCACGTGGTAATAATAGTAGCTCATTTGTTTCCTAAAATTTACCAAATACTTTGAGGTGAGTTTCATTTATAAAATAATATTTGAGGGAATTCCACAGAATTTTGAAAGATTAAATCCAATCATAAAAACATGTTTCTTATAAGAAATAACATGGAAAATTTTAAAGAAGATAATTTAAATACTTTGGCACACAAATATACAAAAAAACTGATAAAAAAAATTTTGCTAACTTTCTTTTCAAGATTTCATATAGAGTTTATTTATACCCTGCCTTTTTCTGGAAAGGATTTTATGTAGTTTATAATGAAACACAGAATAACAAGGTAGATTAAAACTGTTGAGGAGAAACAAGGACCAAGAATAATACGGAGCAAAACTAAGTTTTAAAAAGGCAGATGATGGCAGTGTTAATTCTTGTCATCACCCTGCTGTGGACTTAATGGTACTTTAATCTTAAGATTGATCAAACACACAGTTTCCTAAAGAAGACCATGGGATGGGGACAAACAAGTACATATCTCTAACAAAGACTTTTGCATCCTTATATTCTTTACTTATTACAAAGATAGCAATGAAGAACAGTTCTACCTATCGCCTATGGCAGATTTGCCATGAGTTTCAAAAAGCTGTTTTTTAATGAGCTTCCTCAGTAAAGCTTAGCAGTAGCAGCCCTCAATTAAGCCTAGCCTACATACACACAAATACAAAGTTTTGATTTTTTTTTTTATTAAGGGGCTAGAGAGATGGCTCAGCAGTTAAGAACACTGGATGTTCTTGCAAAAGACCCAGGTTTGAATCCCAGCATCCACTTGACAGCTAACAACTGTCTATAACTCCTTTTCCAGGGGATCCAATGGACTCGTCTGTCCTCCATGGGCACTGTATGACACAGGTGCACTTACATATATGCAGGCAATATACTCATACACATAAAAAACAATAATAAATGAAACTCTTAATCATCTTTATGCCCCCATCCCTAGTGGCACCCTCCCACCCCATACTGAAGCCCATATACTCAGTCACCTCTGTCAAGGCCCACTGAGTTTCCAGCCATTCCCCAGTGCAAGTCCATCCATTAAATCTAATCAGCCTCTGTAGAGTACCTTGTTTTAAGAAGATCAACTCTCCTTCATCAAGCAGTAGTTACCAACATTCCTTCAGATGAGACTGAGGTCTGCTGTTCACTTTCCCAGTTCTATGCTGGGTTACTGTCTGCCTGAGTTTGCATGGGACCTGTGTATGCTGACACCATTGCCATAGAATCATATGAGCAGATTCCCAGGAGTCTGTAGGACTGTTTCCATATGGTCATGCACCTCTTCCCTGGCTCTTGGGTGGGAGAAGTTTAATAAAGGGATGCTGTCCAAGGACCAGCATTCAGCAGACTCTTAATCTCTACACTTTGGTTATTTGTAATCTTTTGTGTTCCTGGCCTTCCACTGCATGAGGAAGCTTCATTATTGAGGCCTGAGAGAGTCATTAGTATCTTCTTCATTTTCCCTGTTCTATGTTCCATGAGCCTTAGGTATAGAGGTTGCATTGTTGATGTGTCACTTAGGCCTGGACAATTCATAGACCATGTCTGTGTGCAACCAGTTGCGGTACTTGGTAATAGCCTCTGGTGTGAAATGAGCTTCTCCGATGAGTAGTGACTGGGATATTTGTCTGTAAATAAGGTTTCCATTTTAAAAATATTTTATTTATTATTTTACGTGTATGAGTGCATTGCCTGCATGTACATAAGTGCACTCATGTCATGCAATGCTTGTTGAGACCAGAAGAGGGCATCAGATTCCCTGGGACTGGTGTTACCATTGGTTGTTAGCCACCATGTGGGTGCTGGGAATCAGACCTGGGTCCAGTGGAAGAGCAGCCACTGCTTTTACTGCAGAGCTATCTCTCCAGCCCCCTGGTATTGATGGTTTTAGATAATCTATTTTATTTATTAGCATAATTGTCTTTATGAATAACTCTCTCCAGTTATTTCTTTGGGTGTAATTTCTAGAAGGATAAATGTGGAGTGAAAGGTATGATGATAAAGTCTTTTCCCATACACTGGCAAAATAATTACTAAGAAATGTTGATAATAATGTATTGGTCGGTGCTAAGTGTATTAAAATTTTCTGCCAGGGTTAGGAACAAAAGAGAAAATGTAGATTGTGCTTTTCTTGGGTACATCTCATAAAACTGTCACAAATATAAAGTATAAATCAGCTTTATAATTTCTGGTCTGGCATTGTTTGTTTTGTATGGTTTTGATCTGTCTCAGTCTCTAGGCTGCTGGCTCTGCAAGAGCAGATACAAGGCCTGTCCACACCTAGCCCAAGTCCTGGTGAAAAACTGGTGACATTCCTTGGATGAACAAATGATCCTGTAAGCATTTACTTACATCTGCATTTGTGCAAGAGGATTTGTACTTGACTGAAAATGACAAAGATTCTTTTGTTAATCAAACTCTAGCCAAGTTCCTTGAGACCTTAACCTTGGGCCTAAATCTGTAGCCTCAACATAAAACGATTTCATCTACCCTCCTCTTCCCACAATAAAAGACTTAAGCAAACATTAACATAGTTTCTAAGGGCCCAAGGGCATGACTCTAATTCCTCCTTAAAGTGCCTGCCTGAGAAAGCCCAAGACGGCCAAAATAACATCCTCTTTGTTCTAGGAACACCTGACAATGGAGGGCCATTCTACTTTCTCTTAATGCATTTAGTCAAAGGTGTTTACAAATGTAAATTCACCCTCTCCAGGACTACCTAGCTGTGTATGTATCACCCACAATTCAAGAGTATCTTTCTTAAGGACCTAAAATCATTCTTTCCCAATGGAATCAGCAGGAAGGATAAGACTTCTATCTCCTAGTCATTGTATGAGGATAGAATCCCGAATCAGCTACTGCTCATTAGCACAAGGAACTGGTGTCCTTGGCATCTAAACTAGCCAACCTTTTGTGAATCTTCACTCTGTTGATTTTATGGGGAGCCCACACTTATCCCCACCACCATCTTGTTCCCACTTTCTCCATTTATAGGATCTTGTCACTTCTAACAAAGATGCAAATTGAAGTTGAGTGCAGTTCACTCCAGACTCTACTTCCTAATGCAATAGTGTATTGCAGATCAAATTTAGTCATTACAGGTAATAAGAGGCCTTGGGGAGATTTGGGGTGGGGGACAGAAAGCAGGTGGTACGAATAGAGAATAATGAGGCAGGAAGAGGGATGCAGGGCAGAGACAGTACATGGGACAGGATAACTAACACTGAAGACTTTGAAAAGCCCATATGAAAGCCTACTACTGCTGAAACTCCCTAAAATATATACAAAGCATGTATAAAGAGTTTAAATGGAGTTACCCTCTAAATGGGAGGACAATGTCCCTTCAGACAACATAGGCTATCAAATAAAAAGTCTGGTATACATTACCTTTGTTCAAGTTATTGATCACTGGGGTCCCCTAGACCCCCAAACTTTATAGGTAATTGTTATTACTCTTGGTTACCTCCCAAACCTGATGGTAAGACCATATCTCTGAAGACATCACATACCTGTAACGCAGAACATGGAGAAATCAAGCTGGTACTGACCTGGAAAGCCCATCCTTTCTGGCTAGCTTTCACAGTGTTGGAAGATGTTATGCATGCTGTTGGGGGAGCAAAGTAAACAACAATCTTACACAATTGTGAACCTTGCAAATTTCAACAGTGAATGGCCTGCCAAGATATGCCCACTGGTTCAATAGGTGTACAAATATTATAGGGGTAACCAACCACTTTCTGATTGGATTTCATTCCTTTTCCTCAAGAAAGAATTTGTGCCTGTCACTGCTAATAGAGCCAAGAATCCGTGTCTAGGTATGTCAGAGGCCCCAGGGGAAACGTCACTACTTTTTATTTTTCTGGTAAATGGACATAGTATGAAACTGCTAGCTAACTATTTATCTTTATACCAGTATCTGTCAACCCTCATCAGAGAAACTTTGCAGTTGATGGTGATTAATTTACAACTGAACACTCCACAGTCTTTTATTCTGTATACATTGACCCACTACCGGTCAATGTACGCAGAATAAAAGACTGTGGAGTGCTCAGTTGTAAA
>NW_008329141.1:2020566-2027030 GCF_000622305.1 Nannospalax galili | reverse complement strand
ATTCTCTCTCTCTCTCTCTCTCTCTCTCTCTCTCTCTCTCTCTCTCTCTCTCTCTCCACACACACACCTCCATTTTACTTGGGGCCAAAATGCATATTATCTATTCCAGTTGACTCAAGTCTCACGACCATTTTTTTAAGGGATTACCATACTGAGTCATCATTTTCTACTCCTCACTCCACATTTCAGTGTTCCTCAAGTGAATAGTAATAATGGTAATCATCACAGAACCAAGTGTCTGGCTCAGTGGAAGACACTCCATATGCTTCCCTTGTAAATTAACAACAGCACAGTGAGCATGATATACTTCAAGACAAGGAAACAGAAGTTCAAGGATGCTAAATGAATCTCCAAAAATCACAGAGCCTGAGGATAACCTTACTTGATCTCAATGATGGCCTGTTTGACTTCAAAGCCTGTTCTTTCTGTTACACTTTACCATCTAAGCATATTGATGGAGTCACACAGAAATTTTTGGCTCTTTCATAATTCTCACTCTTGGTAACTAACATGCAATCACAACACAAGTGAATGTGCGGTGGGGGGAACTATACTCAGAATAAATATTGTAATTGTTACAGAAGGGAAAGGGGGAAAAAAGAAAATCACCAAGCTGTGGTAAAGCAGACCTCAGCACAATCTAGAGACTTCTCAAGTCCCAGTGTTCTTAAAGAAGCTGCATTTCTTCCCACTAAAGACTCTGGCTTTGGAAGGAAGGTGACATACTGTGGGACGGCCAAGGAAATTAAACTTTTCTCATCTTATTGATTCCTATTTCTTTCATTCCATCTGTTTCGTTGGCATAGTGAAGGGGGTGACGATCAACGCAGAGTAAGCCGGTTCTGTCAGTCAGAAGATAGGAGCTGACAAACGAGACATGGCTTGGGAAGGCCTCTGATGAGCGAGAGATCAGTGCCAGATGACAGGACTCAGGGAGATTTTGACAAAATGTTGCAGACAATCAGGAAGCACAAGATCCAGATTCCATAGATAATAAGCAGTTTCCTTCCTGGGTGCATGCACATAGATTTGAATATTTCTGATAAGTGCCTCTTTATTTTTTTTTTTGCACATAACAGGAAGTACATCACAGTAAAATATGACATGAAAAGGGACAGAAGGAGAGGATAATGAAAAGGAGGCAGCCAAGTTGATAGTACAGAAAACTTAAGTATTTTGAGTCCATAGAATATACATAATATGATGGCAGGAGGGAAAATGCTTTAGAAGTTAAAATTTCAAATCTCATTACCAGAGTGCATTTGCATAGGAGTTTCAAAACGGGGTAGTTTTCTATATAGGTCCAAGCTTCCTTACAAATCATACTACATCCAGTTGCTGGAGTATGGTTTGCAATTTCCATAGGTCATCCCCAGCCAAAACTCTAAATAGGCTTAGAAAACATGATACTTGTATGTTAAAAAGTCTGGGGGGAAAAAAAGTCTGAAGCAGAAAAACAAGAGTCTTCTGATTCTGTTCTATTAAGAGATACACATTCTATATGTCCTCGTGAAGAGATCCATGCAGAGGAGGCTTCTACTCCAGCAGAGAAAAGACTAAAATGAAAAAAAAAAAAAAAATCAGTTCATTGAAGAAAGCTCATTTTTGTTGGAAGCCAAGAGACCCATATATGGTGAGGCTGGAAAATGAATCCGTTTGCCATTCCATTGCCCCCAACACCAGAGGCAGCTACTATCAACAACAAAAGGCATGACAGGATCCTTTTGCCTGCTCTCGCCTGGACTTGAAAGTGCTCATGAAAATAGACGAAAGTCAGGACCTGGAGTCCTCAGAAGCACAGGGCTGATTTATAAAATCCACATGTGAAAACCTTAGTTGAGAGAGAGAGAGAGAGAGAGAGAGAGAGAGAAACTGACCCCTTGTATCTTGGAATGTGACCTTATTTGGAGATAGATTTTTAAAAACAGGTAATTGTGGTAAAAGAGGCTCATTAAGGTGAGTTCTGGTCTGGTATGCATAGAAACCTTATAAAAAAGGAACAATTGGATGTAGAGATATGTGCATAGAAACATTTGAGAGGACCTGGGGAGAATATAACCATCTGTGAGGCAAGGGGAGGCTGGAACAGCTCTTTCCTTCACAGTCCTCAGAAGAAACCCACCCTGCCAAGGCCTCCATTTCAGATTTCAACTTACAAACTGTGAGACAATAAATTTGTGTTGTTCCAGCCATCCATTCTGGGGGGTTGTTTTCTTATGGCAATTCTGCTAAATTAATATGAATTTTCATATCAGAAAGTAGGAAAGTGGCTCTGATAGTGTAAGAAGGTAGAAGAGTTCTAAGGTACTTGACTCAAAAAACAGTCCTAGAACTCCTTGAGGCAGAAGTTTGTAGAAGTGTGTGGAAATGAGCATTACAGCTACCTCGCATGAGGTCTCAGGTAGCAATGAGAGTGACGACATATAACTGCAGACTGGAGGAGAGGTAGTCCTTGTCCAAGAGTGATAAAGGACTTTGATGAACTGTGTTCCACTGAATGAAAAGAAAAATTGGTAAGTATATGCTTGGATATTAGATTTCTAAGTGAAATGTTGATGGTGCGGTCTGGTTTGTCCTTGGTCCTTAGAGTAAAATGCAAAAGAAATTGAAGTTACAAGTAAAAAGAAACCTAAAGCTGAAGATTTGACCAATAATCAACCTATTCATATTGCAAAAAATAACATCAGGTCCAGGAGAAAACTCCAAAATCATGACCAAACAATCCTTCACCCAAGAGATCAGACCTGGGACCTGTAGACCCAGTCAACCACCTCAACAGAAACAGTGCTACCTTGGAAGGTTGGGAAGACAGAATGAAATGAAGGAAAGCTTTAGGGCTTCTGGGATTCTACAGGCAAGAAAGAGATCCATCAAGCCAGTTGGCTGTAAATGTGTTAACCTTCACCAAAGGGTAGGATGACCCTAAATGTAGTTCAGAGGCTGGTGGGGTGTCCTCTCCTGATTGGTCTTATTCTGTGGTCTCACTTCCAGTAGCTCATATTCAAAACCTGTCGTCAGTGGTTTCTTTCCTTCCATCTATATTCAATTAGGCATCTGCCTCTATTTGTGCTTCTCCTGTCATACCCTGGACCACTGCTTAACCAGCTTATGACTCTGTGCTAAAGACCTCATGTTTTCCAATTTTACTTCAATAAAATAGGCCTGCTATTCATACTCATGTTAGAAGAAAGGAACCATGTCTTGAGAAATACTGTGGTATTCTGAATGCGAAACACCCCTCATCATCTCAGGTATTTGAATGCTTGGTCCCCAGTTGGTGGTGATGTTTGGAGAGATTATGGGACCTTGACGAGGTTGAGCCTGGCTGGAGGAAGTACATCCTAGGGAATGGGCTTTGAGGGGTTTATAGCCTCACTGTACTTCCTGACCATTCTCTTTGCTTCCTTCATGGATGAAAATGTAACCAGCCAGCTCCTGCTGGCCATGTCATGCCTTCCCTGCCATGATGGACAAGTGCTCAGGAGCAGTAAGTCAAAAAACCTCTTTCTTCTTTTGGTGGCTCTTGGTCATGGTATTTTATTACAGCAACAGAAAAGTAACTAATACAAGTGCCAAATGTTCTTTGTCCAAGATCACACGTAATGAGGTGCCAAACAGGTTGTTACCAGATCTTCCTGAGACCCGAAGTAGAGTCCTAACTATCAGTTGTCCCTGTATTTATTTCTTCCTTCCTATTCTTAGTGTCATTGATCGCCATTTCAGAATCTTTCATCCTTTTATTATGGGAAAAAAAAACCTTTTCCTTCTCCTTATCTTCAGTGTTTCCTCTTTTCAATCTAGATATGTTTCATCTTATCTAAAATAAATCTATCTGGAAATGATTCCTTAGCTCAGAATCTCTCTGCAACTCTCATCACCTGCAGGATAAAGCCAAAACATCTTAGTTTGAAATTTCACAGCATCTTTACTTATCACACCACCTGTTAAAACCCTGTCTTTCTAAATACCTTTTATTTGTTAAAACTTTTCTGTCGAACTTTTAACTGAACAGTAAACTGAGGAACAGTCCTTTGTCAGAATTCTGTGATCTGCAATAGTCATCCGAATTGACCTCAGGCCCCATATGTCAACTACTGAAAATGAAACTACCAGCTTCCCTCAGAATGCCCCCTCCCAGGCTTCCCAGTTGAACTGCCATTTACCCAAACCCAACATCCTGGTGCTGAATTTGATTCCTCCTCCTTTCACGTGAAGTTCTGCTAAATACTATTTTGCTAATGAACTTCTCATCTACCCCTTCTCTTCCACTGTCACTCTGGTAGTTTTCATTCTAGCTCCCTGGAATCGCTTCCCCCTCAAAATGAACAGATGTTAGCAGGACAGAGGAGCCATCAGAGGAGGGAGGAGATTCAGGAGGGTGATTATTCAGAAGTCCGGTTTAGGCCTGAGAGGGTAGGAAGACGGGAGTAAAATCTGTATGGACTGAAGCTAGGGCTGAAGAGGAGTGGAGGTGATGGTAGGCACCTCAAGCTTGAAAATAAAGAAGACCAAGGTGCAGGAAAGACACTGGGACTGTGAAGTAGATTTCCTAGAACTGACCTTTGGAAGATAAAGTGTGGCATTCTCTACAAATTTGCGTTTTGTTACCCTCTGTGCTTCTTCAACCTGTTTTCTATGAACCAACCTAAAGAGTCATTTCCATGCCTGCATTCTCTACACTTTGCCTCTGAATTGTCTCCTAAAACTATAGAGCCTCTGAACCAATGGGCCCCTCCCAGCATTGCTAGGCTACCTGCCCCTCCTGTCATGGCACACCATCCTGGTTCCTCCTTTGAGTGTGTTGTCATCAGTGCTCCCCTCCTTTTGAATTCAGCCCAAGCCTAACCAAGTGACATTTCATCCCACCAGCCACCTTTATTTTTGCTTCTATTAGGAAATGAGGTGAGATGTCTACAAAAGATTTAGAATGTGAAAAGTTCTCAAGGAAAATTGTTGCCTCTTTGTTATAGATGAAGCATCAGTTAAAAAGGACAAAGTGATACCATCTGAAACTAGAATATATCCTGGGTCCCAGACCAAAGAAAGAGACAAATTTAAAGTTATACAAACCAACAGTGGGAGGACTATCTATACTTAGTGACTAGTCTGTCAGAGTAAAAACCTCAAGTGGGTTGTAAATACAGGGTTGATTCTTTTGGGGATTTTTTTGTCTATTTGCTGATTCAGCTCCTACAATCAAGAGATTCTGTTGTTGTTCAGTTTTACTTAAGGCAAACTAAATCAACTGATTTCATGTTTATTCCTGTGTTTTGTTTGTCCTACCTTGGCTAAACCCTGCATTTTATAGTACCCTTTCAGCTGTAATGATCAGAAATTTGCTTTGATCATCTTTAAGCCATCTGCGTCTTCAAGTGTCTGATATGAAAACCCAACTAATTCTTTTAATACAAAATAGAATTTTTTAATTTTTATAAATTCCCTGGACTTGGGTTCTACCATCATGGTTAATGATGATGTGTTTTATTCCTCAACAAAACCAACCCCCTGTGACACCTGTCTCTACAACATGAAGGTGAGTCACTGACTGGGGAATCAGTGATTGCTTAGACTATTGCATTCTCAAATATAATAGTGTAACTCCTCTCCTGATTATTATTCTTTAGAAATAGAAGAAAAGATCAAATGTGCATCTTTTGAGGACTGCACATTTCAACCTAGTGCAGTCAGTGTTTACTTGAATAAGATGACTTTAAATGGAGAAAATAGGTAAAACAGCAGTGATTAAAGTTCCCCAGCATTGATTGAATGGAGCCTGGAAAGTGCTTTCTCCCACAGCTGCATGATATGAGCATTAAGTGTTTAGAGTAATTACTAGAAGATTAGACAGAACAGACCAACATCACCCCTAACCTGCTGCAAAGGGATAGGACAAAGAAAGTGAAAAATAAGAGGGAGAAGGAGAGAAGGGAAGGGAAGGGAAGTGTCCTAGTTTGTTCTTCATTGCTGTGACAAAACACTCTGATCAGTACCAACTCGGGGAGGAAAGGGTTTATTTGTCTTACATCTCCCAGGTCGCAGTTCATCAGGGAGCCCAAGGAAGGAACTCAGGGCAGGAACCTGGAGGCAGGAGCTGGAGCACAGGCCATGGAGGAACTCTGCTTACAGGCTTGCTCCCTTGGCCCCTGCTCAGCCTGCTTTCTTATGCAACACAGGCCCACTGCCCAGGGATGGCACCACCCACAGTGGACTGGGCCCTCCCACATCACTCATCAAGAAGATGCCCTTCAGACATGGCCAGAGGCCAGTCCAATAGAGGCAATTCCCGATTGAGGCTCCCTCAACCCAGGTGTGTCAAGTTGACACTAAAGCCATCCAGCACAATTGACCCCTTGTCAACTTGACATCACTATTAAACCATAACCTTCCAATTCTTGTCCCCAAGCTATGATGTTAACATTAATATCACAACATAAGACAGTACAACCTTAAAAACCCCACAGTCC
>NW_008329141.1:2000253-2019446 GCF_000622305.1 Nannospalax galili | reverse complement strand
AAGGGAAGGGAAGGGAAGGGAAGGGAAGGGAAGGGAAGGGAAAAAAGAAGGAAGAATCCTTTGGATCTATCTATACTAAAGACTGGCAACCTATGTTCTTCACAAGCAAATTCTTCATTTCCTCCTCCAACTCCCATCTCGCTAAAAAACAATCTTTGGAGCCTAAAGCTCTGGGTTTTGACAATTCATTCCCATAGCAGGCACCTATATGTGTACACCACCCTCACACACATGCATACAAGCACATACACACAAATGCAAACTTTTCAATTTCATATTTGAATTTATAGAATCATCAGTGAAAAAGAAAGACTTTTAGACAAAAGAAAAATAAAAAAGAAAGAAACCTCCAGTAGGTTTGATCTGAACAAAATGGTTATTCAAATGGGTCCCCTACTAATTTCACAAAGATGCGTGATAATACCCAACATATGGCTTTAACTATGTTTTTTAATATTAGAAATTGAATGCACATTTTAAAACATAACTTTTGCTGATATGCTGTTGATAATATAGGAGAACTATTTTCCATTTGTTTCTAATTATCTTAAAGACAGCCTGGGGATCATTTACCCATGGTTTAAGAGTACTCCAATAAGTCCACAGATGTGACAAGCAAGCATGTGTGTCAGCTACTGCAGGGAGGCTGCATGAGGGTGGCTTAGCCAGAGAGCTCCTCCTGTCTCTAACCATCAGATACAGTTCCTAAGGTCAAGCAGTGCTGAAAAATAAAATCCTTCCTTTGTCAACATTTCTCAGGGTGTGGGCTCTAGAGTCAGACAGTCTGGCACCATGGTTTAATGGCCCTGGTGACCTTGGGCAAGTTAGCCTCTCTGCCTCAATTTATTCATCTGAAAAATGGGGACGCACTTCCACCATCTGTCATTGGGAGGATGAAAGTTTATTTATTTATTTATCTATTTATTGTGAGGGTTTTTTTTTTTTTTTGAGATAAGGTGTCTCTGTAGCCCCAGTTGGCCTATAACTCACTATGTAGACCAGGTTAACCTCAATCTCATGGAGATCTACCTGCTAGGATTAAAGGCATGTGCAACCACACCAGGCTAGAATGAAAGCTTAGAACGTTGCCCCCTAAAGCCCTTGCCAGTGGATCTGACTCCAGCAATATAGCTTCTGCCTTGCCACTTCAGGTGCTTTCTTTGAATCCGGCCAGCAGCATTTCTTCCAGTTCTCCCAACAGGCTGCCATTTGCTTCTCTGGAGACATTTTTTTCCCCTTTTCTCTCTGTTCTTCCTCTAGGTCTCAACGAAAACAGTTCTCACCTATGTACTCATAGTTTGCTGACTCTCTACTACTGTGACTGTAACAGGGTATTTGTCTCCTCACCAGACTCCAGGCAGAGCCTAGATGAAACTAACTATTCACATGAGTGCAGTATGTATATATGCATGCATGCATACATGCGTGTGTGCGTGTGCATATGCATGTGTGTGTGTGTCCTGCAAAGCAGGGATAAAGAATCTACCTTCCTGAGAGTGCCCATCTAATAAAATGAGAGTAAATGAGAATTATCTGTTTCCTCAAGAACATTTTTAATTTAAATTTATTCCCATGCATGCATACACATCCAGACTCTGACATGCCTACACAGGTGCACACACCTCTACTGATCACTTCATTTCTACCTCTTTCTTTTTGTCTTTGGGCCATAGCTGTTAGATTTTGGATTTTCCATCTTTGTTTTCAGAGGTTTGGATTCTCTTTCTTCCTCTCACTAGAGAGCTGAACAGTTTGGGAATTTTTCTTTTACTATTCTCAGTTTTCCCAGCACCTCTGCTAAAGTATTCTGAATTCCTTCTTGGTCTGTCCTTGTGCTCTGAATGCCCTTCATTTCTGAAATCTTCCAATCACAGCAGCTTGGTCTCACCTCAAATCTTGAGCTCATGTCCTTGCTCCCATCAGCTTCCATCACGAAAGGTCCCTTAGCTCCATCCTTCTGTGATGCTGGGATCGGGCAGTTCTCTGGTGTATGTTTGGGAATGACGTGCTGTCACCAAGCTAGGAGCTGACACTGAGAACAGAATTTTGTCCAGCAGCCACAGGGTCTGCTCTCCCCTCCCTGGGCTCCAGCATTTAGGGACATGGGTACTCTGCATCTGTGTGTCACCCTCTTCCCCAAAGTCCTACATTTCTTAAGGATCCAGACCTGGGAGGCTGAACTTCATTCAACCCGAGTTCCTGTAGGGTAGATAGAGGCAAATGGTACTTGTGAGCCTGTGTTAAGACTGCCATTTACCATTTACCATTTAATTTTTAAATTATCTGAGGGGATGAGGATAGACAAAGAGTACAACAAGTTCTTTTATATTAAAGAAAAATTTTATATGAAAGAAAAGTTGGAATGCACAAAGTTAAAGTAACCAATTAGGAGCAATTTCCAATTTTTATAGAAAATTACAAATTAAAACTTCTCTGTAGTTTACTAAGACACTTGGATTCATATGGGAAAAATTAGCCTCAAAGCTTGATATACTCTTTGAAATACATCATGGTTGGTCTTAAAACACCCCTCAGAGAGGCAGCAGGGAGGTTAAGAAGGTAGATTATGGGTGGATCTCTCAATCTTTCCCTGCCTCAGTTTCCTCATCTGTAAGAGTTGGTTGGTAATGGTACATACTTCACATAGGTTTATAAAGATTAAATGAGTCAGTATCTTAAAAGTGTTTAGAATAGTATCTGGATTATAATAAATGGTACAAACATGTTTCTTAAATGAAGCAAAGCAAAATAATAAAATAATAGAACCAGCAGCTAAAGCTATGGAACGCTATAGGGGAATTTTTGATTCTTAAGATGTCATTGGTTTGTTTTTGATTTACAGAAAAAAAAAAAAAAAACTTGACCATCAAAATGAGTTTGTCACTACCTATTTGAAAATGATTCTCTAGCAGATATTGTAACAAAAGACTGAGCATATCTGGAATGAGGGGAATTTCTAGTTAGAAAAAAGATAAAAGAAGAAGTAAGAACTTTGCTTACTTGGGGCATTTGTTTTTTTATCTGTTTGATGGGATCTCTGTAGTATAAGCTGATCTTGAACTCACTGTGTAGCTCAAGGTGGCCTCAAGTTTGTGAATCCTACCTCAACCTCCAGAGTACATACCTACAAATCCATCATATTCTAACAGAAAGGTATGTACAAACAAAGTGTAGAAGCAGTGTTTTTATCAGTAAGATGGCATTTAAAATGGCCTGAATTTTCCCATATTTTAAAGATTTGTACACTTGAAGACATGGTTGTGTATTCCCCATTTTCAAGCATACTCACAAATTCATCATATTCTAACAGAAAGATGTGCTCAAACAAGCCAAAGTTTGGCTGTGCCTTTCTTAATTCTGTAGCCACAATGATGAAAAAAAAGAGAAAATATTACCAGGAACTAAACATGACAGGAATGCCCAAAGTTGCAGTAATTAAACAATTTTACAATACAGAATTATAAAAGAGCATTTATTGAGCCATCTCAATAAGCAAGCACATGCATTCGTTTGTCTGATTTCCTGACAAGTTACGTTTCCCATTTTTCTTTGCTGATTGCCACATAGCTCTTCATAGTCCCAGTGGTTGGCTGCATCTTTTTCCATCCCTAAACTTCAGGAAACAAAGCAATTAAGTACATTTAATTTAATTTTAATAATTGTGATGGTTAATCTCTGTTGTCAACTTGAATGGATTTGGTGAGCTAAGAAGCCTCTGGGGAATTATGTGAGGGTAATTCTTGGAAGGACTAACTGAGGGGAAGATCCTCCACTAGAGTGAGCAGCACCTTCCCATGGTGGCTCCAACACAGAGAGGTCTAAGGGAAAGCCGTGTTGCTTTTCCCTGCCAGCCTTTGCCTGTTGTTGGTGAATTGCATTCACTCTATTGACACTGCTGCTGCCAACCTCTGCTGACATTAGAGATGGCTTCTTCAGTCATCCAATGTGGACCGAAGACCAGCAACTCTTCAGAAATCCTCCAGGCCTTCAGTACTAGGTTGGGACTGCTGAGGCATCCAGGCTTATGACTGAGAAGCTATTAGTTTCTCATCCTTTCCAGTGTTTGGACTGTCCAGCACATATCATGTAAGCCAGTTCAATGAACCTCCTTTGTAATATACGTTTATTCTATTGCTTCTGTTCCTCTAGAGAACCCAGACTAATTCAATAATTTCGATGAACCAAATGATACTGACAGAAGTTTGGGATAAAAACGTGTTTTGATGTGTGCAGAAGAGGAATGTTAAATGGGGTAGCATGCACAGTGACTAGGAACCTCTGCGCAAGCGTCAGTCAGCTGTATAATTAATTCATGCAAAATATTCATGCTGATCCAGGCAGGCAAGGACAACGTAGGATTTTATCCTCTTGTTCCATGGGGGAGGCCTGGACTCATTACATTTCTTGTCAACCTTCCGTGTTACTTATTGTCATACAGACTCCAGTTCAAAGATTGTCTTTTGGTAACACTCTTTTAAGAGCAGCCGAAGCTCATGCATTCAAGGGAAACAAATGTCTGTAACACGCAGAAGCAGGAAGGTCAAGTCAACTGCAAATTTAGATTTTCAAATCTACACCAATGCCCAAGTCCTGACCCTCACCTTCTGTCTCCCACTGGCAGAGAGAACCAGAGTCTTCTGCCCCTGTAAAACAAGAAGCCACTCTTCTATGTCAAATCCACCATCAATTTCGCAGAGGTTTTCTGCCATTAGTTCACTCCAGGTAGGCAGTTGTCACGATGCATTAGAGCTGAAAGAGGCTGACAGCATAACTGCGGGCGAGCTCAGGGCCTGGTCCAGGCCAGCACCTGCTGCCTGCTCGGGCAGGAGTGTCCTCACCTGCTGCCTGCTCGGGCAGGAGTGTCCTCTGTCAAGACACAGCCTGGCAAGAAGCTTCAGGAATCACTTTGTGTCGGTGCCCTTCATGGACAGCATGCTGCAGGGAAGCCTGTCTAGCAAAAGCAGGACAGAAACCTTTGCCAGCCACCTGCCTGCCCCCATATGGTGGCCATTTAAAAACCCATCATTTTCACAAAGAAATCCTCAAATTATTCATTCATCAAGTGTAGTTTTGACTGGCCCAACTGCCTTAATTTAGCCACCTGATGGTGATTAGAAGAGCTGTGTTCACACAGGTTTGCTGATGGAGTATTGCTGAGAAAGAAGTTGTGTGCATCTAACTAGGCAAGTGAATCTGGTTCACTTTGCTTTCTGTATCCTCAGTACTGCAAGGAGGCCACTGGCAGGAGGCAGGGGCACACTGTCACACATCCTATCAACCTGCAGGAGCTGCTCTCATGGGCCATGGAGGGACTGGCTGGGCCTTGATATGTGATAGCTTGTTTCCCCACTCTCTTGATCCAGTGGCAGAATGTTAAACAAGAAAACATGGGGGAGGAGGAGCGGGGAGGAATCCATCAGAATCCATAACCCAAACTGGAAAGAACCGGAGCACTCACTGGGGCTGTCAGCAGATTCTTAGAAATGTAACAACAACATTAGAGGGGCCGCTTGCAGGTCAAGAATTGTCTGATTTTTGTTTTGTTCTGTTTTACATTACTTTTCATAAGACAACCTAAGTGTTTAGCAAGATTTCGATGGGCGTGTTGAAGCTTTCCTCCTTATTTGTGTTCTTGTTTCCTGGCTGTCCCCTCCCTCCCCAACACTATTTTGCAAACTCCATGAGATGAGAGGCATTGTTACTGTCACAATGCTTGATAAATATTTGGGACACACGAAGGCAAAATGAATGAAAACAGTCTACGTGATGATGCACCAAATGTCTTAGGGCTTTTCACATGCTGTGCAAGGGTTATGATAGAAGAGGTTGAAGGGATTTACATAAGAAGGAGCAATCAAGAGGTTTTAAGTTAGTTTTTTGGTACATTTTAAAGATTTGGAATTCAAAAGGAAAGAAGAAAGGAGGATGAAAAGGAGAAAGGGAGGGAGGGAAGAAGGGAGGGAGGAGGGAGGGAGGGAGGATAATGATACAGAATGAATGACTGAGGCCCAGGAGAGTTTGATAGAATTCTCCATGTTTTGAACATAAGACTCATTGTATAATACCCTCCTCTCAAAGCTATAAAGAAGGTAAGACCTGACATCTTTATTTCTAAAACCAACTGCTTGTCACCACTTCTTTTCTTCAACTTCTTCCTGCCAATCTCATCATTCATCCCTCCTTTTTGGCTCAAACCAGCACTCAGATGATTTGCACCATGAAGCTTCCTCAGGAGACCGAGCTCTCCTGAGTAACAGCTAGCTCTAGCTCTGCTCAGGTATCCCAAAGACTCTCATAGTCATGCCATAGTCCAAAACAGGGTTCCTGCCCATCCTCCCACCTGATCTAGCCTCCCCCATCTCAGTGAAGGGCACTGTGGGCTTGTCACCACTCATTCTAGAAATCCCAAGACATCCCAGCATTCTTCTCAGACTCTATGCAATCAGTCTTAAGTCAAGTGGCTTTCAAGTCCTTCCCATGTAACCTCCTCCTGCCCTCCCTTTTCTGTAAGGGCTCACTTAGTGCAAGTTTCCATTATTCTTGGGAGGGTTGGAGATTTTTCAACAGTCTCACTTGTCTCTAGTTTCACCTTTGTGATCCTTAGAGAACATGTTCATATTGCCTCATCTCTCCATGCAGCTTGGCTTAATACCTCTTTGTGGCTCCCTCTTGTCTCCTGGGGCATGACTGAGTTTCTACAGCATGATCTAGAAGAGTCTTTGTGTTCTACACATTGTCATCCGCCCTCCAGCAAGGCTCCTTTCCTTTCCTTTTGCTTCAGTCACTCACACTACAGAGCTTCTCCTGGGTCACATTGTTTCTTCCATGGTGCGTGGCTCCCCCTGATGCAATAACCCAGCATGCCCGTGTGCCCCATTACCAGTAAGTCTTGAAAATGGAAGGTCATGCTTCAGGGCTGAAATTGCTGGAGTCTGAGAGTAAGCAAAAGAGAAACCTAGCCAATGTTACAGTTCCTAGCAAGACACCCTGTCTGCCATGCTTGTTCAGAGAAAGGGTGGGTTTAAGGCACTCCCCTTAACTTTGCTATGAGGAAGTTTTCATCAGACCCACTTTGCTTAGGCAGAAAAATAACTTTGTTTTCATCTTACCTTCACTCTTCCTTCTAACCCCCGCCCCCGAACCACTGTTAATCTTCTTCCCAAACCACATCTCTCATCAAACCCTTTCTTAAAAGTCCTCAGGAGCTCCTAGTCCGACTCATGCAAAGAGTTTCTAAGTCTTTCAGTGCAGAGCATCGCATGCCTAATGACTTCTTGGATGCAATTACCCAGCAACTTGTAAACTGGGCCAACTACATATTTTACAGGTGAAAACAGAAAGATAGGTTGAGAACAACAGCAACAAGCATCATACCAGACTGCCCAAGTATCACTATGGAACACATGGTTGGGGCCTATTGTTAAAACCAGAATCATTGCTTCTTTGCCTCTCCTGAGTTTATCAGGCAGAACAAACTGGAAACCACAAGCTTTGAAAGACATGGGCTTTGGTCAACTATTGGTGCTATCACCTGTATATAGTCATGTACAAATTCATATATCAAAGTAATCATGAAGATCAGTAGGGAATGTGCCCATTTCAAGAGACCTAATAATTATCTGGTAATATAACATGCCATCCAATTCTAATCACCTAACTAAACTTAAAAGGCATTATGGTTTCTATTTAAAACTATTGTTAAAATGAAACAGATCAACAAAGCCATACTCAGCCTATGGAAGTAAGATTTTGAGGCACTGGAAAATGGGCTGACTTTTAGACAGCATTTCCTTCTCTTGAGCAGATGTTGGGTTGTGAGAGATTGGCCAAATGATGTTATAAATAAATCATGTGACAAAAGGAATAGACACTAAGGGAAGGGAAGACCTTGCCTTTAATTCTTGTAAATTCTTAAGGTCAGATTCAAGCAGGGAGTTGGGCTGCCATAGCTAAATTGGCAGTGACTAGGCAGTGACCCAAGCCAGGCAGCACATTGCTGGCTAACAACCCCATGTTGCTTTTCCTCAGCTGAGATCCAGGTTTGTCTGCCTGCTGCAGTGCCAAAAATGAGGCAGTCTCTCATCATAGGGACACCCTTGTCCTTCAGAGGCCACTACGGTTCAGGGCCTAGATTTCAATAAATGAATAATTGTACAGGGATATGGTTTGTATTGGGGAAGCTGAAACTGTGTTTAAATGTCTGAATTTCCTGATGTCACTAATAAATGTAACTTCTGCTTCAATAAAACACAAATATAATGTTACTGAAAATTTACAATCACAAGGTATTATTTTTGGTCTAAAACAGATGCTGCCCTCAGTACTTAATAAGAGAACATCTGGGCAGATGTACCGCTGCTTTAAAGGAAAAAAACACTCCCGGAACTTTGGCCAAAGCCACATTTCTGAGGGGCATCTACTGGAGTTGGGGGAACAGCTTAGTAACATGAGGTAATGCCACTGCAAGCACAAGTCAGAGCCACATTGGGAGACCCAGTGAAGGTGCTAGAATAGAATATGTCAGGAGCCCTTTTTAGTTATTTCACATATTGCTGTAATGAAATAACTGACAAAAGCAACCTAAGGAAGTGTTAATTTTTGGCTCACAGTTCAAGGGTTTAGTCCATGATGGCAGGGAAGACAGCCACAGGAATTTGAGACAGCTGGTCACATTGCATCCACAGTCAAGAAGTAGAGAGAGATGAATGTTCATACTCTGCTTACTTTTTTCCTTTCTATACAGCCCATGGGATGGTGCCACTCATAGTTAGGTTTGCTTTCCCCCCACTCGCAGCTAACCTAATTTAGATAATCCCTCACAGATATGCCCAGAGATTTGTCTACTAAGCAATCCTAGATCCTATCAAGTTAAACATCACAAGCTCCAAGTAAATGAATTGGCACATTTGAATGCCAATTAAACATCAGGAAATGAATTAATATGCATTCTCTCCTTTAATTTTCACAATAACTTCACTTTTTCAGATGAAGAAGCTAAAACCTACAAAATTAATTATTGGGCTCAAAAACAAAGTCACTGAGTGTGGAATTGAGATTTGAACCCAGGGAGTCTGCTCATGAAGCCATGCCACGCCTGTCTCATTTTGTCATTTAGCCTCCATTGGGAATCACCCAATGATGAAAAAATACCAAATACACACACACACACACACACACACACACACACATCAGAATTCAAATACTTTCTGCATTTGCTATCTCTGTGACTCAGGATAAGGCATACAATCTTTCTGTCCTGTTTTTTCATAATAAATTGGGAAATAACAGCAATGGTACCAAACCTAGAAATGCTATTGGGATGACTTTTGCATATGATATAAAGTAAGGATCCATTTTTTTTTCTTGCATGCAGATATGTAGTTTCCCCAGCACCATTTGTTGAAGAGAGTATCCTTTTCCCAAAGTATACTCTTAACACCCTTTTCAAAGATCAGTTGACAATATATGTCTGAGTTTATATCTGGGCTTTCTATTCTGTTCCATTGGTTTAAATACCAGGGATTTGGTACCATTCAATTTTGACTTTTGTGGCTTTGTAATATATTTCAAGAGGGGAAATTTCAATGCTTTCAGCTTTATTGTTCTTCAGAATTGACTATTCAGGATCTTTTATAATTCTAGATAAATTCCAGGATTATTTTCTCTATTTCTGTAAAGATGCCATTATGCTTTTGAAAGGAATTGTATGAAATCTCTAAATGGCTTGAATACTATTGTCATTTTTTTTGTCTTTTTTTGAGACAGAGTCTCCCTGAAACCCCAGCTGGCCTGGAACTCACTATGTAGACCAGGCTGACCTTGAACTCACAGAGACCCATCTGCCTCTGCCTCCCAAGTGCTGGGATTAAAGGCTTGTGCCACCACGCCTGGCTTGAATACTATTGACATTTTAACACTATTGATTCTTCCAATCCACGACTTTTATTTTTCATTTGTTTGTGCCTGAGCTAATTTCTTTAATTAGTATTTCATAGTTTTCAGTGTTTGATCTTTGACTTTTATGGTGAAGTATATTCCTAAATATTTTATTTTGTCTGTTACTTTAAGCAATGTTTTCTTTTTAATTTTCATAAAAAGAGAGGCACACAGATCTCTGTGAGTTCAAGGCCAGCCTGGTCTACATAGTGAGTTCCAGGACAGCTGGGGCTACAGGGAGATCCTGCTTCAAAAAAAAATGAGATTTATTTTTATTTTATGTATATGTGTGAGTAGATACTCATGGATGTATGCATGTGTTTTATGTGTGTGCCTGGTGCTTGTCAAGGCCAGAAGAGGGCATCAAATTCCCTCCAGCTGGAATTACAGACAGTTGTGATCCTCCTGAAATGAGTACTGGAAACTGAACCTGAGTCCTCTGCAAGAGCAGCAAGCACTTTTAACCACTGTGCCATCTCTACAGCCCCAGTGATACTGTTTTCTTGATTCACTTTTGGATAGTTCACTTTTAGTGCGTAGAGGCATGACTTTTGTATGTTGCTTTTTGTGTCTTGATACTTTAGTAGGTTCTTTAGTTAGTTCAGGTTAGAGTATTATACTCTTTTGGGGGTTTTACATATAAGACCATGCCATCGCAAAGGAACAATTTTAACTTTTTCATACCTGATTGGATGCTTTCATCGCCTTGCCTAATTTCTCTGAGTAGGATTTCCAGTACTATGTTGAATGCAAGTCTTAGAATATACTACCTTGTCCCAGATAGTATAGGAAAAGCTTTTGGTTTTCCATAACTGAATATAATGTTATTTGTGAGCATTTTTATATGGCCTCTACTATATCAAGGAAGATCCCTTTTATACCCAATTGTTTGTTTTTTTCATGGATGGATATTAAATTTTGCCAAATGCTTTTTCTGTGTCTATTGAAATTACCATGAGATTTCTACTGTTAGTTTTATATATCATATTGATTTGTTTTCATCTTTTCAGTTTTTTATCCCCATGACATAATACCTGAGAAAATCAGAGAGACTCTTCACTTGTTTCAGTCCATGCTTGCTAAATCTTCTTGCTTTGGATCTGACATATTTTTGAACATTGTGGTAGCAAGAGGTTTTGGTAGCTGCTCACTTCATAGTGGCCAAATGAAGAGGAATTGTAGGAAAGGGCAAAGGCTTAGACATACCATTCCAGGACATGCCTTAAGTGACCCACTTCCCCCAAGTAGACCCTACCCAGTACAGTTCCATCACTTCCCAATAGTCTATTAGAGTTTTGAACCCATTGATGAAGGCTGAGCTTTCATTATCCAATCATTTCTCAAAAGCCACACTTCCGAACACAACTCCAACATTTCATATTTAAAACATGATACATTTGTTGAGCCATTCTTGCACCCCACAAATTAACCCCACTTGGTTTGGGCCTGTGATCTTTGCATGTGCTGAATTTGGTTTAATATTTTTAAAAATGTATCTTGGTATTTTAATTGTGTGTGTGTGTGTGTGTGTGTGTGTGTGTGTGTGTGTGTGTACGTGTACTTGAGTCAAGAAGACAATGTTGGATCCTCTGGAGATAGAGTTACAGGCAGTTGTGAGCCCCCGGATGTAGATGTGGGGAACTGAACTTGAATCCTTTGCAAGAAGAATATGCTCCTAACCACTGAGACATCTCTCCCATCCCTGGTTTGCTGATGTCTTATTGAAAACTTTGTTTCCATAGTCATCAAGAATATTAGCCTGCAGTTTTCTTTTGTGATGTCATTGTCTTTGTTATCATCTGATACTGGTATGACCTCATAAGAATGATTATTGCATCCTCTATGTTAGAAAAGAGTTTAGGAAGTGTTGGCATTGATTTATCTTTAAATTTTTAAAAAATTCACCTGTGAAGCAATCTAGACCAAGTTTTTCTTTGTTGGGAAGTTTTTGGAGGCTATCCAAACTTCTCATTTGATAACTGTCTGTTGAAACTTTCTGTCTCCTCTTGGTTCATTCTTAAGCTGTATATTTTTAGTAATTTTTTCATTTCTTTTAGGTTACACATTTTTTAGCATATAATGGTTCATAATAGTCCTTTGTGATCTTTTTATTTCTGTGGCATTGGTTGTATTGTCTTTTCTTTCATTTTTGATTTTGTTTATTTGACTCGTCTCCTCCTTTTGCTTGGTCAAGTTAAGGGCATGGAAATGATGTTTGCCTTTTTAATTTCCTGCCTATAACACCAAAAGCAAATATAACAAAAGCAGAAGCAGGCCGCTGGGATTGCATCAAACTAAAAGCTTCTGCAGAGCAAAAAGATTATAAAACAAAAGGCATCCTATGGAACAGGAGATAGTATTTGGAAGTCATCTATCAGATAAAGGGTTAGTATCTGAAATATACAAGCAACTTTTACAACTCAATATGAAGAATCGTCTAAACCCCACACACATACAAAAAGCCACAAATAAACTAACTTAAAAGCAGGCAAAGAACCAAGTAGGCATTTCTTCAAATAAATCATACAAATGGCCAGGAGTTATGTGGAAAGGTAGTCAACATCACATGTGTTCCCACATTCCCACTTCTGGGTATTAATCCAAAACAAACGAAATCAGGATCTGAAAGAGACATCTATTTTCACATCTTTATTGAAGCATTGCTCACAGTGGCCAAGACATCAAAGCCACCTACATGTCCATGAGTGGATAGATGCATAAAGAAAATATTGTGGGGGCTGGGGACACAGCTCAGCAGGTAGAAGTACTTACCACACAGGCCTGGTGACCTGAGTTCAAGCTCTGGAACCCATATGAAATTCTGAATGCGGAGGTGAGCGTTAGAAATTCCAGCACTCTTATTACAAAATGGAAAGCAGAGACCCTACTTCAAAACAAGGTGGAAAGAGAAAAACAACTCCTGAAAAGTTGAGCTTTGGGCATGTGCTGTGGCACATGTGCACTCATACACACACACACACACACACACACACACACAGAGAGAGAGAGAGAGAGAGAGAGAGAGAAATTATGTTTACATTCACATTGTGTATACTATCATCCTTAAAGAAGAAAGGAAATTCTACCATTTCCTATAATGTGGAGATACCACTTATGTGATTGATCTAGTTTGTTTCTCCATTGCTGTGACAAAACACTCTGACCACTACCAACTTGGGGAGGAAACGGTCTATTTGTCTTACATCTCCTGGGTCACACTTCATCAGGGAGCCCAAGGTAGGAGCTCAGGGCAGAAACTTGGAGGCAGGAGCTGGAGAACAGGCCATGGAGGAACACTGCTTACTGGCTTGCTCCCTGGCCCATGCTCAACCTGCTTTCTTATACAACACAGGCCCACCAGCCCAGGGGTGGCACCATCCACAGTGGGCTGGGCCCTCCCACATCACTCAGCAATCAAGAAGATGCCCCATGGACATGGCCACAGGCCAGTCCAATGGGGGAAATTCCCCAACTGAAGCTCCCTCAACCCAGGTGTGTCAAGTTGACATTGAAGCTATCCAGCACAGTGATTAATCTTGAATACTCAAACTCATAAAAGCAGAGACTGAAATGTTGAATTCCAGGGACTGGGAAGAAGAGAGAAAAGGAGCTTTGAGTCAAGAGTAAAAAGTTTCTGTTATACAAGATGAGTAAATCCTAGAGATCTTTTCTACAACAGTTTTATAGTTAACAATACTATATTGAACTCAACATTTGATAAGAGAGTGGATCTTATGTTAAACGTTCTCACAAGATTGGAATAATAGTAATGATAATAGTAATAGCAATAGAGAAGAAGAAAGTTTTGAAACTGACAGGTTTATAACACAAATTGCGGTCGTGGTTATGCAGGTATGTACCTCCAAATCTGTCAAGGTCTGCATATTCAATTGGCACAGGATTTTTATTTTTGTATATCAACTATATCTCATTAAAGGGAAAAACAACTAAAGATTTCATGTTATGCTTCTAGTGCTGTGAAGAGTTCATATGTTCATACATCAAGGCACTGGCCAAGTAAACTGGCTTTTTCCTCCAGCCCCACCTGCTAGTGAGGAAACTTGGATTAATCCAGTGACCAGTTCCTCAAGTCCATCAGAGGACCCAACCCCCTCCCCCTGAGTACCCTGTGGACAATAATGACCAAGGGATTCATCTACCATAGTCAGTCACCAGAGTTCACGTTGCGTTACCTAGGTGTCCTGAGGAATGTTTCTCTTGGAAATCTAAATTTCTTCACTGTTTTACATCCTGCTAGAGTACATTAGGAAAGACTTGCTTGACACATGTGGAAAATATTAGTGACTGCCTAAATTTAAGCAAAAAGTAGTTAGTATCCAAATAAGTTAGCTTGATATTTTATCTTACAACCATTAAAGCAAAGACTGAATTCAGCATTTTCTGGTTGTGGACAAATCTTAATATAAGGAAAAAAAATAAGCCACACCAACTGAAAAAGAACTAAAGTCTTTGTTTATAGTAATGCTTTCTTCTTAGCCAAAAGTAGATGCATGCCAGCATTGTAGAAGTTCATGTCTTGCATGGGATATATTAAACGAAGATAAAGTATACAGCAATCGTATGGAATTATGAAAAATTAGACAATTGAGTAAAAGAAATTCTCCTTTTTTTGAGTTAATTATTAACATCTCTCCAGGAAACAAACAAGTAAAACTATTGTCTATTTCCAGAGATTGCCCAAGGGTGAGCAAAAAAGTTAATTTCATTAGATGTAATATATAATCCAGGGGTGGTCATACAATCATTGCATGCATATGTGCCTGATCATAGAATACCTCACCAAGCAGGAAATTTCTAAGTAAATGTAAAAAAAGGGCTACATGAGGCCATTTTTACAGTGTTTAAACATGTATACGCTTCAATAAAAAGCACAAATAATGTATTCATTGGTCAAATTGGACTAACTGGCTTTTATCCAATGCATGTCAGGTATTAGGAAGGTAGAAATTATCCTGTTTCTAGATCCTTAGAGTAAAGATAGAGAAATTTGGAAGATAATTCATTATACAAATCTAAAGCATTAAAGATGAACAAAAACCTAACATTTTAAGCAACAAAGAAATCAGAAATGTCTTTTTGGTTTCATTATCAAAATTCAACAGTCAATAGTTAGGAGGGTTTTCCCACTGAAGGTAATTAAAATCCATTAGACTTAGCATCTTTAAATACTGGGCTCTGTAGTGAAAGGTTGGTTCATGGCACAGTACTCACATGTATAAAATATTATTATTATTAACAATTATTACTTTTTCCTGAAATTGATCTTAATAATGGAATGTCACATTTTATATTCTTTATGTATTTGTTCATGGAGAGAAATATTAGAGGTTGTTACCTCTTTGAAGTAAATCCTTTAAAGGGATTCAAATAATGCTAAGTCATGAAGACAAACTTGATTCATGCTCAGAGGGCTTGCGTATTTTTATTTGGTGAAATGCTCAATGTATTAGAAGGGGAAAGAATGTCACAATGAGGTGACAAAATTTGGTGTGTAGTAAATTCTAAATGTTTATGCTTTGCAAATTCATATTTTTCACACAGAAAGGTATAATGCACTGTGCCATTAACAATATAGTGACAATATTTGTTTTAAGAGTTTTAAATGTGGAGCATTATAATAAGAGAGATTTCTTTTTGGATGCCTGTGGTCCTCCCTAATTTGCCAGAACTGTATGCTGAACCTCAGAGTTATCCATTCAAAAGACCATCAACCCTGGTGCTATAGATAGAATTATGTCCTCCCCCATCTAGAACAAGAAAGATGTACTAAAGTTCTAATCCTTAGTTTCTCAGAATATGAGCTTATCTTATTTATAAATAGATCTTTGCAGAAACAATTGGGTTTAAGTGAAGTCATCAGTATGAGCCCTAATCTAGTATGACAGGGGTCTGCACACAGGAGGAAAGACAATAGACAAGGTTGGAAAGACACCCACACAAACCAAGAGATGCCAAAGATGGACAGCAAAAACAGACACTGGGACGAGACAAGGAAAAGTTCCTTACTGGGTTTAGAGGGGGGAATGGTCTGCAAATACTTGATTTTAAACTTCTGGCCTCCAAAGCTGCCAGGTATCAATATCTTTCAAGTACTTTGTTATTTTGTATTTTGGCTGTTGGAAACTAATAAGCCTAGAAATGGGTGACCTACTAGGTAGCTATCATAGGAACCCCCACACAACCCCCCTGCTTCAATACTGATCATAGGGCCTCTCCTTAAAAAGGGGAGGCACATGTAAGAATTCTAGCCACTAACCAAGCCCAGTATCAGCAACTCAACTGGAATTTGTCTGCATTGTTATCACAGTTTTTGGAGTACACCAAGCTCATGAGCATATCACAAATCACAAAACAAAACAGCAAAATAAAGGCAACAATCTTCTGCCATACGCTTCTGTTAGTTACAGGGCTATTCCTTAGGCCTGTCTTGGATCTCACTTGATGGCTTATGAAACAATATGATTTTCTAAGAGGACAGTAAAATGATCTATGCAAAACTACACTGAAAGTGTTCAAAGGCACAAATCCACACCCCAGCTTATGTCATATTATTAATTATGTTACCCTCAAAAGTAATAGCTTTGTTTTCTCCTTGAGTCTACTGTGCCCTGGGGACAGAGTTCCTGAATGTGATAATAATAATTAGTGTCATAGCCATAGTAACCCCTGATACGTGACCCTACTGTGTCAAATCCCTCCTATACTTTATTTAGGCTTCAGAATTATCTCCTGATATTGGGACTATTATTGTTACAGCTAAAGATAGGGATTGGCTGGGCAGTTAGGGTAAAAAGACCCCAAGGAAAAATAGCCAGTTTCCTGGCTAAAACTCACAATGTCCTTGGGCCTCTTAGGAACATACTCTGTTCCAAAGACCAAAAATGTCAAAGGTATTTGGGAGCTTGTATATAGTCCTTAAAAGAATTTAGGGGGCTGGAGAGATGGCTCAGTGGTTAAGAACACTGGTTGTTCTTGCAGAAGACCTGAATTTGAATCCCAGCACCCACATGGCAGCTAACAACTATCCGTTAACTCCAGTCCCAGGGGATCTGACAACCTCTTCTGACCTCCGTGAGCACTGCACGACATGGGTGCACTTACCTACATGCAGGCAATACACACATACACATAAAATAAAAATAATAACATCTCAGTGTTAGTAGCAAAAATAATGAGTCTTTCTGTAAGAAACAATATATTTTATTTTTTTAATTTTTAATGACTACATGATTAGAAGAAGCATTTCACTACAGCTTTAACATATTCAGTAACACACTCCAGAGCAAGACTACATCTCTTTCACAAGTGGCTGTAAGTTTCTAGGTTCACAGTTGAATTAATATAGTTATACAATATTGAACTCAGTATAAGCAATGTAAGACATAAAATTGAATGAGTTTTTAACCTTTAAAAAAGATCTCCATTTCATTTCAGAATATATTGTTCCTTATAGAAAGACTCATTGTTTTTGCTAACACTGAGATGTTGGCACATTCCTCTCTAATCTGTATGTATCTGACTATTACTAGTCATAATTGGTTGCACTTGGATCCTTGGCGCCTGTGTATGTCTATAAAGCAATCAGGTAGATTTCAATGGCAATGTTTATCACCTCTAATAATTAACATGACGTAAATTTCCATGCTTTCTCTTCAAATATAATACATTTTTTAAAATTTGTTAATTTTTTTTGTGTGTGTATATCACACAGAACATCCCAAACCATCTTATTCAATGATACACCCACTTCCCAGATAGCACCCTCCCATAGACTCCTTCCCCCCACTAGAGTCCTTATACTCTAGTATCCCTGCTACTGTCTGCTGTGTTGTCAGCACCCCAGCCATTCCCCATTACTTGTCCATCTGGTGAATCTAGTCAGCCTATCTAGAGGTCTTTGTTTTAGGAAGGTCAGCTGTTCCTCATCTAGCAGCAATCAGTTGTCAATATTCCTTTAGATAAGATTGGGGTCTGCTGTTCATTTTCCCAGTTCTATGCTGGGTTACTATCTGGGAGTCCCTTTGCTCACTCTGGTCAAAAACTCAAAAGAAGGTATCTCCTATCTGGCATTGTTGCTTGTTATGTATCCTTTAGCTATGCAGATAGACTCTTAAAAAATATATTGGCCCCTTTAATCATTGGTTATACTTTCCTTTTGGGTGTTTAAGGCCATACAGTTGGCCCAGATAAACCAATTTATTTTTACTCTCAAGGTCCTTTGAGGATCCATTCTTCAGGGGTCACATGGGCTTGGAAGGAGCCCCTGGCTCCTTTCTTTTACCAGCTCCACCTATGTAAAGGTAAGTCAAAGGTCCTGCTCGACCATGGTTGGCTTCGCTTGGAAGCATGGAGGAAATGATTCTTCTGTGTTTGGCCCTCCTCTTTGTAGACTGGACGCTGGTTCAAGTCCATCTGGCGGGGTCTCCTTGGCCTCCTTGATCAAGAGGACAGGTGACCCACCACCATTATAGGACATTTTGAGAGATGCTCATAGTCCCCTGGAACTGGTCAACCTAAGAGGGCAAGGAGAAAAAACTGTCCTTTATGTCCGTCTGACCAAATTATTATAGGCCTCAAAATATGTCTGTTAAACATCTAAGAAAGTTAGTTCTACCAGTCTGGTACATTTAATTACTGTGTGTCATGTAGATAAATCTTGGGCAAAGACCAGTTGTTCTCAGATAAACCTTATCTAGACATATATTTCTTGATCTGCTATATATAATTTGTCAGTAGGTTGTTGGAGTAATATGGTTCCCTCTAGTTTTTAAAACTAGCTAGGCATTAGTTATCTTGTGCATTGTCTAACCCCTCCATCATGGTTTTCCTATGTAAGTTGCCCCCATTTCCCCCCTTTCTCCCTTCTCCTACAGTCCTACCTCTCTTGAGCTCCTTCTTTCCCTTTATCCCCTAGGTTCCTTGTATACCTTTCCCTCCCCTCTCCCTTAAATTAACCCAATTTTTATCCATATCTCCCATATTAAGGTCTGTTTCCTACTGCTCTTCTCTTTCAGGTTCTTTCTTTTCCTCTACCGCCCTGGTTCCTTTTCCATTATCCTGGTTCCTGTAGTTATATCTGGATACATACTCACTTATCAGAATTTGGTGCTAAGATCCACATCTGAGGGAGAACATACGTTGTTTTGGGGTTTTTTTTTTTTTTTTGTTTTTTTTTTTTTTTTTTTTTTTTTTTTTTTTTTTTTTTTTTTTTTTTAGGGGGTTTTTTGTGTGCACAA
>NW_008329141.1:1906841-1998426 GCF_000622305.1 Nannospalax galili | reverse complement strand
AGGAGGAAGCATAAAAATTTACTTCATGTTAATTAGTAGAGGTGATAAACATTACCATTGAAATCTACCCGATGACTTTATATCCATACTCTGGTGCCAAGGATCCAAGTGTAACTGACTGTGACTAGTAATAATCAGATACATAGAGATTAGAGACATGTGTGCAAACATCTGTTAGCAGCATTAAAAACGAGCTTTTCTGTATGAAACAGTATATTTTTAAATGAACTGGAGATCTTTTTCAAAGGTTAAAATCTCATTCAGTTTTATGTCTTACAGAGTTTATACTGAGTTCAATACTGTATAACTGTATTAATTCAACAGCAAAACTAAAAATTTTATAGCCACTTTTGAAAGAGCTGTATCTTTGATCTGGAAACAGTTATTGAGCATATTAAAGCTGTAATGATATGCTTCTTCTAAAAAATAAAAACTAATATTTTAAAAAATGTAGGAAACAGCATATTTTAAAATGAAATGGAGATCTTTTTAAAGGTTAAAACTCATTCAATTTTATGTCTTACAGGGTTTATACTGAGTTCAATATTGTATAACCGTATTAATTCAACTGTGAACCTAAAAATTTACAGCCACTTTTAAAAGAAATGTATCCTTGTTCTGGAGTGTTACTGAATATGTTAAAACTGTGAAAAAATGCTTCTTCTAATCATGTGGTTATTAAATTTTTAAAAATATAAAAAATAATTCTTCAAAGCATGAAAATTTGCTCCTTAATAATTAGATGTAAAAAACATTACCATTAAAATCTACCTGATGACTTTATATCCATGCTCAAATGCAAGGAGCTCAGAAAGTAACTGACTTTGACTAGTAATAATCAGATACATAGAGATTAGAAATGCATGTGCAAACATATTCAGGTCAATTGTATTAAAAATGATATTTTCTGTATGAAACGCTGTATTATTTTTGATATTTTTGAGACAGGGTCTCCCTGTAGCCCCAGCTGTCCTGGAACTCACTACGTAGACCTTGCAAAGGACCTGGGTTCAATTCCCAGCACCCACATGGCAGCTAAGAACATTCCTTAACTCCAGTTCCGGGGGATCTGTCGCCCTCTTCTGACCTCCATGGCACTGCCAGACATGCGTGCACTCGCATGCAGCCAATACACTCATAATAAATAATAAATAATTAAAATTAAAAAAATAAAAATAATAAATGACACTTTTTAGAAAGTTAAAAGATTTTAGGGTTACCTCTTTGGGGGGAATGTTGAGTACCCAAAAGCCCCATAAAAATAAATAAATCAAAGAAAAAAGAATACATGTAGTTATCAGAAAAAAATGATGGGGAGATATGGGAGGAGTTGGAAGGAGGGAGTGGGCATGGATTTGTTTAAAACACCTTATATGCATGTATGAAATTCTCAATAATTTCAAAAAAAGAAATGAAATCTGAGGTATAATTTTCCTAATTAGCAGGTACATCTTGAACCCCAAAGCCTCACACTTTTAAACACTATGCCTCAGGATTCTACATGTGGTATCATTTGGATAAGGTTAAACCCTGTGGCAAGATACATGGATGCTTCCCATTTTGATTGACAGCTCTTGTTCTCACCCAATCAGCCTTGAGCTTTGTAGTGTTGTTGGTCAGCCCACATATGCAGAGGTATCAGCAATAATTGCAGCAGTTATTTGGAGATGTTCATATTCTTTCCACTTGGTGAGCCAGTTAGGAGTTATTTTTCAACATTTGATAATTTATATGTACTTAAAACACCCAGAGAGTTGATTTTGGCTTCGGGCCAGCTATTGATATTAATCAAACTACAATTTTCCTATGTGATCAAAAGCCTGAAATGAAATTTACCACAAATGCATAGCTGCTCATTATACAACTTAAATTTCCAGGTCTCTACTGATTGAAGAAATGGGGTCAAATTTTGGTCTATTATGCTCTGTCGTACAGAACTATCACATTAATCACAAGTACAACTTTATAAGAAACTCTTTAAGTAGCAACAATTTGACAAAACAGCAGGAACTCCTGCCACTGAGTGAGTGCCTACTCAACACGTGAACCAGGCACTGGACGCTCTGTACTCAGGCCTGACTGTGAACTCCTGAGTTCGTAGACGGAGAGGTCAACAGTCAAGAGGAAGTCAGAACTTAAAAGCTCATAAGGCATCACTAGGGTTTCAACAAGGACAATCTGACTTTTCACTACCTCACTACCCTCATTCTCTACCGGATAGCACTGATCTGGAGGCAGGTAAAAGCATTTGGTGATTCAGGTGCCATGTGAAGCCTAGCCAGGAACTTATTTTGTCGGGAGAGATAAATGAAGAGAAAGGTGTCATTAATTACGCCTTCAATTCTGATTCATCCCACCTCATAAGAATCTGTGGAGTTTAAAAAAAGTTAACCTCATTATCCAGAAAGACACAAAAATGATTGCTTCTCCATTTCTTATCTCCATATCACTTTGAAAGCAAAGACAATGCACATCTGTGTGTCGGAGGGTATCAGTCTATAGTCAGTCATACCACTCTGAACACCCGATATCATCTTACAGGAGCCTGTCAAAAATAATACTTTTGTTAGATAAAAAGACATCTGCTCCATTATGGTCCTTGGTGAGAGCTTCCTTTTGTTCTTCCCTTAATAAAGACCACTTTTCAAACAAAGTTGAAACAAACCCTTTCTAAAGTTGCTTAGTAAACCCTTTACATACAAATTCCAGCAATGAAAACAGCACAGCACGAATGCCAGGGCATCATCCCTCCCAGAGATGCTGAGTGTCACAATGCAGAGGGAGGAAGCATCAGGTTTAAAAATATGAAGGAAAGAATTCTGATTGGTAACAGCACACATCAGGGCATCTGATCATTTTGTCCTTAATTTTTTGCTTTACTTTTGGAATCTTTCTTTCTTTTCTTTTCATAAATATAACTCCAATGTGGTGTAGTTATTTTGTGTGGTTCGATTTCTTTTCCTTGGTGTCACTCATTGCTCAGAACAACACAAAATGTGCCTTCTTCACGCAGAGAATGGATTCAGCGACAACTCAAGCACATAATTCTTCTCTGCATGGAAGAAGATGCTGGACATCTGCTCACCCCAATCCACAGAACAGCACAGCACATTTCCATGAAGTAGCTGTGAGGTGGGGTACCTGCGGGGTTCCTCACATCAAACAATTCAGCTCTATTAGAAGGAAACCATCAGATACATTTCTAAAACATCTCTTCATTACTTGTCTCCCTGACCACTTGAGAATGAAAACAATAAAATCAGTATATTCTTTTCAGGCTGTATCCCCCGACTCTACAGAGTGGCTAGAATATAGTAGCTGCTCAATAACTATTAAATAAATGAAAGATTTCAAATTCTAAATATCCAATCATGAAGAAAAGCATTCTCTATCTCCTTTCCACTCAGACAAGGAAATGAGATTGAAATGAGTCTTTTCCTTCTAAACTCCATTAGCAAGGTTTTGTATAGGGATGGGCACATTTGGTCCTCTGAATACCTTCTTCAAGTACCCTTCCTTCCCAAGGCAAGCTCTTACATATCCAGGAGGGGCCTCTTGGAGCAGCAAGGCTTCTGAAGAGCACTCCAGTTCATCCACCTGACCCTCCTGAGTTCCAACTCTCTGGGCCTCCCTTGAGTAGCCCAGGGCTGAGGAGCTCAACATTGGTGCCTGTCAGAATTATCTGGAAGTCATAATACAACAAATTATAGGGCCCTGCTGTTCTATAGTAATTTCCTCAGAGTAGATACATTCTATCATGCAGGGAAATTCTTTAAGACTCAATTGTTCTAGGAACAGGATGTTCTCCATTCAGAAAGTAACTGACCAGATCGACAAGGCTCCTTCATCTTGATGCTTATATAAGCAGTAAGAACTACTAAGGGAAACCCTCAGACAAGCTAAGCTGCCTAGGAGAGGATCAGAGCAGTTGAGATGCCTGGAAGACACACTCCCTGACTTATAGAGCTGCCTGGAATCCTACAGGGAGCTCCAGGGTTCCTGATTTCATGAAGGGTCGCTATGCTGGGGTGATCTTTTTGTAATGCTCTGCTCCTGTAAGTAACACCTCATCCATATTCCTGTAAGTAACCTCAATAAAACACAATGGCTAAGCAAGCTGAACTTTGATGAAATCCTTACTTTGATCTGTTTTTCATTCCCTATCTGGGGTAAGTAAATGTTTGTTCATGTTTTTGCAGGAATAGTATCACACAACACCTGCATTCCTACCCTAATGGAATACATACGCTCAGTAAGAGATTTTTGTCTAGTTTCTTTAAGCCCTTCGTGTATATCTAGATTAAGAAAACTAGGTCCAACTCTGAGCCTCTGTCCTGAACTCTCACCTCAATGGTCTCCCACTGTGTTTGCTCCCTTAGTCATTTTTATAACGTTGCTTAACTTTTTGGAGTTCCTTTACCTGATTTCCCCTATACTAACATCTTGCAGTAGTAAAGTACATTTGTTACAATTACTGAACCAATATGACATATAGTATGAACTAAAATATGGTGTTTACATTAAATCTCAATCTTTATATCACACAGTTCTTGGAATTATAAATGTATAATGTCATGTTTTCATCATTACAATGGTTCTATCATGCACAGAATACCATCACTAAGCTCAAAATCTCCTGTCTTCACCTATTTTTCCCTGCCTTTATTTCTCTAAACTCCCGGAAACTACTGATCTTTCTTTTCTCGTTAGAATATTGCCCTTTTTTACAATGCTCTTAGTTGGACTCACACAGGATACAGACTTTTTAGGTGATTTCTTTGATTTATCAATGTGCATTTAAAGTTCTTTAGTGGAGCTGTGGATGGATCCCAGTGGTAGAGCGCCTGCCTAGCATGTGTAAGGCCTCCAGTTTGATCCCCAGCACCTTATATATATAAAGTTCCTCTGTGTCTTTTTGTACATCAGTACCTCATTTCTCTTTGTCACTGAATAAGTTTCAGTTGTATGGATGTGCCACAATCTGTTTTTTTCTCCCATTGAAGGATTTCTTAGTTGCATCCAGGTTTGAGCAATTATGAATAAAGCAATTTATTGGTTTTTTGTCCTGTTGCTGCAACAAAAGATCTGAACAAAGAAACTTAAGAAAGAAGGGTCTGTTTCAGCCCACAGTTTGAGGATATACCCCGTCATGGCAGGGAAGTCATGGAGGCAGGAGCTTGAGACAGGTGGGACATTGCATCTGCAGTCAAGAAGTAGACAGTGACAAATGTTGCTCAACTCCCCCTCTCCATTTTACTGAGTCCTGGACTACAGCCCATGGAATAGTGCCACCCACATTTAGGGTGAGTCTTCCCTAAACTAACCCAATCTAGACAATCCCTCACAGACATACATGCCCAGATATTTGTTTCCATAGTGATTATAAATCACATCAAGTTGACAATCAAGATCAACCATCCCAGCTGCTATTAATACTGATGTTTGGTATGGACATACATTTTCAACTCAGTTGGGTAGAGAGCTACGAGAAAGCATATGGTAAGATGTTTTAACCTTTGTTAAAAATTGCCAACTTAGCTGGATGTGGTGATGTATGTCTGTAATTCCAGCACTTGAAAGAAAACGGCAGGAGGATAAGGAGTTCAAAGCCAGATTCAGCTACATAGTGCATTTGAGACCAGCCTGGGATACATGAGACCCTCTCTCAAAAAACAAAAGAGAAAAAAAGTAAACTTTCAAAGTAGCTCTAACCAGCAATGAATAGGAATTCATATTGCTACCATCCTTCCCAACTGGTCATTGTAATAAGTGAATAATTAATAACATCACAGCGTGTTTTTAATTTATGTTGCCTTAATCATGGTAGAGTTTATTCTCAGATGTTTGATAGCATCTGTCTTCATCACTCTTACCTATTTCTAATTGTGTCATTTGTTTTCTTGTTGAATTTTAAGAGTTTAACATTTTAGATACAAGTCTTTGATATCTGCTTTCTCCCAGTCAGTAACTTATCCTCCACTATAGCAGATAGGAAGCATTTACTTTGAACAAAGTCCAACTTAGCAGTGTTTTTTTATTTCTTTCATTGCCAAATCTGAAGTCTTATGCTTTGGGGGCAGGAGAGATGGTTCAGCAGCTAAGAGCACTGAACTGCTCTTGCAGAGGATTCAGGTTTTAATCCAAGCATCCACATGGCAGCTAACGACCAGCTATAACTCCAGTTCCAGAGAATCTGACACCCTCTTCTGACCTCTGTAGGCACTTCACGACATGGGTGCACTTACATATATGCAGGCAATATACACATACACAGAAAATAAAAAATAATACATGAAATAAAATTTTAAAAAGAAGTCTTGTGTTGTGGCTTATCCTGAGGTCTATGATCTACTTTGACTTAATTTTCAGGAAAGGTACAAGGCCTGTGTCTAGACTGACTTTTTGAATGTGTTGGCCAATGGTGCCAACACTGCCAGTTGAAAATTCTATTCTCTCCACTGACTTGGTTTTAGCCCTTGCTAAGCATTCACTGACTACACGTGCTTGTGTACTTCTGAGCTCTCTGCTCTGTTCCATTGATCATTTTATCTTATTTTTCTTGCCATCACCTACCAACTAGCTTACTATGCTTTATCGTGAATACTGAAGTTGAGTAATAACAGTCTTACAGCATTGTTCTTGTTCAGTATTTTCCTGGCTATTCTGGGTCTTTTTCCTTTCACATAAATTTGAAAAGTTTTTTTCTATCTACAAAGCAATTTGATGGGATTTGGTTTTAGTTGTCTCTAGTCTACCAGTTCATTGGGGAGAACTGTCATCTTCACAATGTCTCCCACATAAACATGGGATGCTTTGCAATCATCAGCCCTCAGGTCATTTCTTTTGTCAGTTTTACAGCTTTTTCATAAATCTTCTGTAAATGTATCAGTTTTAGTGGTTAACTTCATTTTTGAGAGTGCAAATGTGATTAATATTTTGTTTTAATTTCCAATTCTAATTATTTAATATTGTCCTGGAGGAAAACTGTTGCTTTTTAACAGTAACTTTGTATCCTACAACTTTGCTAGAGTGGTTTATTAGTTCCAGGAGATTTGGAGGAGTATTTTGTTGTGTTTGTGGTAGTGGGGGGAGGAGGGTCATATTACATCACCTGTGAACAAAGAAAATTCATTTCTTTTTTCCAAATTTGTATGGCTTGTCTTACTGTTAGGATTCCCAATATGACTTTGAATAGGATAAGTGAGACAGACATTTTTGAGCTGTTGCTGAACTTAAAGGAAAATGTTTTGTGTCTTACCTTTAAGTATGTTAGTGATAGCAGTTTGTGGACATTCTTAATTTGAGGAAATCCACTCTCTTGTGTATTGTCCTAGTTTGCCTTCCAATGCTGTGACAAAACATTCTGACCAATACCAACTTGAGCGGGAAAGGGTTTATTTGGCTTACATCTCCCGGGTCACAGTTCATCACATAGGGAGCCCCAGACAGGAACTCAAGGCAGGAACCTGGAGGCAGAAGCTGGAGCACAGGCCATGGAGGAATGCTGCTTACTGGCTTGCTTCTCTGGCCCATGCTCAGCCTGCTTTCTTATACAATACAGAACCTGCCCAGGGGTGGCATCGCCCACAGTGGACTGGGCCTTCCCACACAACTCAAAAATCAAGAAAATACACTACAGACATGGCCACAGGCTAGTTCAATGGAATTAATCCTCTAATTGAGGCTCCTTCTACCCAGGTGTGTCAAGTTGATAGCTAAAGCTATCCAGCGCATATATTAACAGCTTTTTAAGATGAATCGATGTTGAATTTTGTCTATTAAATATTTTTTCTCCTATTGATACAATGAGACTTTTCATTAGTTTGTTGATGGAAAACATTTTAGTAGTGGATTTCAAGTGTTGAACCATCCTTGCATGTATGGAATAAATCTTAGTTGAATATTCCATTGCTGGGTTTTATCTGGTAACAGTCTGTGAGTAGCTTTGCATCATCTATATTCATGAGAGATGATGGTCTATAGTTTTTCTTTCTTATAATATCCACATCTGAGTTTGGTACCATGATAATTCTGACTTCATGGTATGATAGAGCCTGTTTCCACTGCTCTGATTTTCTGGAAGAGACTATAGAGCACTTGCATCAATTCTTCCTTAATGTTGAGAAGAGCTCACTAGTGAAAACTTCAGAATCAAGTTATTGATTCATTTTTCTCTAGTAGATAAAAACCAATTCAGATCATATGGTCCCTTATGTGTTTGGATACTTTGTATATTTTAACGAATTGGTCTACTTCACCATATGTCAAAATTGTGGGCCTGATGTTACCCGTAACCTTTATTACATTTTTAATCTTAACAGGAATGATGATCTTTACCCTTTCATCTCAATACTTCCCTCTTTTCGGTAATTCTGACTGGAGGTTTGTCTTTCCAATCAGGCTTGGAGTGTGAGGTATCGCTGACTAGCATCTGAGCTTACTTCAATGGTTTTTACAGCTGTAGAAGTCAGAGGTTTTCATTTCCCCTCCCCCTGATGTCCCATTGGATTTTCTAAGACCTGAATTATGTTGTATGGCTTACAGCTTTCAGTTGTAAATACTGTTACTGTATCAGTACCCCACTGCTGTAGTGGTAATCTTCAGAAAAGCGATATTCTATAATTCTATGATTAAATATTAGATTTGTTTAGTAGCCCTGAGACCTAGCATTCCTTTACCTGAACCTGAATGGCTTCAGTGGGCTAGTTCTCTAACTACCACGCCAGCTTAGATAAGGACTCAGTAATTTCCCTGGAGGGACAGATCCTTGTTTTGTAGAATGCTCTGGGAATATATCAAAATGGTGACTTATCTCTTCCTTCTTGGAAATAGGAAGGAATCTTTCTCTCATCTTCATCCTGAGGATCTAGAGGAGCTATTAAAAGCAAAATCACAAAATAGTGCCACCTCCTCACTCCCCCCAGCCCCCAGCTGAGGATGGTCCTCTCAAACAGGTCCTCAGCCTCCAGCAACCCATCAATTATTATTAACAATTTCTTCCTAGTTATTGGCTCTGTTAGTTCTTGTTCCTTATAAGCTTACCTGGGCCATGATTCTCAGTATTCTATTTTTTTTTTTTGAGGTTTCAGAGCTAATAATTTTCCCTGCAATCTCAGTTCTATGATGAAACCAAGAAAAAGCACTGATAAACGGCTTAGCTTTTCTTTTATTGTAAAGATCTGTCTGATGACTTTCAAGTTCTTTAGTCTCTGAGCTGAACAAATGAGCACAAGTTTTGTGTAGTCCTTGATTTTGAACCTAGGAGTCTTGTGCTCACCAGGCAAGTGTTCTACCACTGAGCTACATTCTGAGCTTCTTTCAACTCTTTATCTTGAGATAAGGTCTTAGTAAGTTGCCCAAGCTGGCCTTCAATCGCCTCAGCACCCTGAGTAGCTAGGATTATAGGCCTATCTCACCAACCCTGTTCCATTCATTACTTCATCAGATTGTTTAAAGAAAAAGACAACCTAAATATTGCAATATTTATAAAGGCCTTGCATGCCTTGCCTATCAAATAGCAACCATAATGCTTATAAATAGCCAGTCAAATATGTTATATGGATTCTTGATTCATCACAAAAATCTATAATGTAGGCATAAGTTATTATTCCCATCTTAGACATGTGGAAACTGAGGTGCAGAAGCATTCTAGGTCTAGTAGGGGGCTCTAGCCTTTATCCCACCTTCATAAACTCTGCCTTGACCCCATCGGGGAATGTGCTCTTGCCTCTGCTCCCATCCTGTGACTGCCATCCTGTGATTACAGTGAGGTCTCCAACGCTCATACCTCCTCAGTGGATGGCTGTGAAGGCACTCAGTTATTTTGGGTCCTGAGTCCTTTTGGATCCACACACCTGGCTGGGTACATCTATATCCTGGGCTGTCTCACAGTCCCGACTGATGCTTCACAGCTTGCCTCCAGGTGTCACCCAGGTTGGAAACAGAAAATCTCAAGAAAATAATTTAGAGGATGAAGCTGGAAATGCACACATGTGGGTGTGCATACACACCACACAGTCTGTGGATTTCTTTCAGAGATCCTGCTCTTCCAAGGGTGATGGCCAGAGAATTAAAGAGGCAAGGAACAGAAGTGGTAGAATGCCAATGAAGAAAAACAACGTTATTAATGTGGAGTAGCGTTGAAATGACAGTCTCAGTGTCTCTAACTGTCTAAGCCTAACAACGCCCTCCATTATGAAAGAGAAGGTACCTACTTCCAAGAGAGATACCTGGGAGGTTAGGATGTTGCAAGTCTTCTCTGGTGATGGCTGGTCTAGGCAGGAACCTAATGGCTTTTTCTTGCTTCTTTCCTTGTGGATAGCACAAGATTTCTGTGACTCTTTTCTGGTGAGGGGAACAGGGAACAAAAAAGTGAATACTGTTAGAAAGTCCACTTGTGAGCATTCCAATCCTTCCTTCTCTTGTCTTCTGTGTTCAGCAGGACGATTGGCAGGAGGAGGAGGAAGAGGAAGGGGAGGGAAGGAGGAAGGAGAGGAGGGAGAAGGAATGGAGATGAGAAAGGGAGGAGAGAGAGAGAGAGAGAGAGAGAGAGAGAGAGAGAGAGAGAGAGAATTTTCTATCAGTATCTCAGTATCTCCCCAATTGATCTACACAGCCCTTTCTGAGGAATCAATTTACATAAGGAGATCAGTATTCTAGCATTGCTGTTCATTAGAATTCATTAGGGACTGAAATCAATTTCCCATTCTTTGCATTTCACTGCCCTGAAATCATGTGCCCAGCATAGCTTTCTGACAATATTGGTTCAATTTAATACCTAATATCTCACTTTTGCACTAACAGAAAAGGATCAATGTCCAGCCGGTATTGTAATGGGAGTTTAACAACTCTCCCCAAAATAAGATGGAGGGGGCAAAGGCTGCTTTGCACTGTTTGCCAATTTCTAAAGCACAACTACTGCTGCCATGGCCAGTTTTAAGCTAGCAACATGATATCACTAAAAACATAGCTGTAAATGTAGTCATTGTAAAGTTTTATCATTTTGTTTTTCATAATGGCTGAATGTAGCAACTTGATCACAGCATTACCAAAAACTAAACAATCTGCGAGCTGTTCTCAGAGGGGTCTGCCAACATGGCAAAGCTATGCGTTAAAAAGGCCCTGGTCTTTAGCTATGAGACCATGGTAGGTGACCTGCTTCTATTTCTGGCCTCAGTGGCCAGAGTAGGTCATTTCTTCGGATCCCTGCTAAGTTCTGTTCACCTTGAGGATTCTGCAACTTTACTGTCTAAGATGACTGTCTCAAAGGACTCACATTATGGCTGATGCACACTGCACCTGTAGATCATTTGCTCGTCAGATATAAATGGGATTGGGCTATAACAATTTTCAATAATAATGACAGCATTTAGTAAGGGTATACCATGTGCCAGGAATATGTAAGCTGACCAAATCTTCACAACTCCGCACCATTAATGTTGTGATTATAAAGATTTCAAAGATGAACAAGCAGAATTCATAGAGAGGAGAAATAAATTGCTGAGGTCTGTGCACTTAGGGCACATAGTCAGAATACTCTGAATAAATCAGCCGTATGTGTGTGGTACAGTGTTAGGACTATTTGGAATCATGATTTTTATAGGAAAATCTGGCAAAACAAGAGCAGAGTAGAAAAAGAAAAGGAAATTTTCCTGTTTCCAGGTAAATTTCTTTGAATATCTCAATTTTGAAAAGGTTTAAGACTTTGATGCATGACCCCTTCCTTTTTATCTAGTGTCTATTGCAGTTCCTGGCAAAGGAAAAATTCTTTATTAATTTTTAGAGATACTTCTTTAGTATACAATGAAAAAGATGGCAGTATACAGTAACACAAACTTCCATAAACAAATTAGATATTCCCTTATCCCCCAATAAAATCTTATAAGAAACCACCAATTACTGTGAGAATTATCTTCATTTCAGCCATCTGGTTCTTCTGAATAGAGAGAGTGTATGCACATGCGCCAGAGACAGAAGACAGAGAGCTGTTGTTATCTTAATATATTGCAACATGTGAAAATAATTGCTTTTCGTGTCGTTAATACTCATATCACACACAATACCACTTTAGGGTAAAATTCTTGTCTGTGCGCCACATAAATAATTTAACTCCAACAATTCAACTCTTCTTATATGTACAAAACATTCTAAGACTGACTTAATTTTGCATAAAATTTTCCAAGTTGACTCAGTGATGAACACTCATACACCAGGAGGAGTTAGTTTGTGACTTCTAAAATGTGCATGAACATGAGATTTGAGTTTTTGAAAAACGATAATGTATATGTGACCTGTTTGCTACTCAGATTTATTCCTTCCCCTCCATGGGCCTGCTCTGCCCCCGGGGCTGGTCTACAGTGCTTTGTCACTGAAGTCCCTTTGAACTCTGGCTTCAGGTGGATTTGGGCCAGTGGGAAGAATTGGCAGCTTAGAACATGGAGAAATGGAGACGTGATGGACCAAAGATTTTGTGCTCCTGTCATTCTGAGGCTCTGCGTCCTGTTGTGCACTCTCTCTTCCTCTTCTACATATGGCCCTCCAGGCTTATGATAAGAGCTGCCCACTTTGCCCAGGATCCCTCACAGTTATCCTTAATGCTAACTATATCTCTCAGGCCCTTCCTTAGATTCACTTTGGATAAATATTTTGTGTACCATCTGTTCCCTGCCAAGATAGTCACTGCAATACCATACTTCAAAGAAATTAAATATGGATACCAAAAAATTTTAAATACTATATATTTGTTATATGTGACAACTTGTCATTTATATGTGTGTATGCCAAGGCTGGGGATGTAGCTCAGTTGGTAGAGTGCTTATCTAGCATGCACAAAGCCCTGAGTTCGATCCCCAGCACCACATAAAGAAGCTTGTAATCCCAGAACTTGGGAGGTGAAAGCAGGAGTTCAAGGAGTTCAAGGTCATCCTCAGATGCATATATGTGTGTATGACTGCATACACACACACACACACACACACACACACACACACACACACACGGGCTTGAGCAGACTCATCCTGATGGTCTTGTCAGTTGTATCCTCCATAGGGGGTGCTAGTTTAGCTGGCCCTGCTCACTACATGCAACTCTCCTCAGCAGACTTCCTAACTCCCCAGGGCCTCCACTGGAGCTTAAGTTTTACTATCACATCTTCAGTCACTGCGTCTCAGGAGCTGCCTACATGATACTGACCAAATTTTTGTGTTAGTCAGTTGTATTACCACTGTGACCAAATACCTTATGGAAATAACCCACATTGCATAAATTCAGGTATTCTGAAATAGGGGCTATAGTTTGATGCTGAGGAAGAGAATAGTTAACAATGTATCTTGTTCTCTAACCATGGTTTTGGCAATGAAATAAAAGCAAATATTGAAAACTGACAGTCTAGAATAAAATAAAGTCAATTGTTTTTCATGTTGTAAGACTGATTTCCAGTTTTCTATTATAACTTTAGAGAACTTTGTTCTGCTGCCCTTTCCACTTGACAGGTAGAGTCCTTTCCAGTGAACAAATGAAAGGACCTTAGAATTTTCAAGAACAACAATAATGATAATAGATAACATTTATTGAGCCATTTGCATGGGGTGTGTGTACAATGAAATGCTTGTTTATCAGGAATTAAAACTTAACTGTTTGTGGTGATTTAAATGTGGTGTCCCTCATAGGTTCAAGTATCTGCACATTTGGCCAGTTAGTGTTGGTGTTTTGGGAAGGTCATGGAATCCCAGGAGGTGTGGCCTCGCTGGAGGAAGCAGTCAGTGGGGGTGAGCTTTGAGAGTTCACAGCCACCTCCCATTTTCAGTTTGTCTCTCTCTGCTACCTGTGGCTGCTTGAGAGTGCTCGGCTTTCTGCTGCATTCATTTGTGTACACTGTGCCTCCCCACCGTGATGTACTGTTGTCCTTCCAGAACCATAAGCTCAGTAAACTGTTCCTTCTATAAGTTAGTTGCCTTGGCCATTTTTTTTTTTAAATTACAGCAACAGAAAAGTAACTAATACAAATTCTTCCTTTAAGTTTCTGATTTGTTCTGTTGTTGCTAAATTTATGACCGTCCATGTGTGAATGACTGCCGTGTTGGGCGAAGTGAGCAGAGAACGTTTCCATTATGGCAGAGAATTCTGTTCTCTGTTCTATTTTATTATGAATTAAGTTCACACCACGTGCTTATTGTTAATTAAAAAATAAAACCAACAACAAGTAGGTAGCTCAGTCAGTAAAGTGCTTGCCATGCAAGCATGAAGACTTAAGTTCAGATCCACAGAACCCATGTAAAATAGCCAGGTGTTGAGGTTCACACATGTAATCCCAGAGCTGTGGAGGTGTTGACAGGAAAATCCCTGGGGCTCACTGGCCAGCTAGTCTTGCCTAATTGGTGAGTTTCAGGCCAATGAGAAATCTTGTCTCAAAAAAAGGTGGACAGCATTCCTGAGGGTGAGGATCCAAAATTGTGCTCTGGCCTCCACTCATACCCTCACACCCATTCACACACACCTGCACACACACACATACACACACACACATTAAAAACTGGCAATAACAATAAAACAATAACAAATTATCATCTCTGTGTCTAAAGAGCAACATATTCTGACAAAATAGACATTGTGTAGTTGACATCCTGAAAAATGAACCTTACTTTGTTTCGATGGCAAAATGAAACCCAAGCTTTTGACCACTAGATTATAAATTAACATTTTAGATGACTACAAGTCTCTTACCTAATAACACTTTCAGGCAGTCTTAATTTTTATTGCAACTTACAATCCCCAAAGAGGAGTGTGCTTTGTACATATTTGTACAATTTTAAATGATGCTAAGGCAGGCTAGTAACCCTCACAGGGTCACTCTGTTTGTGTCCCTTAAAATTTTCTAGATTTACCCAGAAATGTTTTTTCTTCTGTTTAAACTTTTCTTCTGTTTAAACAGTACCTGGTAAGTTCATAGCTAGAATCTTCATGACATTGTTTAGAAACTAAAAGAAGGTATTAAGGGAAGGTATTAAGATAATTGACCTCTGTTTCTCTAATAAAAGTGGGAGAATGGGGCCATTCTAGCTCAATCAATGGCATTAATTGGTTATTGGAGCAAATGAATGTTTCTCTCTACCTGCATGCATCCACATTTAAAAGGAGCTAATCAAGTCCATTACCTTTGAGCATCATGACTCTGAAGCAAGGGGCTGCTTTTCTATTTCCCTAGGTTGTTATTTTGTACCATGAACTTTAAGGGGAAATTATATCCAAAACATTTCCACAAATCCAGAAGGAAAAATCCCAGCTCTCCTAATACTTGGGAAGTAAGAATGACAGGCAAGCAATCGGCCTTTTATTTCTGGAGAGAGACAGCTGGAGCAAGCTCTCTTCAAGGGGCTAAGAGCATCTTGCTCTTTATTCAGCGCCTCTGATGAGGCCTTTCGTTGGGCATCAGTTTACCCATTGGTAAATGGAGTTGAATAATATATACTTACCATTCCATAGTAAATGAATATTGAAGATCTTTGGCTAAAGAGGGCTATGAATATGTAAAAGCACTGTGAATACAAATCAAGAATTCATGACTTAGTAAAAGCTCAATATGTTGATAAATCTTGAATTTTTGCAAATGCTGAGATGTTTCGCTTTTATTCAGAATATATAATAGTTAGGGATTGAGGTTTAGCCAGAGAGGCTTTATGCAAAGGACACATATGTAACTATGTACAGTAAAAAGCTGTACATCTGGCATGTTGAGGGAAATTGGAGGCACCAGTCAGTCAAAAGTTCTGACTAACAATTTCATCGCTTCTCATGTTTCTTGTCTTGGCTTCTCTGCTGAAGCCTGGCGGGGGCGGGGGGGGGCTGAGTTGTTAATTTTGTTCTATTGTTGCTCAAAGTCTACTGTAAAGGAGATGGAATTTAGCCACACCCCCAGGCAAGGCTCAAAAATAGCCTAAGAGAGCTCACGTTCACAACCTGTGAGAGGAGACCTAGGTGTGGCATTTTAACCTCAGAGAAACAAGTGCCAACATGAGTTATTTATATAAAAATAGGTTTGTGCAAAAATATGGGCAGAGCCAGGCCTGTTCTCACCTGGGTATAATAGACAGGTCCTTATTTTCCACTTAATGATGGTGCAAACAAATATGCATTTGGTAGAAACAGTACTTGGAGATTTGAACTGTGATCTTTGTCCAGGATGGTGATAAACTCATGATGTGGGCCAGAGGCAGTGAGGCCCAGCTCCCAGTGATCATGAAATCAGAAGAGGGAACAGCCAATATGTTACAGTGGATGATATTTCTAAGCCACGATGTTCAATAGGCTAAGTGTGTTAAATGCATCTCCAGCTTAGCGAAGTTTCAACCCTATCCTAAGGTAAGGAGCATCTGCAGTGAGGGCTACTTCCTCTGAACAGGAGCAGATCCCACCAGAGCACATGGTTTGCTGTCTCTGCTTGCCTCTTTACATGGGCACCTATGAAATGAACAATCTGCATGTTCATCTGAGTTCTCCTGGATATGAACTTCAGAGAGCATTTTGATCTCTCCTGAAAGACAGATCTGTCCATGTGAAAATTTTATTAGACTTAATTTTGTAATGACTTGCTAATAAAAGTACTATACCCTCCAAATTTAGCCTTCTGGGTCAATTGAGTTTGTCACATTTTTCCTATTTAGAAGTACAGAATTAATTCAGTGCTATTTAGTATAATTCATGGGCATCCCAGGAGCAAATATGGCGACTCAAGAAATAGCATGCCCATTCCAGTGGAGAAAATGACTTAAAATTGTTGCTTTGGGGACTGTGGAGATAGCTCAGTTAGTGAAGTGCTTGCTGTATCAGCATAAGGGGCTTAGTTCAGATCCCTAGCACTTAACATAAGCAGCCAGTGGCACAGGTCTGTAATCCCAGAGCTGGGAGATGGGGACAGGAGGATCCTTGGAATTTGCTGGGCAGCTAGTCTTCCCAAATAAATGAACACCAGGTTCGGGGAGAGACTCTGTCTCAAAAAATAAGGTAGAAATCAATAGCAAAAAATACCTGATACTGACATCTGGCCTCTTACCCCCCCCAACACACATATACATGCACACATATATGTGCATGTATCTGCACACACACAGACACAAAGCACCTCTTCCACAAACACATTTTTTGCTCTCAGTACTAACAGACATTTCTTGCATGGAATTTCACTGAAAGCCATTGTAGGCAACAGCTGTACCCATATTACAGGAGCAAATGCACCTGCAGTTATCACATGGCAGGGCTTTCTGGATGAGAATTCTAAATTAATTAATTAATTTTCTGTTAAGCATGGATCTTCTGGTGGCTGCCTCAAAGGACAGAACTTCTGGGAAAGTAAATACCCCACCTAGTCCTTAGAATAGCAGTTCCTGTGTGGCTTGTACAGTCAGTTCTGGGGAGGTTACTGCTTTCACCGATCCCTAGAAAAACAAGAACAAGACAGGTACAATCCTAGCAAATTAGTTAAATTTTCTCCCTCAAATAGGACCATGCTCAGTGAGATGGTACCCTCCCAACACCAGGGGGGTTCAGGTCTTCCCTTTGTTTATACTGATGATGGAGCAGATACAAGTTTCACATGTTTCATTGTTAGTTGAATGTGTTTATTTGCCAATATGAAGTTGAGCACTCTGTTGGCTTCCAAGTCTGGCTCTTATTGGTCCATGAAATCCTGGTGTCTGACAGTGACTGCCACCACACCATGTTCACAAAGTAGATTTTTTCCCCCAGAAGTGATGACTAAGAGCCATCACTGTTATGGGGCTTGGCAAGGATGCCCTTATTCTTGAATGGGCTGGAGACTGCATGCTTTTTTAACATTACCAATAGGTATCTTCATTGCCACTGACCTGACAGTCAAGGCTATGCACAGTGAACAGCTTTGGAAATGTGCTCTCTCATTATGGAGGTTTTCAAGGCAGAGCCACCTGTGACCTATCTCGAATGCACAGAATATTGTAGTATTTTTAATGATCCTTCTGATACCCACAGCCCAACCAGATGCTTGCCTACAGTGGAATTTGTCTGTTTTCTTCCAGATAATTTGATTAGCTTGTCTGTCATTGGAAACACTTAAGAGTGTCCAAGTGAATCCAGAAGATGATTGACAGCAGTGATGCACCCCCAACCCAGTTCCCATGAGTCACTCTCATGGGAGTGAGATGTCAGGACTCAGGATTATCTGAAGCTACTCCAAGTTTCAACTGACAGGGTCAGACATCTGTGCCTCCAAGAATACGTGCCTCCCCAACCACAGTGGATCTGTATTACTTTTCCTTGTATTAATCTTTTTTGGTTTACATATTACCAACTAAATGATATATTTTTTTCAAAGTCAAATACAGCTTCAACAAATATGTCCACATTTAAAAGATGTGGGGTCTAGAGAGATGGTTCAGCAGTTAAGGTACTTGCTATTCTTCCAGAAGAACCAAGTTCAGTTCCCAACACCCAAATCAGGTGGCCCACAACTGCCTGTATCTCCAACTCCATGGGATCTGATAGCATCTTTTGGCTTTCATGGGCACCTACCTGCAGGCACATGCACACACACACACACACACACACACACGCACACACACACAAATAAAACAAAAACATTAACAAATAAAAGATGAACACTGGTAATCCTAACATCGGAGACATGAAGACAGAAAGACTGAGAACTGGAGGCCAGACTGGATGAAATGAGACCCTGTCTCAGGAAAATCAGGGGATGAGAATATAGTTTAGTGGTAGAGGGTTTGCCTAGTAGGCATATATAATGAGACCCTGTCTAGGAAAAACCAGAGGCTAGAGATATAGCTCAGTGGTAGAGTGCTTACCTAGTAGGCACAAGGACTTTTTTTGACCCCCCAGCACCTCTAGAAAAGAAGAAAAAAATGTTTTTGTATAAGACCCCATCCTTGACAACAGTAATACAGATACAATGCAAGGAAATTTTCATCAACAGTCTGTATTAGTTAGGGTTTTCTAGAAGGAAAAAACTGATAGGTTGATATATATATATATATATATATATATATATATATATATATAATCAGCTTACTTTGAAACAGGGTAACAACAGCTGAATCACACCTGAGAGACAGAACCAGAACCCAGTACTTACTCAGTCCTTAAGGCTGGGTGCCTCAGCAATTGGAGCAGTTCCACAGGGTTGTCTCACACCAGAGACACTGAGCCCCTGGTGGTTATGCAGTTTACAGGGCTGAGTACCTCAGCAGTCCCAATTTGGTGCTGAAAACCTGGAGGGTGTCTGGAGAGCCACCGGTCCTTAGTTGATGATGGAAGACTGGCTGTGATATCAGTGGAGGAGTCAGCAGCGGCAGCAGTTACTAGACAAATGAACTCAGTGGTGAAAGGGAAGGCCAAACAAGCAAAAGGCAGGTAATCTTTCTTCTGTCATGCCCCTTTTTGGCTGGGCTGCTTCCAGAAGGTACTGCCCGCATTTGGGGTGTGTCTCTCTACATCAGTTAATGCAATCAGGACAATTCCTCAATTGAGGTTTGCTACTCAGGTGATTCTAATCTGTGTTGAGCTGACATTAAAACCAACCAACTCAGGCACTGTGCTGCACTGTGTTATCTATGCTTTAGCTGTAGTTCACGTGCATGCACACACACACTGCAAGGTCAGAGATAAGGAATGTTGTCTCTTCCCAGCAAATTTCTCTAGTTGTGCTGGAATTCTTGACTGTGGTGAGCAACTCCAAGCAAACTAGACAGTAGGGTTTCCTTTCCTTTTTCATGTTCCCTTAGTTTTCTCTATCTTTCTATCCTGCCTCAGTTAGAGAGGTTCTCATGGAGAAGGTGGCTTTGGGCACAGGGGAGAGAACTGAGGGAGACAGAGTGGCTTTCAGTGACAGGAACCTTCTACCAGAGAGAAGGGAACAGAGGCAAGTGGAGCCCAGTGTGTTGTAGAGATGCAAGGAGACCAGTGTCCTGGAACTAGTCAGCAAGTGGAAGGAGGTCAGCAGAGGGCCCATCGCCCAGGGCTACAAAGGATAGCCCTAAAGGGCTGGCCAAGTCAAGCAGGAATGTATGGAGGAGGGCGATACTGCTACAACTCAGGTGATCACAGATGGTGCCCTGGCCATGCTCCTGTCCATACTGCTGGCCATGCCGATGGTGAGGGATCATAGGACTGAGAATAGGTTTTCAAGGTAAAGCCGACTGGACTTTCCTTTTGAACAGCTTTTTGAGGAGAGAATAAAGTTGGAATTGTCAACAGCTGAATGGGACAAATTTGGGGAAGAAGAGAGGGAGACCATTTGGGACAGGTAAACTTCGCATCCAAGTGAAGGTGTGGAGGCAATGAAACAACCACTCAGCAGCTAAAAAGGTCTGGGTCTGGGCAGCAGATAGAATCTAGAGTTTGGGCAGCATATGAGTTCATTTAGTGTCATGATGCTGCATAAGCAGGGAGTGTGAATTGGGCAAAAGGGGATCCTGGGGGCACCTGGAGCATTTCAGGCTGGAGAGAAAAAGACTCAGCAAAAACACTGCAAACAAGAGGAGCAAAAAGAGACTGTGGTATGGTCAGTGTCTCAATATCCCTTTTGGAAGACATCAAAAGCCAACTAGAACATCATATTCTTTGGGTTACTTAAGAAAATTATATAACAGCTAGAGAGATGAGCCAGTAGTTAAGAGCACTGACTGCCCTTGCAGAAGATCCAGGCTCCATTCTTAGCACCCACATGGCAGATAACAATCATCCCTAACTCCAGTTCCAGGAAATGCCACACCCTCTTCTGATCTCTGTGTGTATTGCACTACATGGGTGCACTTACATACATGCAGGCAATACCCTCATACACATAAAATAAAAATAATAAATAAAATATTTTTAAAAAGAAAATGATATAGTTTTTGACTAGAAGAAAGAGAAGGAATAGGAGGGGGAGGAAGAGAAAGGACTACAGGAAAAAATACAGATGGGCTATATCTCTATAAGACTGTGTAAATCCTTAGTTTCAGCCAAAGCTGCCACGAATGTTTTAAATCATGTTAAAAATTTAAACATAAGATTCTATCCTAACTCTAAAACTCATCTGAATTAAGTCAACTATAACATTTAAGTATTTCCTGCTTTCTTTCTCCTTGAAAAAGAAAGAAGAAAGGAAGGAAATATCCTAGATGCTTCCACAGAGTGATTTTATTTGATCATGGAAACTTTGAGATATATGCATAGCTAGTCCGATTTCATGGATGAGGAAAATAAGTTGGAAAAATTACCTGAACTGCAAAATTGATAAGAAGTAAATGGGAGGATAGCTCTCTGTATTTTGAAATAAAATTTTAAAGAATTGTTCCCTTACCTTTTCTTTAAGAGTAGGTTTTTAGAACAGCTCAGCTCAAAGTTTCTGCCAAGTCTCCCAGGATTCCTTTAGTCTGTGCTGCTTTATGTAGACATAGGATTACCCTTGCAAGTGGGTAGTGCGTAAATAACAGCTGCCTCTTTATAAATTATTGCCTTGTACTGTTCCCTGCAGTAATAATGTAATCATTTGTTGATTATTTCTCCATATGGAATTATCCCTCCTTTTTTTCCTTTAGAAAGATGTCACCAAAGAAGCTACCTCCAGATTCTTCTGGGGCAGTTACAGCAGCAAGGCATGGTGTTTTAAAAGTGTGGTGAGATTTTTACCCCTCAAGATGAAAGTCCAGCAGAAATGCTATGGTCAGACAAGATTATGAAAAATGTGCTGAGAAGTCCAATGGTCAACTCACGTAAAATATGGTGGCCAATGCCCTGGTACTCTATCACACAATCTTTCTAGGACATTCTAGGACACAAAGAGATAGGTAGTGTGATACTGGGGAGAAATGGAAGCTTTGGAGTCATGCAGACCTTGCTTGAGATCCTGGCTGTTATTCATTTTCTGAGAAGACTGACTGTGCAGGGTTTCAAACTACCTATCTCTCACTGAATCTTTCACTCTTGGTTTCTGGCTCCTTTTACTGAAGAGACATTATCACATCTATCTCCACAGGACTCTGTATCGTCTCCTCCTGTGCATCTGCTGTATGCAAAGACTTCATTCCTTCTGTTTGCCTTGTAAGGAGTCTACCCCTCACTGTCCCACCCTCACCCAGCTGAGTTGTTTCCAGATCTTTTTTAGTTACCTCTGATGAAGTCGGCTGGCGTTTAGCCTCATTCTTTCACTTTGGAGTGAGTAGAATCTAGAAACAGACAAAATGTTTCCAGGTGAGTCAGACAAGCATGAAAAATAGCTTAGCAACTTGGGGCTCCTCTTGACTTGGGCTATGCATACACCCCTGTTATGATAATGCACTTGGCAACTTGAGACCCTTACTTACATGTACTATGCATATACACCCATCTCCAGAAAAAGAATCAGCAACCTGTTAGTTTCCTAGGATCCTCAGCTGCATACACATCCCTTTCTGAACAGAGTAAGTTTTGCCTCCTTTTAAGAATCATCAAACTTAGATTCTATTCAGTTATATTCCAGTTATGTCTGGATAGAAGGTAAGGGTGCCAATCTGGTCAAAACTGGTTTCAGATACATCCTCTGAGTAAACTTTTAGGGAGAATCCCATTTACCACTTTATGCATATGCATAGTTAAGTATGCATTATGGGATAGGACATGCCCCCAAATACAAGGTTACCTAATCCAAGTCTGTCAATCAAAACTACATCCTTTAGCAACCAAACTCGTCCTTTCTTGAGTCATATAAAAGAAAGTCCAATGATGGGACTGGGGCAATCTCACTAGTGTGGTCTACTGTCACACTTGACAACATTTCTTTCTGACCTGCACTATTGCTTTGTTTTGAATAAAGTGTTGCTGCTACTCTGCAATCTGTATAGACCCTTATTTCATTCTTGAATAAGATGCCAAGAACCTGGAAACAACCAATAACAGACTTCTTATATGCTCATTTCTAATAAGCCTTCTAGACACAGATTACGAATTTAGCTTAGCACTCATAGAGTTTCTTGAACTGGAAACCTGTAAAATTATTTTTAAAAAACCAAAACAGAAATACTGTACACTAATTTTGAGACAGGGTCTAATTCTGTGGCTCAGGCTGGGCTGAAAGTAACTATGCAGCACCAAGCAGACCTCAAACTCATGATAATCCTCCTGCCTTCACCTCCTGAGTGTTGGGATTATAGATGTAAACCACCATGTCTGGCTTACATTAATTCAAATGGATTCAGAACTGTTCTGATTCTGCATTAAAAAGTGAGGCCACTACTCGTATTCAATAAAAATACTTACTGAACAGATTATCCGAGTTGATTGCAGGAGCCCTGTCATCATGGTATAAGTCTTAAATAGGTGTCATTTAGGCCTGGGCACTTCATAGACAATATCTGTGTATGCCCAGTTATAGAAAGTAGTAATAGTCTCTGTCTGATGCAAAAGAAGATTCTTTGGGCTCATGGAACATAGAACAGGGGTAAAGAGGTCACTAATGAATCTCTTACCTCTCAATGAAGTTCCCTCATGCAACAGAGGACCAGGAACACAAAAGGTCACAAATGGCCAAAGCATAGAGAGGCAGAATGCTGGTCCTTGGACAGGACTTCTATATTAAAACTTCATCCACCCAGGTCTCAGGGACCATTTTAGAAGGGGGCCAGAAAGATTGTAAGAGCCACAGAGGAGGTACGCAACCATATGGAAATAGAATCCTACAAGCTCCTGGGACCCTGCTCATATGAATCTACAGAAATGGTGTCAGTGTACACAAGTCCCATGCTAACTCAAGCAGACAAAAACCCAGCATAGAATTGGGGATGGGGAAATGGACAGCAAACTCCAATCTTAGCTAAAAAAACTGATTACTGCTAGGTAAGGAAGAACTGATCTTCCTAAAGCAAGGGACTCTAGATAAGCTGATTAGACATAAGTAGATGAACTTGCACTGAGGAATGTCTGGGAATATTAACACAATAGGCCTAAACACAAATGACAGAATGTATGAATTCCAGTGGGAGGGCTATGAGAGAGTGCCAGTGGGGACAGGGGTAAAAAGTTGATTAAGATTGATTGATGTGTTCTGTATGAAATACACAAAAATTCAATAAAAACAAATTTAAAGTTAGATGAATCCTAATATGTATGTACTAAGTAATTGATTGAACATGACAGAAAACATAAACCCACTTTTTGATTTAGAGTTCTACAGTCTCTTCCTGGCCCCTTACCCCCACTAGCTAAAGATAAGCTTCTTAAAGACATAAAAGAAGAAAGATCGGTGAAAGACCCTTTCATGGTTAGGCTCCTTCCTCATTTTTTCTGAGATTACTCCGACCTCTTCACTGTCCAACAGCATGCTCTCTATGACTCTGACTTGAGTTCCTTGCTTTTTAATAATATACTTCTTTTTTATTTTTCCCCCCTTTGAAACAGGGTCTTATGTAGCCCAGGATGGCTTCCAACTCACAATGTAGTTGAGGGTAACCTTTGAACTTCTGATCCTTTTGCCTCTATATCCTGAGTGCTAAGATTAGAGGCTTGTGCCACCATACCCAGTTTATGTGATGCGAGGGACCAAACCTAGGGCTACGTGTATGCTTGACTTCTCCAGGCCTATTTTTATCAAATACTTAATAAACCATCATTCATTAGATCCCAAAGTGTATTTGTGTTGATCACACACTTGGCACTGTCCCAAGTGCTGGGTAACCCAATGACTGCAGGTCTTAGGGCTCAAGAGGAATGCATTTAACACAGAAACCACAATAGGCCATAAGATCTATGACCCTGGGTGGAATGCCCAGGAGCTACATGAGCACAGGATTTGCAAAACACTGGCAGAGTAGGTCAGGAAGGCCTTCATGATGCTGAAACTGAATGAATCCAGGAATGGGGGTGGGGTGAATGCATGCAGGATTGGGAGGAGGAAGGTAAAATTTCCAGAGAAGAGAGGCAGGGCAAATGCTCTTCTTCATCTCCTTAGCTATTATTTTCAACATCCTTTTGGGATATCTTCTGGGGCAGAGGTTATTAGCTGCCTATGGAAATCTATCTTTTTTCTGAAATTAATAGAACAGCTACAAACATTTATCAAAGCAAGGTGTGGTGGTACACAACTTTAATCTGAGCACTCAGGAGGTGGAGACAGGCAGATCTCTGGGAGACTGAACCAGTCTAGTCTACATAGCAAGTTCTAGGCCACCTGGGGCTACAGGAAGACCTGTCTAAAGAAAAGAAATATTTATCAACCTCCCTTGCATTCAGGCATTTGTGTCTCCATGACGAAAAAGGAGCATGTTATTCTTTACCCTTCTCTATCTATGTGTGTGGAAGGTGGATGTGACAGTAAGACCTCTTAACAGACATCTTGCACCACAAAGAGGGAACACAGCAACAAGCATAGCAAACAAGGGAACTGTGGGCTGGAAAGGACAGCATGACTCCGACAATTTAGCAACTTCCTTTATGTAGGAAGCAGATAAAGTATCTTCCTTTCAGTTATATTTTGGTCATATTTCTTGGCCCCTCCCATCTGCTATCTATGCAGCTAAGCCTAGATCACAATTCTTATTTTCTTTTCGTAATTATAGCTCACCCCATGAAGTGATGGTTCTGACCTGTCATTCATATAGTTTCCAGTGTAGTTGAGAAATTTCTGTTTTCTTGAAAATAGAAGCAGCCAGCCGAAGAACTGACCCCAGGAAGAGAAGTTCATCTGTCTGAGGGCAGTTTCTACTCTGGAGTTGATCTCTGGTGAACCCTGGTCTCTAAACACACAGAATGAGTGACAGTGTGGAAGCTACTTGTGTTAAAAGTTGAACTGTCCCATGATTGTTCTCCTTCTTGATCTCCACCCCTAACTCAGAACTCATGCACATTTGCATAAAGAACATGGGTCACTGTGGATTGGGCTCTCATTGCTCTTTAAAAAGCTTGAGCTGCCTGCCTTTCTGCAAACACCCAGTTTTCACCGACTGTCCGTCCTTAAGACTGTATGGTATATGGGCTTCAAAGGCCATCATGGAAAAAAAGGCAAGTGAAACTAAGAAAAAAAGGAAAGAATAGTTAATCTGCATATGCCCACTAAATGCAGAAAGACAAGGGAAAAAGCAGAAACACATTTACAATATCAAAAAAACAAAATCACTTTTTAATTTACTTTCTCTGAAGCTGAGCACTTGCTCTTTATTAACTTTAGTCTTTTGAGTGATTTTTTTCTGTCGTAAGCACTTTCTAAAAAATCATTTTTGCACATTTCTCAGATATATCAATCCTTCTGGCATTCTTCTATGCACACATTATGGTACCCTAGCTCTAAATATAAAAGACTTTTATTATGTCCATTAACCATGGACATATGTGCTCCAAAAGTTTCCTGACACGCAGTCATTTGTGGTTTTTTAATTATAAACAGAAAATATTCACTAGAAAAATAAAGAAGTGAGCCCATAAATATATCTTTATGCATTTGTGTTTTGTTTGTATATGGCAAGATGACTGGATAAACGGTTCTCCCAGTTGCCAGCAGCAGCATGTGAGCGTGCATGTGTTTATATATGCCCAGACACACACCCATTCACATGTACAATTGAATCCACGCACTGCACAGAACTTAAACATCTGTAATCGTGGGTACTGCTGTCTTGCTTCTAAAATAAGCGTACAGAGTTTTCTTAGCCTCACCAAATCTTCTTCCATCCAAAGAATTAAATGGGAAAGAAGGTGACCCCAGTAAACTACTTGACAAACAAAGTCGGGTTTATTGAATGCGTTTTATTTTAACAACCAAAAAATTCTAACAGCCTAATGCACATAAGTTAAAAATTAATTATCACTTAGTGATAACAAAGATAGTTGATTTACATGGAAAAAAGAACATTTACAATATGTTAACCCTTATTCACATTGTTGATACTGCAATAAAACACGATTTGTTTTTTTTTTTTTTTCATTTCACAAAAAAAGGCGGGAAATTGTGCTTTGTCAAGAGGCACTACAAGAGAAAGTTTCTTCTTCCAAATAGATATTATATGACAGATATTGAATAAATAGACATATATGCATTGTAATTCGCAAAGATCTGGCAAGACCACAGGCTAAAATGCCCACAGATTCACTTAGAACCACTGCAAACTTGGCAGTGAAATTAAAAAATAAAAGGCAAGACTTAGCATTGAAAAATACCTAATAAATTTTTGGTTGAAGTGTAAAAGATACCAAATGCGGATGCCATCGATCGATGAACTACCTGTAAGAGCTTGGCAACAAATCGGTGTCTAGGGTGTATACAGAGTGACTTCAGCAACAGTGTCAGAAGACAATTTGGAAAGAGTAACTGGGAGATCAGGAAGCAGCAACCATATGGACTTTCTGCTTAAAGCTGCAGCACACTACAGAAACGGGAAGGCCAGGCCAGGCCGGAACTGCAAACTGCCATCTTTTTGCAAAGATACATGACGCTCAGGTCAAGGTAATTTTTTTTTAAACATCGTATTTGAAAAAGTACAGGAAAATGTCCCTTTAAAAACTCCAGAGGTTACTGAGCAGCTAGAATTAGCTTGTATTGCAACATGTCTTCTCCCTGTATAGTGTAAGTTCTGAGTTAATATCTACACATAGAGGTTTTATTTTTTAACTCCTGCCTTTTATACCTTTCAAATATATAAATAGTATTAACAGTTATATTACAATGTTTGTGTAGTAAACAGAAAATAACTTTCAAAGTGATATTGCATGAGGTCTTTGACAAGGTTGCATGAGAACACAACTCAAAAAAAAAAAAAAAAACCAAAAAAACAAAACAAAATCCAACCATGTGGGACTGCTGAGTGGCCATCTCAAGCCTGGAGGAAGTTGTGGAGGCCAGTCCCAAAGGGGAGGTCTCTTCTTGCGATCACTGTCAGTGGAAGGTAATGCTACTGTTTCTAATAGGAAGATGAAGGAGATTTGGCAAACTATAGTAGGTTGCAGCTTTAATGCTCATTCCGTGAAACAGCCTGTTGACATTAGTTCTGCTTTATGTAAGGTAACTGCTATGTGGGGCACTGGGACAGTATTTCCTTCCCAAGGAGTAGGTGATTCTACTGAAATCACTTCACTTACTCTGTTGCCTGGAGGTGCATGATTCCAAACCAGGTTCCTGTTAGGGCTGCCATAGCAGGGGAAGGGGCCGAGGCATGAGATCATGGTTTGCAAAGCCTTGGCTAAGGTAGATGGGATGTGTACAAAGAAGAGAGAGTCCAAAGTGAAAGAGGAGTGAGAAATGCTTGGGGAAAGGGACAGATGGAGACTGATTTGGGTGGGAGTCCCTCTAACTGGGTGCAACTTCTTTCTCTAACTTAACATTAAACTGAACTATATTCTATTTAAAAAAACAGAAACGGACAACAAAAAACAACAGTAACAACTTTAAATGAGCAGGCTTAATAATTTTAAGATTTGAAGCCACAAGCAGGTAAATAAACTTCACAACAAAATGTGGCTCATAGTATGAATTCCATAAGTCCAACGTCAAAAAGTCATTTTTTGAGACTGCACTAATGGACAAGTTTTCTCAGCACTGTATTTCAGCTTTACTCATTTGGAATTCCACAGAAATGCATCTGTTCACTACAGTGATGACAAACTGAATAACGGAACGTATTGAGTCATTTCATTGAGTCATTTTAAGTGTGCATTATGTCTTTAAAAGTACTTTGTCTTGTATCATTTTTAATGTGCCCTGATTTTTTTCCACTTATTCTCTTCTTCCTCTCTCTTCCTCTCTCTCTCTCTCTCTCTCTCTCTCTCTCTCTCTCTCTCTCCTTTTTTGGCAGTGTTGATTTATTTTGTTAAATACATACCTCAAAAATTACCCATTAAGCTGCCAGATAGGAAGCCATAGAATTTAAAAAAAGAAATCAGGGACAAACACAAAAAATAAATAGGAATTCAAAAATAGTCACCCCACCCTGAGAGCAGGCCGCAGTTTATCAAAAAGCCAAAGCGACTCACTGTGAAGTGTTTTTTTTTTTAATACATAAACAAGTCTTTTCTTTAAGAACTCATTTCACAGTCTATTCTTTCAGATTGTAAAGTTCTCTGTCCCATGCAATTTTAATATATATATGTAAATATAGAGATATGTACATATACATATACACACACTTGTAGCCTCCTTCGTTATTTCTTGGGTCGTTCCATCCTGGAACTTGCCTGGTGTCTCTTCCAGGGGCAAGGAGAATGAAGGCAGAGTCTCCCGTGACTAGAATTACCATGGTCCAGTCAATTGTAAAAGTGTAACACTTAGTGTCTTTGCCAAGGCGACGTCTGATTCAGAAATACTGAACTTAGTCTATAGGCGTATCCTGTGCAACAAAGGAATGCCATAAGGGTAAGAAAAATAAAACAGACATTAAAACAAAACAAAACAAAACAAAACAAAGCCAAAAAGATTTTAAAGAAACTAAAACCGAAAATCCTTGGACCGATATATTGCTTTGCCTGGAAGGAGTTCACATTATCTCTGGTCAGTATCGGCAGGCGCCGCCTTGCTTTTCTCCGCGTCCTCCTCGGCCTCCACCTTGTACATCTCCTCGGAACCCTCCTCACTGTCGTTCTCCTCCGACTCGGTCAGCAGCTCCTCGTCCTTATACTCGGCCACGTCCACCGCGGAGCCCAGGTGCTCCTTCAGCTTCCCATGATGCTTCACGTGGTACCTCTGGTTCTGGAAGAACTTGATGATGGTGTGTTTGGGGAGATCCAGCTGGGCCGACAGTGTGTGGATGGCTTCCTGGTCAGGGTAGAGGCCCACATCATGGATGAAGCTCTGGAGGATCCCCAGCGCTTCTAAGGAGATCTTTGTGCGAGACCGAGGCTTTTTGGCACAGCTGTCTTCAGTAGTGGGAGGTGGTGGCGGCGCTTCTTCTCTGGGAGGGGAGCTCTCCTTTGTGGGCTGGGACTGCTGTCTGTGGAGGACCTGATAATCAGAATGGGAAGAAGTGAGTGCCTGGAAGATCTTACCTTTGTAACATCTGTAAGCACTATCTCACACTGCACTTAGGCAGTTGTTAGGCAAGTCTTTGTAAAACAGTATTTTTGGAGATTTAGAATCTTATCTACAAAACAACAGATTCACAGGAGTCATGTGAGCTGGACATGGTTGTGCACACATGTCTCCTTGTGCTTAGGAGGCTGAGGCAGGTGGACTGCCACAAGTTTGAGGTCAGCGTGGGCTACACAGTAAGTTTAAAGCTAGTCTAGACTGCATAACAAGACCCTGTCTCAAAAACAGCAACATAAAAAGAAAACAATACATTAAAAGAGTTGTGTGCTCCAGTACTTAGGTTGTGAGGCACTAAGAAGCCAAGTCATTTGTTGCCTGAGATCATCTGAACTCAAGAGGGTTGGCTTTGGATCTTCTCTATCCTTAATTCCCATCTGGACATGCCACCCTCTGAAGGCTAATGACAGACAGCCGACACAGGAAAACAGGGCTTTCAGATACCATAGCTAAAGTTTGGTCTCTTCTACTTAGCTTAGAACCTTGGGCATGCCACTCAGCCTTTGGGCCTCCAAATTTCATAGTGTGTCAAAGAAGGAGGGGCTGGGAAGCTTTTTCAGTAGTCACCATCTTAGGCTTTGTAAGGCCATCCCATCTCTACTCAATTCTATTCAGCATCAGCAAATGAGCTTGTTATGTTCCACTGAGACTGGATTTGTCCCAGGGGATTGTGGTTAGCCCACCTCTGGCTCAGAGCAAGCTTCCAAGTAAATGGTAATTGGTACTACCACCCCCAGGATTGCTCCTCAGGTGTTACAGAGAAGTAGCTGGAAATAGCTCAGCTACGGTAACTGAACCAGAAAATTAGGAAGACATTTTCTTTTACTTTTGATTCTGATACTTAAATATGATTTAAATATATATCCATTTTCAAAGTAATTCAAAGATCTAACTTCTGTAAATTATGAATTTTAATTGTTTCATACATGTTTAGATGGGTATTTTTAAGTGTCACTATAAACTAATTAATCCTCTGTTTTGAGCAGACTTCCAAATTTCTATTTTTTTAAATCCTTAATTGCAAGATTTCCTAGTTGTTATAATTTAAATAATTCCTTCTTACATAAACAATCCTCTTCTCTATCTATTCCCACACTCATTTAAACAAAAGGAAACCCTAAGTAGGTAAGCCTACTCTGATCTTCATCATTTAAACAAAAAGAAATCCTAAGTAGGTAAGCCTACTCTGACCTTCATCATCACCATTATTACCATGCATGGAACAGCTTCCTCTTCTAGTTTTAACTTACTAACTTGCTCAGTGTGATGACAGAAAGACACTGATACAAGGAGACCATCTGCATTCACCACAGGCCTGGGAGAGGACTTCATGAAAGTGGAAAGGGAGAGTGTCACTTGTGCAGAGCCTCAGCCACTCTCACAGCTGACCTGCAGCTGCCTGTCACAGAGTTAAAAGGAGACTGTGATGACCCTCTGGACATGTGTGAGGTCACCTGCAGAGCTGAGCGTGTTCCCTGTGCTCAGATGGTACCCAATGTTCTGTATCCTACCAAGATCTTCTACAATAACAAGTTCACTTTAAAAAATATTCTTCTTCATGGTGCTAGAGCGATAGCTCAGTGGTTGAGAGCACTGACTGCTCCTGCAGAGGACCTGAGTTCGATTCCCCAGCACCCACATGGCAGCTATGAACCATCCTTAACTCCAGTTCCAGGGGAATCCGACACCCTCTTCTGACGTCCATGGCATTGTAAGACACTGGTGCCCTCACACACATGAAGGCAAATATACTCATACCCATAGGGTTTATACTGAGTACAATGTTGTATAACTGTAATAATTCAACTATAAAACTAAAAATTTATAGCCAATTTTAAAAAAGATGCATCTTAGCTCAGAAAATTGTTATTGAATATGTCAATGCTATTGTAATGAAATGCTTCTTCTAAGTATGTGGTTATTAAATAATTAACTGGAAAAAATATTTTTGAAAATATGTTTCTTATGCAACATTTTTCAAATTAAGAGTCCCAAATTACACATTTCTGAGTGAAAGGTGATTCCATCCAGGTAATGCAAAAGAAAAGACTCATCCCTGGCCTCGTCCCCACCCAGCACCATTCTTATCATCTGGGCAGGAGCCATGTGGCCACTGTTACAAGAGAATCAGCACCAAAGTGAGTAGTTCTGTGCCTTTCATACCAGTCTCAGGGTCCCTATGATAAAAAAAAAAAAAAAAAACAAAACAAAAAAAAAAAAACCCTCTCTCACTAATGTGAAAATGTCAGCTCTCTATAGAGAATTTAGTAAATAGCAGAGGAGATAAAATAAGGCAACAACAGAAAAAGCTTAAATTCATTCAAATGACAATTACTGACTAATAAACACCAGTAGGCAGCCAGGCACAGTGGTCCACACCAATCTCAGCAGTTGGGAGGTGGAGAGGGAAGAATCACAAATTCAAGCCAAACCTGGGCTACATAATGAGGCTATCTGCTACAATAAACTGATGGCTAGTAGAGGGGAAAAAAATCTAAATCACAGCACTATAAAATAGTGGGACTAAGGTCCAAATGGTGTTGACCAATTAAAATCAATGTTCTTAGCATTTTCTTTACCACTTTCAACTAAGCACAAACTCATGTGGTCTGATGTGGTATGCTGGCATCAGCAAAATAAGTGAGGGCTCCCTAACTTCAACATCCTAATTATTCCCGCCAGGGAAAGTGGGGTTGTGTGGTGGGCTTGCATAGCTCACAGCGGCTTTGATGGCAGGAAGATATGTGCTCCGGGGCCATGATGTGGGCGGCTTGAGCACAGCAGTAAATAAGCATCTGTGTCAACAGGTGGGGATTTCGGGTTTGGGGGAGAGCAAAGGACTGAAATTAGGTACAGAGGAGCACAGACTACAAGGACGTGGTCTCAAACACGAGGACTCCTTATTAGAGCAACTGCGTTAATTGGAAAACAAAAGAGAATTAAAATGTCCCATTTTCTAAATTATGCTTGCTTTCTGTAGTAAAAGTCAGCAGAACGGTTCCACTTAATTGAATAATTAGATTGGTTCTTAAGGGGTTTTCCATTGTGCATTGAATAGATTTAAAGAGATTTTCCAAAACTATACTTTGAAGTTACTATAATCTTTCTGCATGATAGCGTTTGTTCTCCTTAGGCCTCACCAGTTGGACTACCTCATTCCCCTCGTTTCTCAGAACACGGCACAATAATATGAATGCACAAAGAAGTCAAATAGAAAAAAGAGCAAGAACGATAACAGTGACTGCTCACTCAGTACTCATTTGGTGCCAGGTAGTCCTAAAATAGATGAACTAAAATGTAATCCTGCAGTTCCTCATGAAGGTGTTAGCTGGCCCAAGAACAAACTAGAAATGCAGTACATCTTAGAAGAATCCTCTAAACTGGAAATCCTGAGCACAGGGAGATGTGAGGCTGAGAAAATAGGCTCCCAGGGGCACTGATCACCATAGGCTCCAAAGTTGCTTCTAAAAAGAAACAAGAGTAAATTGTTGTTTCTGAGCAGACAATATACAATAGGGGATTGGTGAGGATGACAATATAGACATGAAGAGGTTATGTATTAATTCTAGAATCCTCCATCAAAGAAGGAAAGAGGAGTCAAAATACAGAAAACAGAATGAGCTCCTCTGAAATGAAACTACCTTGCAAGTTACCAGAAGAGCTGTCTTTTTCTCTTCTACCGCTGCTTATCTTTGGCTATAGCTTTCTTCCAACTATGGTATATACAATACCTCAGTGAAAAGAGTCTCAGACTTTACCTGCCCCAACTTACTTCACTTCTCCAAAATGTTCTAATTCCTCTAGACAAAGAATTACTATCTCTAGGCACTTTCTACAAAAGAACTGCATAATCTCCTCTCTAGCCAACTCCTAAGAATTCTTAATGTGTAGTATACTTGAAGAAAGTACTCTAAGCAAAAAGAAGGTAGAGCCTGACATTTATAAGATGGTCTCACTTACAAGATGGACCTCCCCAAGGAGGAAACTCAGTCTGAGCACTCTCTAAACTCTTCTCACCTAAAGGGTATGTGACTTGGCATCAATTTTCATATTCTCATTCTCTCTCTCTCTCTCCCTCCCTCCCTCCCTCCATCTCTCCACTAGTAATCTCATTTCCGTTTCTTACAGGACAGGTTTGTAAATTTATAAAGTCTCACTTTGCTGAACTTTCACTTTTCTGTCTTCATTTCTCAGAGCAGGCTCTCTAGCAGGCTCTCTCAGTAACTGGTATGAGTCCTTTAGTCTCTGTCCCAAGCAAACTCCCTGAAGGTCATTTCACTGATTCCTGGTGAACAGATATATATAAGCAGTCTCATTCCTGGGCTTGGTGGACAGTTCATGTATTTATTTATGGCTAGCTAGTTTTTTTTTCTTTAAATTATAAAAACCACACTTCAGTCAAGACAGGAAATACCAACTAACCAAATAGATATTCTTTTCTAACTATGTCTTCCTATGCCCAGGTTATAGTATTTGGGCTCTCTTTTCTTTTTTTTCTTTTCTTTTCTTTTCTTTTTTTGCGACAGGGTCTCTCTGTAGCACTAACTGACCTGAACTGGAACTTGCAATGTAGACCAGGCTGGCCTTGAACTTACAGAGATCAGCCTGCCTCTGCCTCCTGAGTGCTGGGATTAAAGGTGTGCACAACCACGCCTGTCATGAAGAAGAAAAACTAAGAACATACTGTAATGGGAAACACTGCAGCAACAAACACCAGCATGTTACCTTTGAGAGTTACTGAATGAACATACCCTTCTGGGTATGTTGGTATTGACTAAAGGGGTATAAGTTTGGGAGCTAGAGCAATGGCTCAGCAGTTAAGAGCACTGGCTGCTCTTGCAGAGGATTCGGGTTCAAATCCCAACACCCACATGGCAGCTAACAGCCATCTGAAACTCCAGTTCCAGGGGATCCAATACCCTCTTCTGACCTCCATGGACATTGTATGACACAGGTGCTCTTACATACATGCAGACAATATACTTTTACATATAAAAAATAAAAATATTTTAAAGGGATGTAAGTATAAAAGATAATTCATCTGTATATTTAAGATGTATGCATTTTATTGTATGAAAACTATATCTCAATAAAAATTTTAAAATGGGCCCAGAGCCAGTACAGTGTTACACACCTGTGATGCACACCACTACTCAGGAAGCTGAAACAAGAGGACTGAGAGTTCAAGGCTAGTCTGAGCTACACATTGAGACCCAGTCTCACAAATAAGTCAAAAATTTAAAGGCCCAGTAGTTGACCTTTACCTGTCTTCCTTTGACTTTTCCCAACCAATGAACTGCATCATTTTGTAGAGACAGCTGTTCCTTGATCTTGACCTTTGTGACCTAGAGTCTGCCCAATCTTCCTATTCTATTCGTTTGTATTTTTTGCTATCTCAATCTCATCTCTGATATTTCTGTAAAGGGATTCCTAAAAAGCATATTTTAAAGCCACTTTCTTTGTCCTCACAGCTGTTGCTGATATTTAGTGTGACAACTGTGGATTCACAGCAGTGACGTACACAAGTGGTACCGACAGCGGCAGCAATGGATGCTGATTTAGGAGCTTCTGTCAGTCAAGAGCGGCCAGTGCTCTAATCGTATACTGTTGCTCTGTTTCACAGTAATCCCATGTTTTGCTCCCCTTTCACAATGAGAAAAACTGAAATTCCAAATAAATTCGGGGAACACAACTTGTGAATAGAGAATTAGGCTTCTAAAGTACATCAGTGTGAATGTAAAGCCCATGAGCAACATTCTAGAGAAAAAAAAATGAATAAAGGCTCTAAAGCAGAAGAGACAGTTGGTAATTCTGCATAGAATAACAGATAGTAAAAAGTACGATGAGTGACAGGGAGCAAAACCTCGGTGGAGAGCCGGGGAAGACGTAGACAGGTGACTCAGGGAAGGCTCACTGAGGAAACAGTAGGGGAGCAAAGCCTGAAGGAAGTGAGGACACACAGCAAAGAAAAGCACTCCAGACTCGGAAGACAGCAGACAAAAAGGCTGGGAGGCAAAGACACACATGCTACACTGAAAGACAGTAAGAGCAGCATATAGTGTAGCTGTGCTGCCCAGTGTAGTAACCGCTGGTCACATGTAGCTGTTTACATTTATTTATTGTGTGTGTGTGGGGGGTATGGTGTGCACATGTGTGAGCACGCATGCAGAAGTCAGAGAATAAACCCAGGATATCATTTTCTTTTTTTCTTTTCTCTCCCTTTCTCTCCTTCTCTCTCCCCTCCCTCCCTTCTCCCCTTCATTCGTTCTTTCTCTTTTTCTTTCTTTTTTTCTTTCTTTCTTTCTCTCTCTTTCTCTCTCTTTTTCTTCTCTCCCTTCCTATCTCCCTCCCTCCCTCCTCTTTCTCTCTCTTTGCCTGCCTCCCTCCCTCCCTCCCTCCCTCCCTTCCTTTCACAGGGTTTCTCACTGGCCTGGAATCAAACAAGTAAGTTAGGCTGGCTGGCCATCTGTCTTTACCTTCTCAGTACTCTACCACACCCAGCTCTTTACAGAGGCTCTGGAGACTGAACTCAATGTCCTAATGCATGTGTGGCAAGCACTCTGCCAGGTGAGCCATGTCCCCAGCCTGCTACTTGACATTTATATTTATTAAAACTGAAAAAAGAAAACCAGGCCTTTAGTCACATTAGCCACATCTCCAGTGCTTGGATGGGCTATTTGTGCAATACTGCTTTGGACATCATGGTTGCAAGGTGCTTCCATCATTTCAGAAAGAACTGTTGGACAATCCTGTGCTGAAGAGCAGTGACAGGAGAGATAGAGCCAAGACCAGAGTGGCAATGCCTTGGCATTCTACTGCCAGGGTGATGCAAATCCTTCACAATGACTTGTGATTGTGTAATCTAATCTATAACCAAAGACAGAGTTAGAGCTGGAAACTACTGAGAGAACACGGCAAATATCCATATGCCCAAATGCCAAGTCAGAAAAAGTCAGCTTATAATGTGTTACTGGACCCTCATCAAAGTGTTGAAATAGCAACTTTATTACGAAAAGAGCCAGAAGTGTGCCCTGGCACCTCTACACTCACAGGAAGAGTTAATTTACATTTAACTGATGGCCGCCTTCTTCATCCATGACACTTATATCTAAAAGGAATTGTGTTTAAAACAACCAGCCTTGAGTTGGCAGAGAAAGAAAACACATCCATTTATCAAATACTTGTGTGGGATGTCTACAACAATTGGACCTATTAATTCAGAACACTTTAAAATAAGGAGTCCCAGGTCTAACAAGTAAGAGTTGATGAATAAATAAGTTACTGGTAGGACATAAACAAATTTGAAGTTCAAAGTCTGGTAAGTTCCTTTCTATTTATTTTCTGAAATCTCTCTGGGCTAAAATATAACACATATGTACATAAATGGACATGAAAATAGCAATGTAGGAATAAAAGTTGTAAATATATTCAAAAGCACTGCCAACTTCAAAATAAAGCCTTAAACCTACTTGACTAGTTACAAAGCTCAATTATAATAGTGACACGTGTTGCCTCTCTGCCTTAAAAAGTAAAAACCTGGGAAACAGAAGGACCTCACGGTACCATGACAAAAGCTGACTGAGGAGATAAAGCGTTCTTCTTAAGGCTTCCAGCGTTCAAATAGATCTTGAAGGCCTCAATGAAAACCAGCTGGGAGCCATGTGTAAAATATAATGGTTCTTGCCTGCAGGGAAGGAAGTAAGATCCTGAATGATTAAGTTTAGGAAAGTATATAATTCACTGTATCATTATGGGGTGAACTGGATTACTGATAATAAGCCAAGACTTTGTGGTCGTTTTATATAAAAAAAAAATGAGAAATTATTAAGGAGGTGACTGTAGAGGGTTGAGAATCCAGCTCTGTAACAGGTTAAAACAGCTTCCCAGGTAACTACATGTGGCTCTCTAGGACCAGAGACACTTACAGGAAGTAAGCCTCAGAGCATAAGGCACAGCAGGAGATGAGAACAGAAGGACACTTTTTGTCCACACCTATTTTGTATTAATGTCTGAATGTCTTTTACTTGCTTTGTTTCACTTCTTGTATGACAATAAAACATGAAACAGTTGTTGGAAAAAAAAAAACAGCATTCTTGAACTAAAAGTTCTGAGAAAAATATGTTTAATGAGAACAATTGGTTGAAAGACCTTATACATAACTAAAACACATCAAATAGAAGCATACATGCATTTTAATATTTACTATATATTATCATGCAATTGAATGTTTAACAGCTTTGCTGAACTCCCTAAGTACCCCTCTCCAAGTAGTAGAGACCAATGATTTTGGCCCAAAAATTCAATAGGGGAAGCACCTAACATTAATGATTACTATTTAATAAAAACAGGAATTAACTATTACATCCCTGTCTCACTTGTAGGGCTGTGAGCTATAGTTTGGCACATCTCATGCCCAGTTCCTTGTGAGGGGACTTCCTGGGTCTGCTGATTAACTACGTTCTCTTTATTACTTTTATACCTGCTGTTATCCCTGTTTAGCACTAGTTACTGGTTTTCTTGCTATTATTCCTTTTTTTTTTTTTTTTTTTTTTTTTTTTTTTTTTTTGGTCTTGTTGAGACAGGGTCTCCCTATAGCCCCAGCTGTCCTGGAACTCACTGTGTAGACCAGGCTGGCTTTGAATGAAAGATCCGTCTGCCTCTGCCTCCCAAGTGCAGGGATTAAAGGTGTGTGCCACCACACCTGGCTTCTTTTTTAATATAATAAGTAAAGGTGCTAATTATAGGAATTTACTTCCAATGTGTATGTGAGATCAGGGATATAATTTTTAATTTTTTACTATTTTTCTTTTTTCAAAGAATTCTGAAGCATTAGACAACTCATAAGATGGCAATTGTGTATAAGTTGTGTGCAGAAGTTTTGGAATTACAAAGCTCTGGTTTAAAATCAGTGCCTACCCCAAAAGTACAACTGTATAGAAAGCTTGAGACACCAGTAAGTTATGCTTTCTGAGCCCCTGTGTTTGATAATCTAGGAAATCTTCTTCATAGTATTAAGATAAAGTGAGCTAACACATATGGCAGAGGCCTGCTCATAAATAAAGCTATTTTAATAATCAATTCTCATTTTTTTAAATGTGAGGTGACTTTAGGATTAAAAGCATAATCTTCACATGAAGATTTTCTATCAATATGCTTATTTTTTCTATCAATATGCTTATTTTTTTCTATCAATATGCTTATTATAAAAAATCAACAACAAATCCTATAACTGGCCCTTCCACCTCAGAGACCTACAACTGGACAGAGGGCAGCTTCTCCTTCTTCCTTCATTATAGACTGCATACATATTTCTTCTTACTGTGGCACCTGACACATGGAAGTTACCTCTGGAGCATTTGTCACATGGAACTAACTCTCAAGGCCAGATCCCTTTCAAGACGACACCTCTATACATACAGCCTTGCATCCTCTTAGAGACATGTTCATTATCAGGGTATGGCCCACCAACCTCTATGAAACTGCATTAAGACACCCATGACATTGGGCTAGAGAGATAGTTCAACAGTTAAGAACACTGGCTACTTTTGCAGAGGACCTGGGTTCGATTCCCAACACCCACGTGGCAGCTAACAACCATTTATAACTCCTCTTCCAGGAGATTCAACACCCTTTCCTGACCTCCGTGGGCACTACATGACATGGGTGCACTTACATACATGCAGGCAATACATTCATACACATAAAATAAAAAACAGATAACATTTTTTAAAAAGACAGACATGACATCAAAACTACAACCATAGCAAAACTTTTATTGTGTTAAAATGTATACTGATGGCACAAAGACACAGGTGGGGAAACACTGGGCCTATGGCAGTTAAGACAGTGGCCCCAAACTGACCTCACAGAGGCAGCAACTCCTCACCACTGCCAGCTCACATCTGCAAGTTCATAGTCACAATGACACTACTTTCATGTAACAATGTCTCTGATGATTCATACTAAAATGTTATTAATCATATTTAATCTCAACACTTGTGGTGCCTTATCTATCTCTTTTTAATATTCTGTGTGAGGAAATGAGAAAGTCAACACAAAACTCTGCTGTGGCATATCAAAGTCATGCAGTGGTCTTGAGAAAGACTCTTCCCATACCAGTTTTCTAAGGAGGAGGTTTGAATTACAACTGCTTGAGTTGAGGCTGTGAAGCCTCCTCTGTCATAGAACATCATATTTAAGTTTACTTGAAAGATCAATTAACAGATGTACTATGCTTATTCAGCTTTGTGTATATGTTTCCTTAAAAAATGACATTAAGAGCTAGGAGATAGATGGCTCAGTGGGTAAACTCTTTGCTGCACAAACATGAGGATTCAAGTTTGAATCCCCAGCACACACTCACTCACATAAAAGCTGGGCACGGCTGTAACTGTAGCGCTGGGTAGGCAGAGACAGGCAGATCCTAGGAGCTTGCTGCCCAGTTAACTGTAGTGGAAATAGTGAGCTCTAGGTTCAGTGAGAAACTGTCTGAAAAAATAAGGTGGGAAATGATAGAAGACACCCAATGTCAACTCCTACTGTTTCCATGAGCACAGATGGGTACACACACATGTATACCACACATAAACACATATACACACAAAATGAAGTTAAGCCTGTCACTTAAAGGAAAATATTTGACATTGTGTATTGCTGATGATCTTCCATGTAAAGATTAGAATTCTGGAAAACATAAGTGCTTACAGGAAGCTTATCAACATCCCAATAAATAGTAATATTTCCTAGTAATAATTTGTGGTGATGACTAACAATTTTTAATGTTAAATAATGAATTGTCAAGATTTTTAAGAGCTGTGTAAAAGCTCTTAAATATTTTCCCGTGGTTAATACATAATGCTACAAAGTTATAAACTGGTAAAAGACCCACTCAAAGTTCAGTGCACACCAGTGAATAAAGTAATGTATGAAAATATGAAAGGTTCACCAATATACTTGAGGGGTCAATTCTACTTTGCAAGTAACCTTTAAAAACTGTTACTTGTAAATTGCTACAGTATGAAAGAAGAATTTCACAATCATCTGGAAAGCCTGTTAAAATAATTCATATTCTTCTAATTACGTGTCTATCTGAAGCATGATTTTCTTTATTGACTTCAACCAAATCTACAGATTGCATTAAATGTAGAAGCAAGGATGAGAATCCAGTTGTTATGCATTAAAAAAGGCATTAAGGGGCCGGAGAGATGTCTCTGCAGTTAAGAGCATTGGCTGCTCTTGCAGAGGACCTGGAAATTTTGTTTTAGCAATATTTTTCATAAATATATATCTTCCATAATTATTTAAAACTTAGCAAACATTTTCTTAATTTGTAAGAGTTAAAGTCTAGTAGAGTAATATTGATATACCTGACACAATATGGGGTCCTCAATAGTAAAGATGAAAAAGGGTCTTGAGACCAAAAAGCTTGAAAACTTCCATACTATATGAATCACACTTGACACATAGCCCTGCCTCCCCCTAATGATAACCAAGTTCTTTACTAAAAAATTCAAACTGGAGTCTGCAGTTGAAAGCACCTTTACTTGAGTCTAATCATATAGAAAGGCCCCAGAGAAGGGATGCAGGGAAACTACACATGCATTTTGATTTGCCTCTTGACTTTATCACTCAGAGACATTTTCACAGGCAAAACATATTCTCTTAGACACAACTCAGCACTATTTTTAGCTTCAAATGATGTTATTTGAGTTGGCTCTTATGGTTGTAATTTCACATCCTAACATAAGACTTATTAAAAACTATGGTTTAGTTTTGTTGCTTTTCTGGGATTATACAGTATCCTAAGGTCAAAACTCAGGAAATATGTTATTAAAAAAAAGTATCCATGAAGTGATGACAAATGGCAGACTACAGGTGTGAGATTACATTCTGACTCCAGGCAGGTTTAATATAAGTTGGTTTCTTTTTACAATTGCTCTTAGCACATATAGGTATAGGAAGGGGATTTAAAAAAAAAAAAGAAAGAAAGAAAAGAACGGAGCTCAATAAAAGAAGACCATGTCAAAAGAAATCAATACAAACAAGCAAAATGGTAGGAAGTCTAACATGGAAATTCATGTTCAATTTCCTCCAGCCTTAGCCAGAGTTTCCTATAATATTGTAACCACGATTCTATTGGAAGATTGTGTGTGTGTTTTTAATGCAATTTAATAATTGTTTCTCAAAATAAACACTTTGGTCAAAGATAAAAGCATAACAACACTGTGACACAATAATCTGTTAAAATAAACTCAGGCGTTGGAGGAATCGTGGATCTTAAACAGCCTTTGGCTTATGTCATTTCCTCTTCGGTAATAAATTGAGAACAACCATAACAACAACTTCAGTATAGTTTGGGTTAAATAATATGTTTTGCCAATAATAAATAATTATTAATATTGGCTGGAATCTATGAATACTAAAGAGGCAGCTGAGTGAACTACTTCTTCACTATAACTAGATGAGCTGACCTAGTAAAAACCTCAAAGTTAAGATGAGTAATTATAGCTCAATCAAACAGACACCAAGTCTGAGATCAGGTGATGTCCACTCTAAGTTATCCCACGTTGCATAAATGTGGGTTGAGATTTTATTTTACAAGTAGCTTTTGAGTTTATTTTGAGGGAGAAAGATGACTACACTTATTTAACTTGTCATTCTATAAACCATATACATGCATATAGATACCTTCACTGTGTTCTGTGTGATATGTAATATGAACATTAATATTAGTAGTTAAGATTGGAATTAAAGAACCTGAGATTGCTGAGCCTGGGTTACCAAGGCAAGAGGGATTTTATAATAAATTGCTGCCATTTAAATGGTTAAATTTTGTGATTTATTGCTAGTAACTAAATTCTGACATTGTGAGAAGACACCAATGTGTACATCTATGATTCTGGCATAGCATGCTCATGACATCAAGAAAAAACCAAAAACAAAACAAGCAGAGATGATCCTTTTTCCAGTTAGATATTAAGGTCAAGTGCTGGCTACATACTGAACCTAATGGTGACTCTACCTTTCTCCTCATCAGCAACACCTGACAATCAAATTCATTGATCATTTCCGGCTAACATAGCTAAAACTGTCCCACAAACATGACAAAGAATCCATAAGAGGATTCAGGAGAAAAGATTCATTAGGATGGCCTAGGCTATGGGTGTGTGTTCTTATGCCCAAGAGAAAACATTTCCCAGTCTACATACCCAGTTTCACATGCCTATCAAACATGTGCATTCATTTTCTCCCTGTGCCCACACATTTGTCACTTTTACCATGTCTTCTAAGAGCACAAAACTTGGCCTATACATTCAAAGAAAAGGCCTATCTCTTGAAGACCAGATTCATGGCACAGGCAATATCAACTGTGTTGGTAAAGCTTTCATTTTTATTCTAAAATTAGTCAAGAGCAACATGGAAATGACTTGGTTGACAGTTACTCTGAGACCCTCATTTTTAAATCAACACATCTTGTTTCATTGGTCTAACTGAGAAAGGGTGGCTTTTGCCCCAGCCTAAAGAAAAGAAATTCTTAAAGTTAAAGATAATCAGGGTCACTAAATAGGGAGGGCAAAAGGCAAGGATGACTTGAGCAACAGGAATTCAAAACAGTATTTAAAGAACCAACCTAAAAATTCATGGTGGCTCCTTGGTGGCCAAAGGCCAAAAAAAAAAAAAAAAAAAAAAAAGCCAGGTGTTCAGGTTATGATCACTGGAACTCTGAAGCAGTTAATCTAGTTGGCTAAATAATTCTCAAGTGAAGTAAAAATGTGACTGGAATGAACACTTCCTCATCAATGCCTGTGATACATGATTTGTGAACTCTGAAATTGGGTTTTATGGAAATCAAAACATAGGGATGGCACTAGCAAATGTCAATTACGTTGTTAAGGAAAGGATATACATTATTTACGAGGACAGGTATTCGGATTAAGTTCTTTATTTGGGGGTGACCATGTGTCTGAGGCCTCACTTGAACCTATGTAGGAACCCATGATTGGTCACATTTTCTTTAGTTTTTACAGTTGGAGCGCTCAGAAGTCAGAATAATCTGACAGTTATGGTTAGTGAAAATATTAGATGTACACCAATAAAATACGACCTCAGCATATTTTTGCTTTCTGGATGTAACCACTTAATAACAGGACTTGGGAAAACTGCACTGTGTGAATCAAACACATAAAAGTCCAAATATGCCTTTTATAGAAAGCAAATCTTAAGCAGCGCATTATAATCAGTGACTCTGGTAAAGGACTAAATACCTAGCATTACCACACCACTGACATATTATAGCTTATTATACCCTGAAGTCCAAACTGGGTAAACAAAGTCAAATGATCTAAGCAGTGTTTCTCCTCAGAGCATGAGACAGCAGCCTCTGAGCTATGGGGAGTGGCAGCTAAGATTCTTGGTGGCATAGGGCATAAAAGGTATCAAGTGAGACCTTATCAAACCAGCCTTTTCAACTTTCATTTAATTCCATCAGTGACAGGCCTCCTTGGTATTGTTTTCTTTCCGGAGAAAATGAATACGGGAAAATTAAATGGTGTGAAGTAGAACTTCCCAAAGGTTAACAGGCCATCAATTCTGGAGTATTATTATTTTTTTCAATTCTAAATCACTTGTCACTCATATGGGGATACTGGTTTTACATTGTCCACATTAATGATCATACCAACTGAAACAAGGTATTCTGTTACATTTTCTTCTCAATTTGGTGACAGATATACCCAGTAAGAGGTGAAGAGTCAGTAGGACCAGGGACTCTTATTTGCCCATGAAAAATGAGTCAAGAAAACAAATCTCCTTTCCCCAGGGTGCCAAGGGTGGCTGCTGGGAAGAAAATTCTCAGTTCCTAATTCCCTGGGGCAAAGTAACTGGACTGGAGTTCCTTTTCCCACAAGAAAGATTCCCATCTCTGAGCTGTAGATGACTATGATGCTCCCATGAGGCCCATTACTTAGCATCCTTATCTACTTGGAGTCACAAAGTAAGTCCATTTTGTCTCCATGCCATATCCCCTCAGCTTTTCTGAGCACATTTGCTTACCCCATGCAGGTCATCCTCAGAAGCTGGAACTGTTGACTGATTATACTTTCAAATGTGAATTTGCCTAAGGGCGGATTTAATTTAATAGCTGAGAATTCAGTACAAAACAAATATACTTACAAATGACATTAGGAGGAAATTAATCATTAACGCTCTTGATTGGTGTTCCAAGACCAACCCCTTAGTTGCCCCAGTCACGATCACAGGGTTCTCACTGTTTTCCTCATCTTAAAGTCAACATCTAGCCCATCCCAAGTGCTGAAGATGATTCCTTCTAAATAGCTCTTGGACAAAGGTTCCTCTTTCCATATAGACTCCCACAGTGTCACTCAGGTACTTATAATCTCTTGCCTGCATTACTGTCACTTCCTCCTAGCAGGCACAACCCACAGAACATCTTGTCAAAGGCTTTCAGCAGCTGGAAGACAGGTCAAAGTCTCTTGAGTGTCCCAGAAGACTGTCACTTGACTTGTACATTTGCCCAGTTCTTGCTCCTCCGCCCTTGCCTTGCCGGCTGTGCACCAGCTGCACTCCAGTGGTCTGAACCCTCCCCACCTCTGTGTCTTTGCTCTGCTGTCACTTTTTTGGAAAGATCCAGAAAGGGACCCAGGACAGGGCCATTACTGGGAGCCTTCTGGGTTCTTCAACTGATCATGTTTGGGGCTCAGACAATGTTATTGTGGCTTTTCTCTGTCCTCACATGCTGTTTTATTGTTATCTATTCTATATACGTATCACGTCATATGATAAGACACTGTGCCTTCATTTCATAAATAGTTGAAATTTATAACAGAATGCCCAGTGGAAGCTTATATGCTAAAGTTGGAATGATACAGAGAAGATTAGCATGGCCCCTGTGTGAGCATGGCATGCAAATTTGTGAAATGTTCCATGTCTTTAAGAGAAAAAAAAAGAATGCCCAGAATACTTCTGTAGTAGTAACAGCCATATTAAATAAGCCAAAATTCTCATTACTAAACTTTGAAGCACATCTAATAGCTCTTAAGTAAAGACAGTAGGAAGGCCACATGGGCCTACTCATTAAAAATACCTTTATTCTTAAAAAGAGCTGAATTAAAATAGTTTATAATAACTTCTTACATACACACATACATTCTACATAGTCTACACAGTTCTTTAATTCCCACAATTATCAGACTGGAAGTTCTGACTCTCAAGGTGTCACTTAGGGTATTGCTGTACTCAAAGTTCAAAACTGGCATGTCCATTCATTGCTTCTCTTGCCCCTCCCCACGCTACAGGAACATGAGCTCTCAATGGAGCTCAAAAGGCCTGCAGCCAACAGCTTCTATGACAAGAAACATTGCTGGAGGCAAGCAGTAAGCAACAAATAAAACCTGGAGAATCCACAGAAGTCAAAGAAAGGGAATCCTGAACAAAAAGACTATAAAAGCTAGAAGTACTTTTTAAGGGATCCTACGTATCCCAATGCCTCCTGAGATGGTGCTGACCCCAACCAAGTGATATATGTGATAATGTTGCCCATCTGCAAAATACTGTGGAAAAGCACTGAATGTCTTCTCCAGAACAAATATTAAATGGCAAAATGCTTTTCCTTGGAGTAGAATGAAGCTACTCTCCTTGAAACAAAGAAAAAGTAACAAAATTAATTCATAAGTACGTATTTTTTGCCTTCACTTTCATTTAGCCTCTACAGCTTCAACACCACACATTTCAAAGTGAGCAAATGGTTCAAAATAAACTGTCTTTACTGATTTTTGACTGCTTTGTAGCTTATTTATATTTTATCAAAATCTGTTTTTTTAAATATTCAACTAAAACTAAATAAATCATGGAAGCTAAGCCTAGAAATTCTAGAAACCAAACATAAGCTACCTCACTTACAGAAAGCAAAAGGCGTTTGGGCATTAAAGAACACTTTTGTTTTAAGGTACAACGATTTTAAGGTCTTATATAGTTACCCTCCCCAAGAATATAGTTTTTAGCATTGTCAGGCTCTCTGTTGGAATTTTAACTCCAGACTGAGCAAAGAATTCTATCAAAACTCCATTATTGTCTTAAAACACTAGATCATGTGTGCCTTCAAGAATCCCAACTTCCTATTTCTGAGAAGAGAACAGATTTAATGAAATATTTTTAAAGTAGAGCTGGTAAAAAGAGTATTTGTGAAGGACACGGCCAAAAAGGCAATTCATATGGCAGATGCAGAGAGAGCAAAATTTACCACATACACTGCAGCAATGGATATTAAATAATCATCTCTGAATAAACTCCACAAATCAATATAGTTCTGTCACTCTGAAATAAGAATGGTATTGCCTAAAGGAAATCTCTAAGGTCAACCAGCAATTAACTGAAAGGTTTTGATTGAAAATGCTATTGACTGCTTTCATATCAGACAGCTTCCTGGTTATTATACTTCATTGGCTAAGTAGGTGCCAAGACATTAAACTGTCAATAATCTATTAATACTGGACAGCTATGCTCACTCTCCCTGAATCCACAGGCAAATATTCAAGCCAAGTACCCTGCTTAGAACCAATGCAAATTCCCCAAGCCTGACATGGAAATGGCCTCTTCAGTATCCCAGTTTAAATGCCTAGTAGCTCTGACCCAATGTAGGAAAAGTATGGAGATGGGAGGTACTTGTTCACATAGTTAAACTAACATTTGTTTTCTAAGAAATCGCTGAAGGGATAGAGAGAATGTCCTTTCTAAGCCATATTTAACAGTTCCTAAATGGAGCATAATACACTTTACAAAGAGAAACGGGAAGTACTTTAAAGGGAGGCTGACAGCCCTGTGCCTCTCAGCATCTGGAAAGCAGTTATACAATGGGGAGAGGGGGGAGAACTTTTAATGAATTTAATAGAGAAAAGCACTTTAATTAAATGCTGTCAAAATGGATTGTATTAATGACTGTACACAGCGGAATTTAAAGCCAGCCAAGTTTATTTAGCAAATAGAAACTGGGCTTTCGAAGCCTGCAAGTATTTATGTTTCCACAGTTGCACTACATCTAGAAGATGATGGCGCCAAATGAAACTGTTGAGTTATTAGATAGAATTTATTTATTGTGCATTATTAAAGTTTCAAAGGCCTCGGGGGAGTCAGCTTCATTTTCAAAATGAAGCACTGAATCTGACCAGAAAGGGTTAAGGAAAGATTATGGTCCCCTGATTTTTTATTTACTTATTTGTTTTATTGTTGCTCCTTGGAACTTGGATGCAGGTGAAGGGCTGAAAAAGTGTGGGTGGAAGACAGACCAATTTTAGGTTCAGCTAACAAAACTCTCTTCACTGAATAGCAGTGGCAAAGAAATCAATGACAGCCTTTCTCCTCTGACTCTTTGCCCTATTTTATTTTTTTACTTTTCAGTGATTTGCCACTAAACACAATTCATTCTATTACATATAGCAATAATCTGAAAAATGACCAAAGCTCTTAAAAATCTCCATGAAAATTTGGTTGCCATAACTTCCTTAATCAAAAACATAAGGAGTACTAAGTTTTACAAAGGTATCAAATGTTTGCCTTCAGGCAACAGGAAAAAAAAGAAAGTAGTCTTCCTCGGTATCTTCTGCTTGGAGGCTGGTCACAGAACAAACCTATTATTAATGATAGTATTTTAAAATAAACAAAGAAAGCATGAACTTTGATGCATGAAAGCTATGAAAGACTGAAAAGCTGCCCTGGCTAGAAAATACTACGTGCATGTCAAAATGATTTTCTCTGCCGTTTGTAAAAATGTAATTATCCATGATAAGCTATTATCTGTGATACACTACAAGGGTGAGGGACTTCAAGGAAACCCATTGGAAGCTGATGATTCTCCTTTGGTCTTCAGTCCCTGACACCACTGTGTCTGAGATCACAAACCACTCTGTGAATTACCACATCCTTCTTGTAGTTTTATACACACACACACACACACACACACACACACACACACACAGCCTTCCAGTCTGTCTTTAGATTTTAATTCAAAACATGAGAAAGGGGGAGGGGGAAATGGGAGGATGGGAGAAAAAACAAACAAACAAAAAAACCCCACAAAACCCAGCACCTATTTCCTTTCAAGAACAGAATAATAATCACAAGTGCAGACTTTCAACTTTCTAAATAAATAATCTTATTTTTAATCCTCCCCCCACCAAGCTATTTATTAATATCAGATGCCTGATCTGTTTGTAGTTCTGGAACTTATAAGTAACTGCTTTTCCCATCTGTGCCAAGATGTTTCAGACTAGTCTTTGAAATACTGCAAATGCAGATGAATATGACATAAAATAAGAACTGATTACAGACACATTCTCTATGGGAGGAATGGTGACACAGAGCACAGACGACATTACACGTTCATGTAGTGTAATGCACTCCTTTGCTTCACACAGGCAGTGTACAGAGATCGCTGGAGTACAGGTCATCTCCAGCCTATCTGTCCTAGAAACCCAAAGCTCACTGGTTGATTTCTTGCAAATCTTGTATCAGTACTGCTCATATGAAGATAAATCAAAGAATTGTCAGTTGGTAGAGCAGGATGACACATTTGATTCAGATTAGGTTTTACAAGCCAAAGAATCAATCAATTTGCTTCTCTTTTCATTACGAAGAAAACAGCTGTATTAACTCAGCGTCTCCACTGTTTACTACTCTTCTCTCTCTCTCTTTCTCTCTCTCTCTCTCTCTCTCTCTCTCTCTCTCTCTCTCTCTCTGGATGTTTTTGTTTTATATCAAATATTCCAAGAAGAACTTCTCTTAGAAGTGTACCTTAAACTATACCCTCAAGGAAACACTCAAAACTGGTACAACGTAATTCTCACTTTTCTCTCACTATACCTTTGGTGACACTGTTGACAAGAGCCACCATGCCCTTTTCAAAAAAAAAAAAAGAAAGAAAAGAAAAGAGAAAATTTATATGAAAAATCACCTGGAACCAGGTATGGTGGTACAAACTTATAATCCCCATACTTGGGAGGCAGAGACAGAGGGATCAGGAATACAAGCGCAACCTTAGCTGTGTTGCGAGTTTGAGGTCAGTCTGTATTATGTGAAACCCCATCTCAAAAGATTAAAAAAAAATAAACAGAACACCTCATTTGCAGGTAGATATTGCATGCATATATATAGTCCATGTTCACATTCACACATTTTATTCACTTAATTTACAACAGAAATAGGAAGACTTTCCCAAAGCCACACATATAGGCCTTTATGAGTTTACATCGTTAACTTCAGCTTCCAAAGTTTGGACTATTTCAAAAGCAAACAAACAAAAAAATGGAGTCTTCATTTTAAGGCACACTGTCCAAGCTCAGTTTGTTTTAGTTACTTAAAATAAATAAGATCCTCACATCCTTCCTGAACGTTTGGCACTATAAACTCATGGGACTCCTTGTGCTATATGATTCTGCACAGTGGACACAACCAGATAGCCAGGTGAGCCTTGTACACTGCCCACAGAAAGAACACAGACAAACTCTGAACAAGAAACAATGCATTTAAACAAATGTGTTCATGGAAATTAGAAACCGCTGCTAGTTACATAAACCATTTCTGATGTCTTGGTGTCTGAATGACCATGTAATACCAATTTCTCAGTTCTAGAAACAGTTGACTTTTAAAAAATATAACTGTAGTGTTTGGCAAATTTTATTTCTAAAAAGTAAAGACATGAATGGCCACAGAGCTTTTTTTTTCCCCAAAGTTAACTGGTCTTTATTCAATTCTGTGTTGGTGAGTGTTTAACAATTGACTGTTAGAGTAAATAGTCCCAATTGAATCCTTTGCCAGTCCTTATGAATAAGCCCAACATGGTAGCAATGGTGTACAAATCATCTTCCAGAATTCCTGAGTGTAACACGCTGGTATAGGCTGACTCCAGCACACCGAGACTCAACTGTGGAAAGCTATACCACATCCCTCCTCGGAAAGCCCACATGCTGCTTCCAGCCTTGCTCTCTGGAATCCCTCTGCCTGACATGACTTAGCTGTCATTTTCCCAGCCTCAACATGATTAGGATGACCCCAATGTAATACACAATTCCACAAAAAGAGTCTTTAGCAAAAGGTGAAGGGTTATATGATTTGCAATGAATTAGATCTAGAAACAACTTGTGAGGAAATTGAACTTGTGACCTTAGAACTGTCAAACCTATCCAGTTTGCTTGATCTCCCATTTCTAGGGTCAAGCTGAGTAATAATAAAATAAATGGATTTCAGAACTTTGGCAGTTTTCCTTTAATTGAAAATATGCTTTTCTATCATTAGAAGGGGAAGTTCCAGACTCCTACTTAATAAAAATCAGCAGTAGTTTTCAGCTACATTAGATATCCACACTAAACAGAAACAGCTGAGAGGCCACTGTAGGTAGGTTTGTCTATTTCAGTTTAAAACTCAGTGGCTGGCTTTCTCTTTCAATAGTCAGAACCATCAGTCATAGGGAAACCAACCCAATCTGAGTCTAATCTAAGGTGTTTATAATCTTTTCTGTTGTTGCTAATTTTCTTTTCCAAATGCATTTAAATCTCCCAGGAGCAATGTGCCTTGTTTGCTTGTTTGTTGTTGCTGTTGATACTCGTAAAAATTAATTAGATGAATCAACCCACAAAATGAGTGTTCAGATAAAGAGACTCTTAAATCAGCCAGATCATGACAATTTACAAAAATGGGAAAAGGAGAGAGAGAGAGAGAGAGAGAGAGAGAGAGAGAGAGAGAGAGAGAGAGAGACTGAGACCTAATTCAAGATCACATGCCCTGTGACTGGAGGCACGACACTTACAGGACCCTTTTCTTTGTTCTTTCATTGGGCCAAAGGTTATTACAAAGGATAATTTCAGACTCTCTGGTTCTAGAAATACTGCATAAAATCCTTAGGAAGCTCTCTGAATAGGACATCTATATCAAACCTCTGCCACCCAGGGCTCAGGGATCATTGCAGAAGAGGGGGTGGAAAGATTTTAAGATCCAGAGGTGGTACATGACCACAGGAAACAGTTTTCTGACAGTTGGGAAGTTACTCATATGAACTCACAGCAATGGTAACAGTATGCACAAGATCCACACAAGCTCAAGTCAGACAAAATTCCAGCAGAGAAATGGGCAAGTGGGTAAGAAGCTATGAACTTAGTTGAGGAACTATTGGCAACTGATAACTGCTAGGAGAAAGAGAATCAGTTTTCTTTAAGGGTGTGACACTAGATAGGCTCCAGTGGATGGATCCACACCAAAGGACATATGAGGATCCAATTTTTAAAAGCATTTATTTATTTACTTATTTACTTATATTTTATGTGTATAAGTGTTTTGCATGCATGAATGTAAGTGCAGCATGTTGTGCAAAGCCTGCAGAGGACAGAAGAGGGCATCAGACCCAGGGCATGGTCCCCTTGAACTGGAGTTAGGGATGGCTGTTAGCCACCATATGGGTGCTAGAAACTGAATCTGAGACTTCTGGGAGAGCAGTCAGTGCTCTTAACTGCTGAACCATCTCTCCAGCCCCTGGGGACCCAAATTTGATGTGATGGGCTTTAATATATATGATGGAATACATGAAATTTGGTGGGGACTTATAAAAGAGGTGCAGATGGGGCTGGAGAGATGTCTCTGGTTGTTCTTGCAGAAGACCTGGGTTCGAATCCCAGTACCCACATGGCAGTTAACAAGTGCCCATAACTCCAGTCCCAGGGGATCTGACAGTCTCTTCTGACCTCCGCAGGCACTGCACAACAGAGGTGCACTTACCAACACGCAGGCAATACATGCATACACATAAAATAAAAATAATAAATAAAATTAAAAAAATAAAATAAAAGAGGTACAGATAAGAGAGGAGATCTAAGTTTGGTCAAAATATATTGTATGAAAAAAATGAATAAAAAAAGTTAATTAAAAATTCTCAGGAAGCAATAAACACAGATAATATTAAATATTTGACAAATGCTATATCTTGGATGAGTGAATCCCAAAGGCCTATGTGTTAAGGACTGGCCTCCCCAGGGTAATGCTCCTGGGACGTGGTAGAGCCCTTAGATGACAGGGCTGTCTCAGAGGTCCCTACATCAGTGTAGGGAGGGGTGCCCCCTCCAAAGGTGATGTGGAAAACCTCTGATCTTTTTTTCCTGTTTTCTGGCTTCTGAAGTAAGCAATCTGCCCATGCTCCACCATGATGTGCTACCCTAGCCAGGGAGCCCAAGTAATGGAGCCACTTGTTTCCAGTCTGTAATCTGCAGAACGATGAACTAAAATAAACCATTTTTATGTATATCTAATTTCCTCAAGACCAGGTATTATTTCTTTTCCTTTGAGCCCACTAAAAGCCAATACAGAGAGCTTCTGTTATAGATGCTTATTTCCTGCTAGACCAAAGAGACTCACACGTAGTCACTGTATGGCAAACTCACGACTCCATAGACTCAAAGACAGCAGAACGCCTAGTGATCAGCAAGAGGTTGAGTCATCCTTTTGCTCTTTTAAACTTGAAAGCATTTTTTTAAAAAGCCACTAACCAATTTTTGTTATACTCAATGCCATTCAATTATGCCCCACAGAGGGAATTTACTCAGAGCCAAGAAGAAAACTTCTTACTTTTAAATAACTCACAATGACTTTTAAAGGATTTTAAATGTAGCAAAGTCATATGAAATCAAACTGCTCTGTGACTTTTGATCTGACTTGAAACAACTATGTAACATGCAAACAACAGAGTTCAGGCAGATCTGGCTGTTAAAAAATTCTATACTGACACCACTCTCAGCTCAAGTCTGGAATCTTTTAAGTAGAAATTATTTCCTTTATCCTTAAAGTTAATAAGAATAGCACTATGGGCCTATCAACAGCTCTCAGGTGCCTTCTAAGCAAAATAACATCTCATTTAAGCCTCACTGAATCCCAAGATTTGGGGTGATTATCACTATTTCCAGAAATTTTCAGCAGCCACTGTAATATCAGAACTTCATTTCCAGTGGTGGCCTTAGACTTCAAATGAAAGTTTTCCAGGGGAATTCTCTTCTTTGTATATGCATTTATCTATCATAGTGCCAGTAGAGCCATGGTCTGGTTGGATGGTCTGGTTGGAAAAATAAAGTTCCTTGACAACTTATATCTCATTAATTTAGAAAGAAAGGAAGGGAACTTAAAAGACACAACTTTTTCATTTGGACCTTCTTTGGAAATATTTCAATATTGAAATTTACGGACCAGGTTTGATTCCAACAGGTCCCAGTATAAGTCCCTCAAGTCTCCAAAGTGCATTTAGAACTGACCTCCCAAGCTACTCCCATGGTCACTTCGGTTGCAGTCATCTCCAGGATTTGCCATCTTATTTGATTAAGGCCTAAGCCAAAATATTTGAAATAAGCACACTGCATCAACCAATAGCCATAAATGAAGGGAAATACCCACCCATGTGGGAAAGTCCTTCTCTGTAGATCTGCCCTTGTGTTTTTTTCATGAAGAGGATGATTATCTCTCAAATCAACAATTACCTATGAATGGAAGCAGTCTGGTAGAAAATGTAAGGAAAAAAATGTGAAATTGACTCTTGCCATTCTAGAACACTGTTTTTCTACTGAACAGCTCAGTATGAAGAGTAACTAGTTCACACATTGACCTCCAAAGGGGTCAATGCTTTAGTGAAGGCAAGCAACAAACCAGGTGGTTTGGCCAGTGCCCCAACAATGAATTAGCCCTTACAGGGTGCCACATAATAAGGCTGGAGAAGTCACTCTGGGTGGCAAGTATGAATATGGCCAGGACACAAAAAGAAGTGTCTGTGTGGTCAGGGATAAATTATGGGTGGAGCGGACATACTTATTTATCCATCTGTTTTCCATCAAAACTATTTTTAAAAACACCACTTGATTACTAATCAGCAGATGCTATTCTCTGTAGAGCTATGTAAATCACTTTGGACTCCAGGATCAACTCAGAATGTCTGTTTGCTGTCATACCTCCAAATAAACTTTTCTTTTTTGCTTTTTTTTTTTTTTTAAAAAAAAAGGTGTGTGTGTGTTGTGGAGGGGGTAACATCACTTCTGAGAGGCTCAATGTACTTTAGAGATGTTACCAAGTTCATTCTGGAAACAGAAAAAAACAAATAGAAAACTATGGTACCACTGAATGAGGAGGCTGAATCTGGGATTTGGAAAATTTCGAATACAAAAATAAAGAAAAAAAACCACTCCACAGTGTGAAATTCTGTTTTAACCACTGCTGTACATGTGGAGCCTAGAACACTGTAATTCAATATTTGCTGAATTAAGAAGTGAAAATGTAAAATTAAAGATGATCAGTCTACTCAATTTTGTCTATAACTTGAGCCCCAAGAAGACGTTTATTGATCAACTTTAATGATCTTTTCCAAAATACACACTTTCAGTAGGCATCTCAGGAAGTATAAAGGATTTTTGTCTCCGATGAACTGTGAGGAGGCCCTTGAATAGAACAATGACTTGTCAGTATCTACCGGTGTCCTACTTTCAGTTTGGGTTAATCATTGTTACTTTTTATGGGAGAGAGACAAGGATGGGTGTGTTCCAAACACTTTCTACCCCAGTCTCTAGTGTGTACTTCTCCTCATTCTGTTGTTCATATTTGATCACTTTGCCTCTGCACAAAATTTGTAAGTCACTGCTTTCTAGCTCTTAGGTTGAAAAAAAGAAAAGAAGAAAGGTATTGCACAGTACTGAAAAAAAAAGAGGTAATGTTGGGAGGGAGAGAGGGAGGGAGGGAGAGGGGAAGAGAGGGAGGGAAGGAGGCAGGGAGGCAGGAAGGGGAGGAAAAGGCAACACTGAGTTGACCAACAGAATAGAAAGAATAGCCCTTAACAGATTCCATAGCAATCCCTAAAATGAAAGACAACTAAGCTTTATGCTTTAAAGTACTATTTAATCTTATTTACTTATCAGAACACCAAGAAAAAAATTCAAGACACCAAAGGTTTTATATTATACTTGGTATCAGTTAATACCATCAGAAGGAAGAAACTAAGTAGACCACAGAATGGCCCACTGTCCTCAGACTTTAAATGCTAGGCAATTTTCTATTAATTTAAAAAGGCAATGTACATTCATGTACCACTAAAAGTGGTCTCTGAGCACGGGCCAGTCCAGAAGCCTGTATGCACAGGAACCAGCTGCATTGAGGTAAATGATACAGGTAATTCTAATTCTTCCTTTATTTATGAAGCAGTGTTGGGCAGTGCATCTTCTCCTCAATTTTCAGATCAAAATAACAGGGAGTGTATCAATAACCAAAAGGGAGAGCAGCAAGCATTGTGCTGCCTCTCAAAATGCAAAATATACAAATTAGATTATTATTTAAAGAAACATAGCAATTGCTGGAAAGACCAAAGAGCTCTACATTCCCATAGGAGAGGAAGACTGGGAAACCTCATCCCCATATCTTTGACATTTCACATTCAACAGCTAATCCTCAGTGTTTAATGGGAGAAAAATGGATATGGTAAAGGTTCAGCCACTCATGAGAGGGCTCTGTATGACAAAAACACCCAGAACAACCCCATGAAGAATGCAGTCAAAAGCTAGCCCCAAGGGGTAAAACCATGAGCCTAGGAAAATGAACTTGGTCTAAAGAAAAATATTAAGCAGACCTATATAGAAATTAAGGTTAATTTCTATCAGTATCTATAGCACAATGACTCAACACACATGGAGAATGTTAGAAAAACTGCATTAAAAAGACATAACAATGCAGACACACTCACAACTCACAATCAGCCTCAGTCACTAGTTTCCCACTACTTATTTCCCACTGGTCTTTAAATCTAAGAGCAGGTAATATGAATTTCCCTTGATAGGAATTCTTATTAAGTTTGTTAACCTCACTTGCAAACTGTCTAACTTGACAAAAACAGAGTCCGAGGAGCCTTGCTCTCCTAAATGGGACTCTAACTTTCTGGCCAAAAGGCACCCATCTAGACTGCCGGTAAGTAGTGCACAGCCCATTGTTTCCTGCTTCCCATTATTCTGGAGATTGTTCTGATACTTTGCCCAAGGAAACGCTTCCAAAACATTCCAATGTAGTACCTTTCAAATTAAGAATCTGAATTACTGGTTAGAAGTTCATGCCAAGAAATTCTGTTTTCAAGAGGGTAAAGTGGGCTAGTCAATCGTTCTCTGTGGGCAAAAGAAGCTGGGCTTGAGAGAGGTCTTGGGAAAGATCACAACATAGAATGGGGACACAGGGCAGGCTCAAGTTCTGAGGAGGCAGAAGGAGAATTCAGAGAAACTATGAACAGTACACAGAAGTTACAGAAACTATGTTTCTAGAGAAACATAGACCATAAATGGCAAAGCAGGCAATGGCCAGAGGAAAAGTTTGTTAGAGAAGAAAGCTTATGTGAGGAGATGTTGTGTTAAAGATGGAAGTCAGGTGAATCCATGAACTGCACCTGCTGAACACTCCTTACACACTCACCTAACCACACTCTAAGTTCTACATCTGCCTGGATTTTCACAAACTCCATCATCTTAAATTTCTTTTACTATAGTTCCAACAACATAACATATATAGATTTCTATGTCTCACAAAAGGTCAAAAAAATTATGAATCTAGTTTTTAATTTTTTATTTTATGCGTATGAGCGTTATGCCTGCATGTAAGTAAGTGCACCCATGTCGTGCAATGCCTGCGGAGGAGAGACGAGGCTGTCGGATTCCCTGGGACTGGAGTTACAGACAGTTGTTAGCTGCCATATGGGTGCTAGGATTCGAACCCTGGTCTTCTGTAAGAACAGTCAGTGTTCTTAACTGCTGAGCCATCTCTCCAGCCCCCATTATGAATCTTTAAATTTAACAAAAGTAAGCAGCCCTATTTGGCTCAAATGTATTCTAAAAAACAAATCTACAACAAACATTTAAGTTTCTGATAACAAATTATAAGGAGCTGCTCCAACTCTGATATGTTCACAAGGAAACCTGCTCAGCAGCTCAACAAAAGATAGAAATGCCCATCTCCTAGAATCAAACTGGTTGCAAAAGACTTCCAAATTTCTCTACATTTCTGTATAATTTTTTTTAATTACACATGTTGAAATGTTAACTGGTAACATAGAAATCAAGAATACTCCTTAAATTGAGTAAATGTGTGTGGATCACATGGAGTTAAAAGGAGAAAAGCTAGCACGACCCCTCACAGACAAGTAATTTTCCCAAGCAAGGACTTTAAATGCTAGACCATTTCTTTGTACCCAGCTGCTCCAGTATTTCCCTGAAAGAGGCAAAGGGTTCACTTGCCTCTCTCCTCAGGACTACACTGGAGCTTTAAATCTGGAGCCACATCCAAGCAGCAGGTTTTTGCATAGGAGTTTGGAGTGAATCCAAGATGGAAAAAAATCCTAGTAACCTGGTTAGAGAATTTGCAAACATCCTTAATTAATTAATTGTCTTATTTATTATTTTGAAATGCATGAATTTGGAAGCAAATTCATAAATCAAGACAGTCTGTTGAACTAGAGTGGGAAAGTAGAATCCCTTCCTCAGTGCTGAAAGTACCTTATGCCTTAGCCATGAGAGCCACATTCTAAAGTTATCTCAAAAGCAACTTGATGACAAAGGGAAACTTTCTGCACATCAGGTCTGACATACCAGCGAGTTACAGGTCTTACCACACTGCGTGGCATATATAAAAGAAAACACACAAATCTAAACCAATTCAGAAGAATGATTAAAATTAAAACACATATACAAGCAGCTGTGTATAATACTGAACAGCTATTAGTAAATGTTGGCTAATAGGAAATGTTGGCTCTTGTGACTTAGACATTCTTTCCAACACACACACACACACACACACACACACACACACACACAGTCAGACGTGGAAGGTAGACAGATGTGAATTTAACTTCCACTTTGAGGAAGTTCCTTACCTTCTTTAAACTCCAATCAATTTCTTATCTGTGAGAATAGATAACCGCCCCCCCCCCCTTTTCACAGTAAGTAAAGATGATAAAAATAAAATCAAACTTTTGTAGAGCCTGGCTCTCAAAAAGGCTAACTGCTGCCAGAGAAGAAGAAAGCAGGAAAAAGAATGGGGAGTGAGAAGAGAGAAGAGTGGGGTGGGGAAGGAGGGGGAGAAGGAGAAGGAAGAAAAGCAGGAAGAGGAGGAGGAAGAGGAGGTAGAAGTGGAGGAAGAGGAGGAAGAAGAGAAAGGAGGAGGACAAGGAAGGAGAGGTGCCACTGTTACTATTAATACCGGCTTTCACATAGGGAGAAACTCAGAATCAACCTGGGGATATGATGCTCTGTCTTACAGTTGGTCTATGATAATGAGTCTACCTGACAACTTTGCAAGTCTAGCACTACTGGCACTGCCAACCAGGCAAGTCCTGTTTGGGGGATTGTCTTACACATCATTAGGTATTTGGTATCATCTACTACAGAGACACTAGTAGCATCCTTAAATTTTAACAACTAAAAATGTTTCCAGACACTCTCAGACACCCATGGAGGACACAATTACCCTGGTTGAGAGCCATTGGTGGATACCAACAGCAGGAAGTCTGTGGCTTAGGAAATTCTAAGAATTCCCTGAGCCTCAGACCAGATAGGCACAATATGGAAACAGGGCTGTCAACACCAGGTGTCACATTCTTACTCCATGTACTGCATGGAATTTTAAAACAAGTACTTGTCAGGAACCACATAGCAGCTAGCTCAGAACTCCTGAACCTACAAAATAATCCATGGAAACACTGTGGTGGAAACACAATAAAGCAATAAAGCACCGACTCCACAGACACAAACAATTTGGCAAATGATCCTCAGTCAACCCTGCTCAAGGACCAGTTATAGCATGAGTGATGTCCTTTCTTCCTCATGCATTCAGAGGGAAGTGTGGTCAGAGGCAAGATTGGATGCCAAATGTGCCTGTGTTTTAATTCATCTGGTGTTCCTGGCTTCAGGCAAGGCTCAATGGCTGCTCCAATTTTTCCAATTGTAAAGTGGAGTTGGTCCTAATGAATACTCTGACATCGCTAGTAATTTTTCATTTTAAGTTGAAGATATCCATGCACTATAGGGCCTCAGGTCATAATAACCATGTGGGGGGAATTACTATGACCACAAGAAATAACTTTGTCCCTAACCTACTAAAATAAAAACTAAACTACATCTCATCCTTTTCATAGGATGCTTGGTTTGGCTTGGTTTCCCTTACCATCTCACCTCTCTTGATCTCTCTGTAGTATCTATATTTGGATGAGAATCATGGAAATTACAATTTCTCAGTTTTTCCTCCCCATCATCAACTATACAAGGAGGTTTTTTAATGAAATTTTTCCTAAATTATCTCCCCTCTTTGTAAAATTTAATGCCAAAAATATGCTTACTAACTCTTCATATGCTGCATTGTTTTAGAGGATCACATGCTATTACAAATCTAGAATTTTTAATCTCCCCCAAATCCAATGTTCACTCCCTTTAGGCAATACTTCCTGACTGTGGATCTAGAGAATATATGAATTTATAAAGTGTTTAAATCCAAGAAAGCCAGTTTCTACTAAGAAAGCTTAATTGGTATTTCTGAAGAGACTTGGAATACCAAAAAGAACCTAGTGGGACCAGAGAACTCAATATGACCTAAAAGCTACTTATTCCTGGGTTCCCAGGGAGGAGGATTTCATTTTTTCATCATGACTAAGTCTGGGGCTAACAACATTCCTGCATGGCCTTGAGCCTAGTATAGTATAAACTACAACTTTGATTCGCCTTTGAAGGGAAATTCCACCGAAGATGCACTTACAGTAACAAGCAAAGGCGTATGCTAGGTGTTAAAATGATGAAAAAAATAAATAAATAAATAAATGATGCATAGATAAGTTAGAGCCAGAGGCACAGGCACTTGTGGCTTTTGTGTAGTAGCTTCAGATGTGAAGATGAAACCACCAGGGCCAGGTGACCTTAAGTGATAAAGTGACAAGACAGTGCAAAGCTTAAATCAATGAAGTGGAATAGATGTCGCTGATATGGCCTGGGGTTGCTCAAGGTAAGTAAAAGGTGCAGCTCCAGTCATGTGGGATCTAATCTTCTGATACTCCTAATTTCATATACAATCTTCAGCTTTCTAATTGTGGATTTAAATTTTTAAACCTTTTTGATCCTAAAAGAAGTACTCTTCAGTGCACACAAGACTTTAAACTCTATTTACAAACAACTGACAAGAAACAATTGTCAGTGATTCTAAAGTACTTCTCACAGAAAGCACACCAGCTGAAGATGGTAACAGGAAGACCTTCTTTGACTCAGTTTATCTCCAGGACCCAGGTCAACAGACCAATATAGTAAGTCAATCTATCCAAAGATCACTGTCTCCTATCTTTAACATTTAAAGGAAACTGGAGAACAGTGAACCCATCTTACCTAAGGAAATGTAAGTGGCACACTTCCGTGGCCACAGAGAGGCAGACACCTCTTTATTTTATTATACTGTACATATGAGAAGCCTTTATTCATCACTGATTTCACTCATTCTTAATGACTTAGTGATGGCACATTTCCTACCTACCTGGACAAAATGCAACATTGACTAACATTACCCTATAGAATTTTAGATTCCTAAAACATGTAAGAATATGTAGCTTTTAAATATTCTAGCTGAGGGGGCTAGAGAGATAGTTCAGTGGATAAGAGTACTGGTTGCTCTTCCAGAGGACCTGGGTTTAGTTCCTAGCACCCTCATGGCAGCTAACACCCATCTGTAATTCTAGTTCCAGGGGAGTCAATGTCCTGTCCTGACCTCTGAGGCATCACATGCACATGGTACACTTACATACATGCAGACAAAACACTCATACGCATAATAAATGAATTAATAAATAAACAAAAATTTAAAAAATTCTAGCTGCTATAAGGGCACAAGTGAGCTCCAATGCTAAGTCCATTGGCAAGGTGTCTGGTTAGTTACACTGTCCTAGTAGCTTGGCATCTTTTAAAGTACTGAACTCTACTAGTCACAGAGGCTGTGCCATCTGCATTCTCCAGTCTGAAGAGTTCTGCCAGCTGCCTCAAGTTATTTTTCTTCATTTTTTTCATATTATGAGTATAATAAATAATTAATCCACAGCTTTACATTTTGCTGACAAACACAAATTCAGCAAAGCAGTGTCACTCAGAAGTACAATATAAAAATAAAAATGGATGTACTGAAGTCCCATAGTGGTGGGATCAAGATCAGAGGCAAGGGAAATTTCAATGTGGAGGAAATTACCTTATTTTTAAACTCTTTAGGTAATATCTGAATGATAGGAATAAAGTTTTTTAAAGTAAGTGAATTTGTCTTAGGAATATCAAGTGGGTCTTAGGAATATCAAATGGGTACAAAGTGCTGAAATCTGAAGGCTAATTTTGCTTACCCATTAACTACTGTCACCACACTTTAGTTCTGACATATTAACATAAAAGAAAGTAACAACAGACTCAATTGCCTGTCTGCTTCTAAGATTTACTTCATTCAAATTGGTCAGCTGGAAGCACAGAGTCTACACAGATGATAACTGCTGGACAAGGAACCAAGACCATAGGTATGGTGTGGGAGCAATTATCAAAATGAAGTCTCCGCCACTATAACAGAGAATGGGTCTTCATGTTGTTATTTGAAATTCCTCTGTTTTCAAGTGTGATGATGGTATAGGTACAGGCCTATAACCCCAGCACATGGGAGGCTGAGGCAGGACGATTTCAAGTTTGAGGCCATCTTGGGCCACACAAAAAAAGGACAAAAACCTGTACATTTTCATCTTCATCATTGACATATAGTTGAAATCTACCACTACTTTCTCAATAATAAATTAGGCGGGTTTTTTTTCTATTGTATTAAACTAAGATAGACCTCTGAATAAAAATTCATGTAAAGTCATTCGTTCCTAAAGGTATTCTTTGACATTGCTTTGGTTTATATCAAAATGAGAAAATAAAGGGCCATAGTGTGGTTGAATTTTATACAGTTTGTATGACCTTTTGTCCGAGGTGATCAGCTTCATTGTTATGATAATAACTTGGAACGTCTTTGGAAGTATTCAAATCAATTTATTTTATAAAATAAAAGGTTGTTAAACTATATTGGGACCCCCCCTTTAATTTTAAGAAATTAAGGTCTTTAAGTGAAAGCCCCTGATCTGTGGACTCAGTACACTGACCAACTATCTGTAGGAAGGTTCCCTAGTATTTGGATGAGGTCCCAGCCAGGAAAAGAGCCTAAGAGGGGAGGAGAGGCCTTCAGAGAAAGCCCTGTGGCTTAGTCTCCAAGAATGAGTTGTTTTGCTATTTACTAACCACGTACCTTACTGCCCACCTACCCTGGATTCACTGAGGATTTTGCAAGACAAGGACTCAATGAACCCATGATTCACACTGTGAATTTTGTCATAGAAACTGACCAATGATAGCATAAAAGCTTTGGCTGAGATGCCAATATTTGATGAAAAACACCTTGATGGACCCCTGCAGTTCTGGCTTCTCCCCAGGCATGTGAGGGTGGAGCACAGCGAAAGGAAACGGACACCTGAGAGATGTTCCCCAGGTCCTTCACCATCTCTTCTCTTACAAGTTTATCATAAACCTCACCTCACCCTTCCTCCAGCTCACATTCCCTTCCATTCTACACACACCTGTACACACACATGCATTTTTGCCTCGGCTTTCTCCTTTTTCCACACAGAAGGAAAGTCAGATAGAGGCCTTAAAGGTCCTCTTTGGTGGTCATCAAGATTCAGGCAGCAGGGCCAAACCAAATCATGCACAAGACTCTACGGAAACCCTGGTTAATAATTCTTGAAAGTAATTGATTTTAAATTAAGAGTTGGTAAACTCAGTTAATTTCAAAAAGAAATGTGTTTTTCAAAGAGAGCGAAAAACTAAACCACAAAACATGCCACCCAAACAAGGCAGATTTTTAAAACAGGAAACCAAAGACAGCAAAAGCTCAACTTAAATTCCAATAACCTATTCCAATTTCTCCTGAGGGTTCAACTGCGATCAAGGTTATTCCTCGGGTCATCAAGCTATTTCTTTTCCACCCAATCATTAAACATTCTCTGAAGAATTTTGGATCAAAAACACCTGTTTTTCTTCAGAAAGCAAACTGATAGGCCAGTGAGATGCTAGGCAAAGAAGAGAGCTTGCCACCAAGTCTGAGGACCTAAGCTGGCTCCCTGGAATACACATGGTAGAAGGCAAGAACGGACTCCAGCAAGTTTCTCTCTGACTTCCACACAATCGCCATGGTGTGTGTGTATACACAGATCCATACAAATAAACAAATGTAGAAGAAATAATTTTACAAAGTGGTGTACACTATGTTTAATTCTCCTTGAGCACTCCAGTCTCATGACGTCACAGGTACACGCACAGTCAGGAGAGCCTCTGCTGTTGGCATTGAATGTCTTGGTCATTTTTCTCTGGGTGTAAGCATACCCACAGTGCCCACTGTGACAACAGACTCCTGTCCTCAAAGACATGGCACGAGCCCTCTTCTGATGGGAGGTGGTGGTCCCTCTGACCCTCAGTAGCTGCTGGGGGCACAGAAAGCCCTGTTGGGGCTGGGGGACACTGACCTGCACTGGCTCAGGCGGAAGCTGGACCACGTGCTGCATACGCTCACTGTGGTGATGCCGTGATTCCTCCTCGTAGATCACATCCCTCTCGTGTTGGGGAAGGTTCAAGAAGCGGCGGATAGTGCAGAGATTCTCCCAGAGAGTACGGTTTTCTGGGCTTGGGTTTTCCTTCCAGCGGAGCAATTCACAGAGCCAGCCCTGGAGAGAAAAGGTCACCGGAGTTAGCACTGTGTACAGAGCAGCTGTGTGGGCCTGGACCCTGAATCAACTGCCATCCCCCCACCATGTTTTTGTGTTGAAATTGTTTCCACCAACTTGACTAGCTACTGAAATCGTCTGATTCTAAAATCCAATCACATAAGTGGTTAAATCAATGCTCAAGAATCTTCACTTTTTTTTTTCTTTTCTTTTTCTTTGAGACCTTCTCAAACTTGCCATGTAACTAAGGATAATCTTCAACTCCATTGCCTTCTGCCTATACCTCCTAAGTGCTGAAATTACAAATATGAGCCACAATGCCTGGTGGATGTGGGGGAGGTGGTCGGGTTGAAACTCAGGGCTTCCTTCATGGTAAACAGCTCTTATAGCCCTAGTCCCAAGAATTTTAACTCTTGCTCAGGTTTTCTTAATACCTGTCCTATAGAATACATTCTCAGTGACAGTTTCTTTATCATAAAACAAAAATAAAAAGACAACAAAAAACCTCCTGTATATACAACTGAGATTATGGCTACCCAATCCTCAGAAGAAGGGATTTGTATTGACCAAGTACATTTTTTACAAATTGCCCAACTGGCTTGTGTTCTAAGAAGAGCACAAAGACAAACAAGCATGTATCCTGAGATGACAAATGCCAAAAGAGAAAAACTGTCTTAGTGCAAATAGCACTGAATTCTCCGGGGAGGAAATATTCTTACAATCATTACTAACACTGCATGGATAAAAACAATAGCCTTAGCTCGAATGAAAAACAAATGGATATTTGTTCCATCTCTGAATGCCCTGGGCTCAAAGCCATCTTAAGCATCACCTTCCCGCCACAGCCACACCTGCAGGAAGGTAGGCAGTTGGTCGGGTCGCACCTGCAAATGTCTGCTTCCCAACTCTGGCATCCGGATGTTCTCTCTCTTGCAACTGCATGCGAAAGAAAATGCAATGCAAATAATGATGGATTATAGGAAAATAATACAGAGGAGGCTGTCAACATCGCTCACTGACTCATGTCAAAATATTTTACTCAGTAGCTTTCTAACCCATCATTTCCAAGCTACATCGCTAATTTTAAAAACAAGAACTGTCCCACATTGCATCTCTTGCAAAAGGGTGGAATTTTTTTTAAGGGTGCACAAATACAACTGACTTTGTAAGAAATAAACCCCAAACCTCAACAAATTCTATATCATCACTTGTAAGCCAACGAAAGCTCCTGACACGCATCATAAAAACCCCATATAATATCATAAGCTGTTGTTTGTCTAACTCTCCTCTGTGTCTTCTGCCTTCACCCAAAAAAAAAGGCAAGATTTGATTATCTCCGCTGCATCAGCCAAGACAGCAACACCAGCTGTTCTCATTGTGCGGCCTCTTCCTCGCGGCCTCCATGTTAATAACCTGATCATTCCATTTTCCCCTTCAACTGCCGGCTGCAGCACCGCGAAGAGACAAAAACCCAGGCCCATCTGCAGCAGCTGTAGGCACTGAACTGTGAAGCCACTGGGGATTTATAAACTAATCTGTAACACAACACTGCCTTGTTTTTACAAGTGAGAGGCCACATTTGCACAGACCTGATCTTTTCTTGCAGTAAACTGGGAGCTTGGGAGAGTTAGAAGGTTAGGAAGAATGAAAACAAGATATCTTATCATTTGCTTGGAAATGTTTTCGCAAGTATTTTCATGTTCCCCCACCCCCAACTCAATTAAGAGAAAGGTAATGGTTAATTTTTAAGGTGCCATGCACATGAAAAATGAAGATAATTTTTTTATCCCTACCAGAAAATAAATTATATTTTAATAAAAGTCTCCTGGTCCCAAAGTGTTTTCTCAAGGGTTTCTTTATACAAAGGAAAGAATTCCTGAAATGGAAAATAAACCATCTGTGGAAAAATTAAGCTCCCATTTCTCCATCTTTTCATAGAACTGAATAAGTCTCCAACTGAACTCTTTCAAATGTTTCAAACAGGTATGTTTAACATCTCCCAGGGGAAGCGATAGCATGGAGACCAATCATTGAATGGAAAATAAAAACAAAAACCTACATCTGTTAAAAGACGAAGTCCTAAGATAGCCAGACCTTAAAGAAGACAGCACCTGCTGTTCCACTTGAGGGATGAATTGCATTGTGGGAAGCCACAGCTTGAAAGGAGACAGGTGACAGCTGAGTGGTATCTCCACTTATGACACTTGGAATGTCTCACACAACATTCACTGCCACATTTGATTTATATGCGCTGTTATAAACTGCACTCGCTACAATCACTTAAAACAACACTACAGGCCTCATTATGGACTGTGTGCTGTCTGCCATCAGTCTTTAAGAAGTGTAGTGCTCAATTTGCCCACTGACATGCAAGGTCTTGACCTTGAAGCTATTAGGGAGAGGATTAGACACAAGTGTGATCATGTGTGCAGACATAAGCAAACCAAATTAATTTCTGGAATAGGGAAGTAGCCAACAAGACCCTGTTCTTAGGGCAGCAGAGAACTTCTTCAAATCCCTAGTGGGATGAGCTAATAGCATGTTTAGGGGAACCCGGTTTTGAAGATGAAGCACATTCATGGTATTTAGAGGGTTATTAATCTAGTTTCCCCACAAAATGTTTGCTTGGCTGATCAGATTAAGGGATGGAGCCTTCAACAGTGCACCCCCACCACAGCAGGCCCCAAGAAATCTGTGATACTTCACAGCCTTGGACATATTGCACCATGTGTACCCAGCTGCTTCAATAATTAGCTTATGAATGTATCAGCTGGTTCTGTGATTTTTATAAATAATAACTAACCTACAGAGCAGAAAGCTTGTTGAGAGCCTTACAGTAGCACAAAATTGTAAGGTGCTCTTAAATCTAACTCCTCTTAAAAATATGCTGATATTCCCTACTAGCAGAGCTCCTGTGATGCCATTTATAAATATTTATTTCATATCTGAAATGGCGATTTTTTTTTTGCCAGTTTTATTTGTGGCAGCCATGATTTGCTTTCTTCTCACTCTGACTCACTTGCTCACTCTGCACATTTGTAAGCTTATCTTCAGGAAACCTACCCCACCGCCCATCCCACCACCATCTCCTTGTTCATACCATCCTTCCACCAGTCCATTTGGGACACTGATCTGTTTTCTCAGTAGGGCCTGGTATTAGCTTGTTTGGTGGCTAATGAACATGTTGGGAAGTGCTATGCTGTTGCATGAACACATATGTGTGTAATTATGAGTGAACCCATTGCAGAAGAGATAAAGGGTCCCCACACTGGGATTTTTTTTTTTCCATTTATATAATTTTTGCATGCCATCCAAGAAAGTTTTGCAGTATCGGGCAAAAAAAAAAAAAGTGTAAATGTCAAATAAAACAGTGACAGATGACAGTATTCTCTATTGAATAGCACTGTTTCTGTCGTGCATGTTCAATGGGAACTCATGAATTATTAATAAACAAATCTCCTTTTTCTGTTAAAAATCTCAAGTAGGTTTTTGTTGTTATTCCCTACGTGTTATGTGGAGCATTCTAGAAGTATTTTCATTTTGGAAACACTGACACAGTTCATCTGATCTCTAGCCTCGGGCCAGTTCCATGTCTGTATACCTCACTGTGGTTTCTCTCTTAATCTTGTTTTAAGTTCTGACCAGAGATTGGCTGAATATTCCTACAGTCCAGTTAGTTTTCAAGTGTGCTAAAGTGGAATTCAGTGAGTTTCAAGTGTTTGAGCACAACTCAGAAGGGCAGAGAGCATTCAGACTTGCACCCTGAGATCTGACTGCCAAGTTGCTATCCTGTCATTTAATAAATGGGTAATCTTTGGGTAAGTGGTTGTTCTGTTAGAGCTGTTCTGTTAAGCTTCTGGGTGCTTAGCTATAAAGGAAGGCCTTACAAAAGACTATCTTCCCTAGTTCCAATTTCCATAATCTGTTTCCTCATTCCCTTTCACAAATGGCAGATAGGAGTTAGCTGTCAGGGCTTAAAGCTACAAAAACAAAAAACAAACAAGATATGACCTTGATCAGTGGTCAAGGTTAGCTTCACTGGTGATGCTATACTGACACCCTGAACTCTGTGATACAATGCACCACAAAGGACACACTATCATATAGGAGCTAGTCTTACCTACATGCAGAACCTTAGCCAAGAAAACATCCCAGAAACCCCTTGCCCTTCAAAAGTGGCAAGGCCATGAAAGAAAAGGCTAGAAAGGAAAAGTTACAGGCTAACAAGAAAAATTAGTAAACTAGATCCAGACCCCCACCCCCATAAAAGGACTTCAGTAAAAAGACTGAATAAAAATAAAGTTCCTAATACTGAAAATGTTTATTTCTTGATTTTGATAATTGTACTATTAACAATTTCTCTATGATTGTGTATAGTGTCAACATTAATGGAAGCAAGTTGGGGATATACAGCACAATATTATTAGTCCTGTGCTATTTTCATAACATTGCTATGTCTAAAATGAGTTCAAAATAAGTTTTCTAAAACTCTAGAGAATGCTAGAACTTATATAGGCAGATACCCATGGAACGCAAATATAATGATGCCAGGAATTCACCTTTACAACCTGCACCCAGAGAAGGAACGAAGTTTAAAGAATGCTTCCTTGCAATCAGTATTTAATGAGTTCCTGGCCATTCAGATCATAAGCAAATAGTATTTATTAATATTAAATTTTAGTCATCTCTTTAGCCTCCTAAACAAATCTCCCTCAGTAGAAAAACAACTCTGACAGCCCTTTCTAACTCTGCAGGTGAGGTGACACTCATGCCAGTCAAGATGTAGTTTGTTTACAATCCACATGTCCCTGAAAGTTGTCTGCCAATCTAAATTTACAAAGCAAATCATGTTGTAAATGTATTTGGACTCCTTACTAGTTGAAGAAATGTCCCAACAATTCTTTTTGGAAGATGAATAATTCCATAGTTTATCTTTTAGAAAACTGAGAGTTTCACAGATGAAGGAAACAACCCCTAGTTCACAATTCCAGACCTTTAGAAGAGGTAGCAATAAGAACCACAACTTGCTCCTGTTTGCCCTTCAAGGCCTAATTCATCAGGGGCTCCCCTGTTGACCCTGTTCTCTAACCACAGTGAGCTACTCCGTTCCAGGAAACATTTGGTACATTCCCATTCATAACTCCATAGTTGCTATGCTACTCTTTTGGCTGTAATGTCTCCTACCCAAACCCTGGGTCCTAAAATATGCTTTTCTGCAAGGTTCTGATGACACAGTTTTACCTAATCTTCTGTGAGAATTGTTGTTCACTCCTAAATGAGCCTGGAGCATTCTGTGCATACTAGTTCACAGTGTGATGACTGCTACTGTTAGGGGTGAGTGTGTCTGTACCTCTACCAGAGCAGCTAGCCTCTTAGTGGGAGTGGAGAACTAGGACTGGTTTCTCAGTCTACTCTTTTCATGAAGAGTGTGATTCCTTACACACAGATGCTTCATAGATGTGCATTATATTGAACTGAAATTAATAGATTATATAGAAAGTAGCCTGGAGCACAGATTCAAATGTTGTTGAAGAAGAGCATTAATTCCCAGAAGCAGCCCTGACAATGTTCTAAGGTTTGTTTCTCCATCTCTAATATATGAATATCTTATCTTAATCCTGTAGACAGTTGTTGAAGGCATTTTCATTGATATAACAAAGAATTAACTCTTCTTTCTTTTCCTCCCACATTTCTTTCCTACTCAGCAAGAAGCCCTTGAGGAAAACAAGTATGACAAAGTCAAGAACACCACTTAGCACAGGTATCATTTTTATTCACAGCAAAACCATGTTGTTGGGTATTAATCAAGATCTCCAATGACCTGACAATAGAGGAGCACATCCTGCCTTGGACACATCCTATGGGAGTTCTCACTCTAAAGAGAATGGCATAAATCACAAGCACCAAACTGGATCAATCATCTAACAATCATTGTCATTTTGACCATTTTTTCCATATGTATCCACTGGCATGGGAGTTTTTAAAGTGTTCCTGAATTGACAGTAAATGGAGATCAGTGTTACCATTTTTTTTTTAATCACCAAAAGTTGAGAATGTTCAAATGACCAAAGAGGTCATTTAAGAATAATTAATAAAGCCTAGTTTGAGTTGGAACCCATCAGACATGAGTTTGTATTAAATCTCTAAACTTTATGTCTAAGTGATATGAGAGATAGAGGGAGCACAATAGATGAGATGCATGGACGCGTGGATTCCTGTCCATGGTACTGAAATGTCTGTGCATGAAGTTATTTTCCCTATTCCAGGACACCTGGTTAAGACTCTTAACTTTCCAATTCTTCGTTTCCTTTCCTTTACACCACTATCACCACCACCACCAATAATAATAATAACAACACTGGATATTGAGGAATAAGGACTGCAAGTTTGAAGCCAGTTTGGATGCATCTCTATGTCTTTATATGATGTTCCCATTTCTGTGTCTTCCTTCTCTTCTACACACACTTGTCACTGGAATTAACGGCCACTTGGAGAGCCTTTGCTTAACTGTCTCAATAAGGAAACACACACACAGTATATGAAGCCTAAAATATATACATATATATATATACATATATTCATTCGTTCTTGGCTCATCACACATTTTCTAGGTTTTTTAAGTCAAATTTTATTTACTGTGTATATATGTGTCTGTCTGTATCTGTATCTGTATCTGCTTCAGTATGTGCATATGTGTACGTGTGTGTGTGTGCAAACACGTGCATGTGTAGAGGTCAGAGGAGGACAATTTCTAGGACTTGGCTCTCTCCTTCCACCACATGGGTCCAGGAAATCAGACTCAGGTTGTTAGTGTCCCTACCCCCTGAGCCATCTTACCAGCCCCAAATTTTCCAGTATATATGTTATCTCAAAATAAATACAAGTTCATAGGCTACTCTTGGTTCCCAAGAAAAGAAGCTACTTTTGCCCCAGGGAAGAAGGCTAGGTATTCCTGGACAGCAGGCTATTGTCACAATGATTATTCTTTCCAATGTGAGCTGGTGAATGGATTCAAGCAACTAATCAAGAAGTCACACCACCCTCTGCCCCTCTAGGAACGCTAATGAATGAGAAAGTCAGCAAATGAACAGTTCCTCAGAATGACTCAAGCTTCTTTCAGTAGAAATGTAACAGGCCATTTATTCACCCACATCTTCAATACAGAAAATGTCAGCATATGTAACCAAAAGGAAATGTTTTCTGAGTGTCTTAAGAGAAAATTCATATTATTAACCACAGACAGTTCGCTTTCTAAATGGAAGCACAGAAAGTCCCCAAACAAACTTTTGTAACTGTGAAAGGATTTCTCTTCAGCTCGTTGAGACTCTTCTGAAGTGTGAAATGAGCCAGATAATATTCTGCTCTTGTTTCTTAGTCACCGAATTCTCTTTTCATGAATCCAATAAGTGTCTATTAAAATAAATAACCCTCCTAATGATTCAAGATAACCTAATCAAGAAGGCTGAAATAGATAAGAGGCTAACTACAGGGGAGACTTGTCAAGGGCTTCGGTGAATCCTGCACAAGAAGGTGATCAACTAAACCTGAAAAAAGAAATGTGCTGAGCATCTGGTTACAGTTCAAGGTTAATTGTGTTTTACCTTGCATGTGGTAAGTAAAAAGGATCGCGTTTTTATTTTACAAAATTGTATACCAAGTCCTACGCTATATTTTCCCGGGGACCAATTTTCAGCTGGCTCTGGGCTGCCTTTACACATGTCTTTTGCATTTCTATGGATTTGCAAAAATTGAGTCTGTAATTGAGAGTAATGAAAATTTTATTTTAGAATAATTCTTTAACCTCTGTTATACAGGCTGAAGTCAAGAGCGGATTACATAAAAATTTGTTGCCTTCCTTGCCACAAAAATGTGGGAATATATTTAATTATAGAATCCTATGGTAATTTGCCATGCCTTTACATATAAATGTGAGCACACATACACAGATGCATCAATGGACACATGTTCCTGGAAAAGCCATTCACATGTGTGAAAAAGAATGAATGTGGAATCTTGTATTCTCCACTTATATACTAGAAATACATTAAGAGCAAAATGTACCATACTAAACTATCAAGCAGCCATTAACCACAATGCTCCTATTCCCTTATTTCAAGTCCAACTATTAGTATACCTGTGACATTGCACTGTATACTTGGCAAGTTTCCTTAGGAACTTATGAGAACAAGAACATGTATGGAGAACTAGAACATGACACTTAAGAATCAAAAGCCTTGAGTAAGACTTTCTATTTCAGGGTGGGGCTTGAATGGAGGCAAGCAAATTAACAGCATGTGATTTGAAGGAGTATGCCTAAACGTGTGCCAACTCACATTGTGCACCCTGTATTCCTGGCTTGCCTTGCCCTTGTCCCGATCCTACAGAAATAACATGATAAAATAGTCTCCTCAACAACACGGTGGGAGAGAACTGGCACCAATGCTCCACTTGAAGAATCATGACATAACTTGTGTTTCTTCCCAGCATGGCTGATGAGAGTTGAGAGAAGGACCTTTAACATAGAAGCTGGACTTGCTTCAAAGTCACATGTAACTTTCCAAAGGAGCCATAACAACTCAACTTTACTATAGTAAAAGATGAGTTTAAAACCAGTATAGACTTTAGGTATTGGGATTTTGAGAATGACATGAGTCTGTGATTAATTTTCAGTGGTAGCTAGTTAACAATGCTGGTAAAAGCTACTTTTAGACCATGAAAAAGTTTTCAAAAGAAAAAAGGCCACAACCCAACTCTTCCTTATGAGATATGAAGTTGATATAAAAACTGAGACCCTCTGGGAACTTCTGCTAATACTCTTAATAGATTCTAACACCCTGAGACTATGCCAAGGGAAAGAAAAGTGGTGACTGAATGGCCACCTTGATGCACTGGCACTATGTGTTCACTGCTTCCTTAGAATGGCATTGGTAATTTCAAGAAATCATTTATCAGTTTAACAGTGAATGGTGATTTTAGCACACATAACTTATTGAGTTTGAGATGTTAAACTGAGCCCCTAAGTTGTTGGATATGTACCCCACTTGACAAGAGCAGAGCCTGCTCCTTGATGGTCTGACAGAGGACCGTGTCTCTAAGATATTTGCTGAACAGAAAGGACAAGGCCTGTACCTCCTTTTAGCCTGTTTCACATGCTGAGTATAAACAGCAAAACAAAACCAAGCACAAGACTGACACAACTCTCACACACAGTGCCTTCTGGCCTATACTTCCTGTCACTTGTCACACCACAGAAATTAGCACAGCCATGCATCTACTTCCAACACCTTCCAACACCCTCCCAGGGAACCATCCCTATCATAAGAGCATAAGACAATGTTAAATCCTTCTTTAGTGTACACACAGTGGAAACAGTTGATCTCATGTAGTATTTTCTAAAAGCTAAGAAACTACAATAATGAAACTAAAAACAATATTTTTATATTGTATAAGTTTTCTGCCCACATGAAAATCTTGCCTTTATTAAATGAATTATTATATAGTTTTTAAATGTCTACATTACTCAAAGCAATAGACATGTTTCATGTAATCCCTACTCCAGTGCAATCCCTAGCACCAGAAACCAAACAAATAAATTCCATTGATATTCTTCACAGAACTAGAGAAACAAATCCTAAAATTCATAAGGACCCATACAAATCCCTAAAAAGCCAAATCAATACTGAGAAAGAAAAAGTCAGAGGCATCATACTTCCTGCTTTCAAATTCCATTACAGGAGCTGAGGGTATAAATCAGTGATAGAGCACTCTGTATCACAAATAAGGCTCTGGGTTTGAGCTCCAGCACTCAATCAAACAATCAATATTGTAAAACCACGGTAGTCAAAACTGTATGGTGTTTGCATAAATACAAACATATGGACTGATGGGAAATAATAAAAGGCTCAGAAATAAATCCAAACATACATAGTCAACTAATTTTCAACCAGGACACCAAGAGGAAACAGGAGGAAATGGTAGCCAGGAATTTGGGAAGCTGAGGCAAGAAGACCAAGAGTTTAAGGCCAGCTACATATTGAGACCTTGCTAGTCAATCAATCAATCATTAAAAATGATTCTAAGAAAATTGTATTCCCACATTCCAAAGAATGAAATTAGACTCTTTAGTCATCCATAAAAATCAACTCAAATTGGGAGAAAGACCCAAATGTAAGACAAGAAACTAGGACAAATCAAACTGCAGTTTGTTAAGTCAGTAGTTGAGAACTCAGAATACACAATGTTTGTGGAAATGTAGTAATAAGGCATAGAGCTTAGTGAACAAAATCTACTCAATCCCAGGGAATATGAGACACACAACACACTGCAACCCAGTCACAGTCACATAGAACAGAGTTTTCATGGGAATGAGATGGTAGAGCTTTTCACTGAGGCCAGAAACCACTCTCCTTTAGTTACAAGGTGCTCGCCCACTGGCCTATTCTGCTCTTGCACAGGGAGAAGAACCTCTCAAGCCTTCCTCCTCCCCCCTCTTGAACTGGGGAAAAGACCCTCCCACCTTCACTCTGGTTACAACTCCCAGGCCTGGGAAGGTATGGGTGTCAGGGAGACCATTCCAGGACCCTTGGGAGTCTTCACACCTGGGTGGAGAGGACATCTTACCAGTGGCATCTTACCAATACCCTCTGAGTCTTTGTTTGTTTCCTCATCACCCCCTTCCTTTGCTTTATCCCAGCAGTCTCTGAGACTGGCCCTTTAATTACCATTGTCTAGGTTCATCCACACTATCAGAAATTGTGTCTCAGCTTCTCTGATACAGAAAGTGTAGTGCCCTTCTGAAGTTTTTGTTAATTGGTTTATTTATTTAATGGAGGATATGGGTAAATGAGGATTAAATTAAGCCTGTTCTCATCTCTCTCTTTACCCAAACCGAGTAGGAAATTTGGGTGCTCACATACACAAATAATAAAGATTCACACATCTCACAAAAAGAACTCAACCCCATCTGATGTTCCGCATTCTATGAGCTGTACTACATACTGTAAAACAGGGGAGACAGTAGATTATGAGAATACAACACTGAGTTAGTGTCTGGGCAAGAAGACAACTGGTTCAATTTAAATGTGGCTGAAGATACTGCCACAGAGCACCTGGCCATCCCTGGTGGACCCCAGGGGAAGAGAAAACAGGTGACTGACTGCTTTCTCTCCTCTGGATTTCATTTAAAAGATTACAGGCAATAAGAAGCAACTGGGAAGAAAGTAGGGAAAACAGCTCCATAAAACCAAGGTATGAGGACTAGAAAGAGAATGGTGGCCCTGGGGACAGGAAAGGAGTACCTGTGTCTACTACAGAGCATGTTGGGCACTCAGCCCCTGTGGTCTTCTGGAGTGACGTGATGTCCTACCCTACCTTTACATTTGGATTTCTAAGGACTTCTCATTCCTTTTTCACAGAGGTCACTGGCTATAAAGGCAGCCTAGCAACCAAACTGATCCTCAGCTGAAAATGGAGGAGGGGCACAGGTGATTATGAACACTCAGGCCTTTCCTTCTTAACCTATTCTACTTTGAATTCTCTCCCATGAGATTAGATAGAAGTCACCTAAGAGCACTCACTGGTGGAGGGTCTTCCTGGTCTAGCTATGATACAACCTAAGGCTACTCACCCCTAAGGAAACACATACACTTCCCATCAATAGATTTCCATGTGGATTTGTCAACCATTCACTCTTTTTGGGGATGTCTCCCTTCCACTGTGTCTGCTCTTTAACACAGTCTTCAAGATCAACTTGGCCTACCACCCTCAATCTTTCTAACACTTGCTGTTTCCCACTCCTTATTCCAAACTTCCCTAACATAAGGCAGTGTTCAGTATTATTTTTAATAACTGACCATAGCAATTCACACCAAAGAGTGAATGAGTTTAATGGAGGGCTCATTTCTATTTTAGAGGGAATTTCTAGTGAAAAGGGAGGTTGCTGTCCATATCTAAACTGGGCCTTTGGGAGCTCCTAACCTCCTCTACTTCTCAAGAGCTCCTAATTAAAGGTTACACTAATTTGATCTCCATGAGAATGGAGAGTCCTTGAGATACATTTACCTCCTCAGTTACCCTAAGAACTTCTTGATCCTCCAGAGGAAAATAACAGGAGAGAAGGTAACAAGGAGGTGAGAAAAAAAGCTTTGTTTTCTCACACCCCACAACCCAATGAAATGTATGTACATCTTGATTGGCAAAAGTCTAGCTCAAAGTCAGACACACATTATGATCATGCATTAAATATGTGTACAAGGTACCAAATCAAGCAATTGAGTTCACTAATTATGCTGTTGGGTGAATGCTGGTGCTTCAAGGTAGAGTGAACATCTTTTTGTTAAACTATCTTTGAAACTATCAGGTAAACGTATCTTATTTGGCAGTCCTGTGTTTTAGAAACATCATGCCTGATGTACGTACATATTCAGTCAGCAATTTACAGTACCATTCCCTGTCCACAAATAAATGGGACCATTTTCCTGATGAAAAAGAGAAGCTTTCAAGTGTCTCATCCCTACCTATGTTCAATCTCACCCTTTGGAGTATTCCTGGAATTGCTTTCCTCCAGATTCTACAAAATCAGCTCTACTGATTTCTCTGGGAGGCATCAAACTTCCACCTCTGCCAAATGGCAACTGCTTCTCTTAATCAGCCACCTAAATGACTTTGGGGCAGCTGGAGACCTTGCTAATTCTAACAGCCATGGTGCCAAATCAATAAGATACAAGCCCTTCAATCAAGCTCTCAGGCTCTGGTCTTCAGTTTTTCTTGAAAGATGATTCTAAAAGGAGGAGCAAGTGAAACTTTGAAAGTTGTGTCAAGACACAACTGAGGGTCAGGTTTGCAAAATCAATTGTGTAGCTTTTACACCCGCTGCACACTTACCACATATGTCCTTTATTACTCAGTGGAAAACCATTAAATGCACAGTAGTTTTGCCAAGTGGCATTATGCATTTAACAGCTTTATTCATTTAACAGCCCCAGCTCTCATTATATTTTGCCATGTGGTACATGGGATTTTATGCATTTAACAGTTTAAGAAGGCTCTATGGTACTTTCTTTTCATACATTTTCATACTATGGTTGGGTATGTCTTAGCAAACACTAGTTCACTAATTTCATTGGTAAAGAAAGTCAGAGTCATTCAGAAAAATGACTACAGGGAAACTGAAAAGGAAAATCAATATTTCAGTCTTCTCCAAAGTTCTTGGATACTCTTCTCTTCTCTCTCTTTAGTAACAACTAAATATAAGTTATAGCAACACTGCAGGTGAAAAAAAAAGGGTGAACCTTAAACAATATAATTAATCTAAATACAACATGTATCATATTTAAAGACAGTTTTTATTGAAATCCTTGCTGGACAGAAATACAATATTAGTAAAGCTTTCTCCACAGCACACTGCAGATCTGTTAGGGAGATGCTGCACCATTTGACCATTTGCATATGTAGGAATGAAAACATTTGTCATGCAAAGCACAGAGGTAATCAAGCTCAAAAATCAAAGGACTTTCAAAATTATGCTGAAGCTAGCTTCCATTTCCTCCACCTTGTATTAATTGTTTACCTAAGGGATACAGAAGGGAGGGCCTTAATAGACCTAGGATTTCTGGCAGGGTGGTAGCTGTCCCCTTAAAGGAACTGAAACAGAAAGTAGACCCCATCAACTGTTGCTGCTTTCAGAAATAAACTCAAGCACCTGTGTGTTGGTTTCCCCTGAGCATTGTGTGTCCCACAATCCTGACACTCAACGTTTTTACTGGATAAGCATCTATGTTTTTCTGTTAAAAGAATTTAGCACTTATTCTGGAAGCCCGATGTGTGCTTTCTCCTGGAAAAACAACTGTATTCTAGACATAAACGAAACACCTGACAATCACAAGGCGTCTCTGGGGCTGGGCAAAAGTGGTTATTACAGCAAAGTCAGCCCTTCTCCTGGTGGGAATAAGAAGGTGATGAGCCCTGGTTAAATGTGATCTCCAGGAAGGGGCTTGTTATGCACAGGTTAAGTTCTGTTTAAATAAAAAAAAATTAACCACTTCCAGAAAAAAAAAAAAATTAAGAAGAGTATGCAGCAGTGTTTAGGATAAAGGGAGAAATTATCCAATGCCAATTCTTATATGTAATATTTCAAAAGAGCGAAGCTGGGTTCTGGCACTGTCTCTACTCTGAACTCCGGTGGGAGATGAAGCAAACCATGGGGCAGAAGGCAGAACATGCTTGGCTCCCCAGGGGTTATTACTGTTATTATTATTATAAGAACAGATGTATGTTTATTGGAGGGAAGAGGAGAAAGGTCCAATTCCAGTCCTCCATTTTGCTCCTTTGAAAACCACTCACCTGACTTTTATTTGCAGCCACTTTGGCAAACAAGGCTTGAGACACCTTGGCCCTTTTCATCTCCTGTTGGATCTCATCATAAATGGCAGCTGTGATGTTGACGTTGGCGCCATCCACCTTAATAGGGAGGTCTGTTGTCGGTGTCGAGGTTTTGGCCTACCAAGAGACCATGAAAATAATAATTTAAAAAGTGCTGCATTCAGTGCAGCCATCTGTGCAGAAATTATCAGAGGATTTCAGTCAGCTGATGCCAAACTGCATTAGCTACAGAGGGACACTTCCTGTCCATTATTCTAATCAGGTTAATTGTGATTGGAAATAATTGTGATGCATTCCTATAGGACATGCAGAATCCTGTCAACCCATGCTTTCCCTCACAGCATCCTGGTGGTTCACAGGTAGGCAACGATGGGCATCAAAATACGAGCAAACATGCACAACACATTCACCATTTTCTTTGTAAAAATGGCACACTTATAGGAAGAGCCAAGTCTTCCAGGAAAAAAAAAAATGGGTAAATGGGTAGAGGTCTCTAAATAATAAATTATTACTCGATTTAGTGCACTCCCGTGAGTCTCTCTCATTCTTTATTAAGGCTTTACGTATGTCATTTGAGTACGTACAGCTCCGTCGTTATCGTCATTATACCACCCAGACAGTCACCTAATTTCACCTAGGAAATCAGTGGAAATGAAACAAAATTTCATTTCATAAAACTCAGCTTCAGAATGCCTTTGATGTGCAGTTTTCATTTTCTTAAACTCATATTGTGGTTTTATGCATTCTGCCGTGCTCGTTTTAATTGAATGATTTCCCATTAGCTTCAGAGACAAATGAAGGACAATGCAGAAGGTGTCTGTGCTTCCTGGGGTAGGAAAACCCTAAAACACATGAATCGACTTGGTCTAGAACACTGTTAGAGAGGCTTTGCTTAATCTGGGCACTAACGTGCCCACCAGGAGGGTCCAAGCAGATTTCTTTAAACCCTGCAGCAGAACTTGGGGACCATGGGAACATGAGCACTGAAGGCTAACTGGGTCTACGTTGCTTTTTTTCTTTTTGTCCTCACCCTAAAATTCCCAAATAAGAGTGTTGTCTCCAAATCACATCTGTCTCTCTGTGGATGCTCTGAACTGCCCTCCCCTAGGTTGGTATTATGCAGGTCTAGAGAAAGGCACCATCTAGTCTGGGCATGACCAGCTGTCATGTGGGAGGATGTAGAGAGGCCAGCCTTGTTGCTCTAAGTTCCCATGAAGACTTGGCTTCCCGAGAGCCCACAGTGGCATGAGCCACCCTTCTTTGCCCTCCCATCTCTTCTTTTGTAACTACTGCCAAGCCAAAGTGAGTATAATTTATGGACTTTGGCCTATGTGCCAGGTACTCTAGGAAGTGCTTTAATCCCCGTTTTCTTGTATAACCCTCCTAAGAATCCAATGAGTTATGTACCAGCATATGGTGAAGGAGTGGAAATGACAGGGAGGCTTGAATTGCCTAAGGACATACAAGGGAAGGCACTATGGCCTGAACTCAGTGATTCAGGCTCTACAGCCTGGGCTGGGGACCATCCTGCTACCCTGTTTCCACATTGGGGAAGACAGCTTTGGCAAGCATTCTCTTCCCCCCAGTGGTGTAGGGCCTTCCTACAACAATTCAATCCTCTCATTTTTATTTTCAAGAAGCTCTTTTTTCTTCTCAAAATTTCTAGTTAACCCTCTCTGCTTTACTTAAGTGAATGTTTTAGAATTTTTCCACTGTCTTTATTCTCTTCACTAGCCCCTTTTACCTAATTGGTCAAATCATCTCTTAAACCCCAAGGGCTAAAACAAAATGGTAACTACAGCACATGGGTAAGTCTCCAAGGTCTGGCATCAGAATAAATAAAATTCAAGTCCTCACCCTACCATTCAGTCATATGAACTTATGTGAGCTACACAGGTTAACCCACGTAAACCTATTTGCTTGTTGGTAAGATGGGAATACCACTACAAAACAGCTATGAAGGTATTCATGGCAAAAGCTCACAGTACCTATTATGCCACCAGTGAGTCCTAAGAATATGGCTGTTCTCATCCTATGTCATTTTTTTTGTGTGTGTGTGTGTGATTAAGAACACCAAGGAACACTGGCTCATTGAAGAATTATGAGAAAAGACTCTGGAGGTTTAATTTCAATGTACTGTTAAACTGCTAATAAAGTATTCATGAGGTCTGGAAAATAATCTATGTAAGACTGCCTGAGTGTACAGAGCTTCTGGCTCTAAATGAAGGCTGTCTGTGGATCCCCCTCATGTCTGTCCTCAGACGAAAGCTTCAGTACAATGGATCTTTATTTACTTTTTATTTTATTTCATGTAGTGCAGGTTGGCCTTGTACTTGCTACGTAACTGATAATCTTGAACTTCTGATCCTCCTGCCTCTACCTCCTACAGGCACATACCACTGTGCCTGGATTTTTTTGTAAAACGCATTTTTATTATTGAGATACGTCTGAAGAATTTTAAGTACACAGGTATGCATGAAATATTTTGAAAGATTTGAATAACTTGCCCTGTCTCCATCTTTAGCCAACAGATAAAGAAGGAAATGGTAGAAAGCACACAAGTGTGGTAGTAAGATTATAATCCTCAAAATACATTTGATTATTTCATATGTTTCTAGAAATTGTAAAGCAGTGAAATTAAATGCTAAATTTACCATACTTGTCCCTAAAGGGAACCTTTATCTAGGAATTTTCAAGATGGTATTCTGTTCAAAACAAGTAAAATCTGTCCCTAATCTTATGACCTATAAGTTGGTCAGGTTCTGGAAGCTATCAGGTCTTTGGAAAGGTGCTGAAGATAGAATTTGGTTAGAAAATATTACAAAGACACTGAAAACAGAACAAACAGACCTGTGTTGTTTTCTAACAAACAGAAGTGGCCCTCTAACAGGAGAGAAGTCTAGTTAACTGGATGCGAAGTACAAAATATAGCTGGGCTCTCCAAAAATGAACAGCTTTCAAAAGTGGCAAAAATACTGCTGTATTTACTAGAAGTGAATATTAGTGCAAATTAACAACTTGCCTAACTTAACAGTTCACTATTTTAAAGAAATTTTAAAGAAAATTTTGAAGAAAATTTTAAAGAAAAATAAATAAAAAGGTTTGGTTACATATGTCCCCAAATTTTAAAGAAAAATAAATAAAAAGGCTTCGTTACATATGTCCAAAGTAAGCCCAGAAGACTTTTTTTGATTTAGCAGTAAGTACTACTCATAATTTACCAGAGACTAAAGTTTAAGTAACACAGTTTGGCAGTGCACAATAGAAAGTGATATTCAATTAAAAATCTATTGCAGAGCACAAAAATATAAAAAGAGTCAAGATGTGTGAAAAAATGATATACTTGCAAAAGCTCTAATATATCCACCAGAATAAAGCTCTGATTCTATGGTTAATCTGCTTCTTGGAATTTATCAGAAAGCACACTGCTAAGAATAAAAAGAATCTTTAGTTCCGAAATACTATTTTAAGTTTTGCACACATACGTATCAGTTAAATGTTGGATTTAAGGACATCACTCAGAATTTATGTGACCCATTCAAGCAAGAGAGAATAGGCCAGCTTTATCATAAGTCAATTGAGTAGGAAACATCTAGACAAAACAGGGAGGAGGTGAGAAAAGAGGGGACTTATATTTGAATTGGGAATGGTCCTTGGCTACCTTGAATCCTTGCCCCTGGAGTTATGAACTTCAGAGTACAACTGCACTCCTGGATGTAGACATCTGCAGGAAGGCCTGCGGACAGAACACTTTAAAAGTGTATAGAGAAGAAGGACTGAAGTCACCAAAACCCAGATCATCCTGGGAAGGAGAGTCACTGAGGCTCCCCATCACTGGGAGTCAATCACTCTGAACAAGCCACTGCATCTGCTTATTTTCATTACACACAGGACTTCCATACTTTGTCCTTTCTTTTTTTAAGTTTCATTTTTAATGAAGTGTATATGTGTATGTCTACGTGTGGGTATGTGCATGTGCTCCTCAGAGGCCAGAGGCATCAGATCCCCCTGGAGTTGTAACTGGTTGCGAGCCATCTAATGTGGGTGCTGGGAACTGAACTCAGATCCTCTGCAAGAGCAGCAATCACTCTTAACTGCTGAGCCATTTCTCCAGTCTCCCATCTTGTCATCTTTTTTATTGCACACAGAAGAATTTGAACTACTCTATGTCTTGCTCCACAAATACTCCACCCCATCCAAAGAAATAAGCAACTTAAGGAAAGTACATGTTTGTTATAAAAACTCAGCTTCCACACTCACCTGTCCCATTCTTTCTTCTAATACTGTACAGTGGATGCAGATATTCTAGGGCTTACCCCCTACTCCTACCTAGTCCCCTTCACCTGCCACATGCAAGGGAATGGGATTTACTTAAAGGGAAAGGAATCACAGACATACAGTATGTGACTACTACAGGATACGGCCAGAGGCTATATCCTTTGACTTGTTTGGTTGATTAAGAAGTCCTTGATTTATGTCTCTTGGTTTTCAAGGAAAACCAATGTAAACGTGAAGCAAGAGGTTTCCAAGAGTGAAATAGACAGCTCACCTGCGGGGTTCGGGAGGAGCTGGGACTGCTTGAGGCCGATGAGACCATGCTCACATTGGGGTTCATGCTCCGCTCTCTCTCGTCCTGGTAAATGCGATCCCGCTCTACTTCCGGCAGATTGAGGAAGTTCTGCATGGCCCTCAGGTTTACTAAAAGAGACTGGGAAGCCGTCCTGGGGTCTTCCTCTTTACGTAGAATCTCAGACAGCAATCCCTGGTAGAATGAGGGAAAAGATGGGCAAAGTCATGTCTGCAGATTTATGTGTGTGGTTTCTATCTTCCACCCCACTTCCCCCTTTGTTTGGCACAGCCAGCTTGCAAGGATGTCAGGAACATGTCTGATTCCTTAGGGTTCTCCAACAGAAAGAATTTGTGGGAATGTGCTCCCTTCCAGGGGCAGTGTCTTATTTTAGGACCATTCTATTCTGCCACTTCATCATCACTGTAATAATCCTCTGTGTGCAGAGATGCCAGCTAGCAAGGTAGGCGCTCGGGAAGAAATGTGAAACTGCAATTACCACCAGGTGCCTCCTACAAGTATTTCAGGAACTGTTAGAACTCTCTCTGCTTGAAACTGGGAACTCTTGGCAGTCCTGCTTAGCTTTACAAATCTGCCAAGTTTGGTAAATTTAGTTCCGACATTTAAACAGCATGGGATATTTACATCGATTAAAAAAAAAGTTTGGCTGAATTTCTGTGTGACCGGTCACTGATTTCAATATAGATGGGGGGGGCAGGGGAAGGTGGGGTAATAAATGGCTATAATCTGTATCAACCCTCTGACAACTTCCCAGTCTTCATACAACAGTTATCCTTGCACATTTACCACAGGGCACCCCACCTTTCTGCGAGACACCCTTATTGGGAAGCTCTAATCCCACCGTTGAAGTAATGAAAACATAGTCACATTCAGTGAGCAGTCAGAACATGCACTGGCTGTGCTGTGGACAGAAGGCCATGACAGGTTCGGATACTTTCTAAAAGTGTGACTCATTCAAATAGCAAGCTTTAAATAGGAAATTAGTGTTTTCATGTGCTTTAATGGCACAAAATTCACATAGATGGTGCCATGACTATCATAAAGAAGACCCAAGTCAGAGCACTACAGTCCTGGGCAGACACAGCTCCTTTACTGGTTTGCCACACAGAGGCAACACTTCATATTCTCAGCTAATAGCCCTTTTCAGAGTTTAGGGCTGATCCCCCAGGAAAAGCTAAGATGCTAATCCTGTATCTTAGAACAGATGGGGTAACCTCAAATCATGAAAAGCTACTTCCATGAACTGTGGTAAAGTGCTACTGGTGCCAAAGATGTTTCCACTGAGGGAAATTAATGTAAAGGCAACTGACATGGCTCATAGATGAAAGGGCAGTATACTCAAAGAGAAGAAACAATCTCTGTCTGGCCAGAAATCTGCAGGGGAAGATGGACATTTTAATATAATTTAGATAACACAACACTGGCTTCCTGCAAGTGTATTGGTCATTGGGACTCCGAGGGATAAGGAGGGAGTTTCAAGTATGTGGCAAACATCACACGAAAATAGGAAGGCCAGATGTGCAGTCATGACATTCAACCCATGTATTTCTGGCACTCACTTGGTCATATAAAAATCCCTCCCTCAAACATGCATGCATGGAAGCCTGGATACATATGGCTGTGTGTGCTCATGCACACACGCTCTACATCTCAGCCATATTGACATATTTTAGTTTCTTTTCCAACATTCCACATCATCTCCTCAGCACAGGCTTTTCTCTCTACCAAGAAAACCAACCAGCCTCTCCACTTTCACTACCTGAACGGTACCTATTTCTTCTTCATGCCTCAGAATAAGTCACCTTCACTGAGACCCTTTCACTCACTAGCCTCACCTTGTCCAGCTCTCACAGGTTCTTTCTTACTAGGTGCTGCTACCACCATTACCACCCTTCCCTTCACAATAGATCACAGGCCCCCAAAGTAATCCATGGTCTGCTTGTGTACCTGAATGGCAGTTCTCCACTCTAAACTGTGGGACTCTTGAGGGTGAGAGTCACAGTGAGTCAGCATCTTTTCCCGTTGCTTCCCAGCTCCTAGCACAGTGCCTAGGAGACAGTAGGCACTTGGGCCCTTTGAGGATGCCCCTCAGTCACCCTGAAGTTCCCATTGTCACGCAGTGTAGTAAATGCCACTTATAAGAATGTGCATCACACAGTTATCAGCATTCCAAGTAATTAATCATCATTCAAAACATCACATAAGTGCAGGCAAGATGGCCCACTGGGTAAGGGCACTTGTGACCACGCCTGATCACCTGAGTTCAATCCATGAAACTTATATGGTACAAGGTGAGAATTGACTCCTACAAGCTGTCCTCTGACCTCTATATGTGTGCCATTACATGTGCATGCACATACAAATAAATGAATCAATCAAGTCCATTAAACAGTTACATTGTAGGGAAGCTACCAATGGTATGCCATCTGATAGCTGTGCAACTAGGGACCATGTACTTTGTTTTGATTTTTTTAAATTATTATTTTTATTGTATTAGTATGAGTATATTGCCTGGATGTGTGTAAGTGGACCCATGGCATGCAATGCCCAAGGAGGTTAGAAGAAGGTGTCAGATCCCCTGGAACTGGAGTTATGGACAGTTGTTAGCTGCCATGTGGGTGCTGGAAATTGAACGCAGCTCCTCTGCAAGAACAGCTAGTGCTCTTATCTGCTGAGACATCTCTCCAGCCCTTGTTTTTTGTTTATTTGTTTGTTTTGTTTTTTTGAGACAAGGTCTCACTATTGTAGCCGGCTGGTCTAGAACTTGCTGTGTTGGCTGGCCTTGAACTCAGAGATCTGCCTGCCTCTGCTTCCAGAGCACTGGCATTACAGGCCTGTGCCACCATGATTGGAGGACTCCTAACACTTAGGAGAAATGCATACAAACATGGCTAAGGAGTACAATGTGCACACATAGTGTGTGCGTGCATATGTATGCTCCCTCCATACGGGGAGGTCAGAACGTGAATAAGAACAAAATATGCTACACAACAAAGCTGTAAGAGAAGTTAGTATGTGTGTGCATAGGTGTGTACTTGTGATTGGGCATGCACATATGAGCTCAAAGACAGAACAAGGTAGGTGGTGTGTGTAAAAACACCCTGCTGGTAAAATGATTAGAAGAAATCCAGATTTTGAATCATGCTTTTAGAAGCAACAAGTGAGATGCTTGTTTTCCAGGAAAGAATTATTCAATCTATGAACTGATTCTCTTTCTGAAATAAAGTTGTGCCTTAAGTTGTCCTGCTTTCCACTTCACTGAGCAACCTGAAAGATCCATAATGGATTTGCTTCAAAGATTCTTTTTAAACCTGTATGTTAATATAAAGAAAAGCAAGAGTGGATGTTTAATTTCTTCCAACTTCCAAAATCATTAAAACACTAAGATTGAACTTCCTGAGCTTTCTTTAATGATAAATGATCCATAGAAGGATGAGCTGGTTTTCTTCCCTCTCCCCTCCCCTCTCCTTTCTCTCTGGTAGTTAACTTCAGTATGGCAATAAAGGAGTTTAGGGTCGGCATGGCATACATTCACTATGATCATAACTCAAAATATCTCACAGGCAAGTTTAACTCACTTTTCCTCCATGAATTGTTTTCACAAGTCACAGTGTATTTGTAACAAAGATTTCTACATTTAAAATAGTGATGTAACAAAACTATTGTTTTAGTGCACCATACCTTAAAATTATGTTTGTGTGTTCCCCAACAATATTATAAAAAATAAAAACATCATTCAAAATCATAGTAGTTTTGTTTGTGTTTACATTTTTATTACTATTTTTATTTTATGTGTATGAGTGTATTGCCTGCATGTAAGTGCAATGCCCGCGGAGGTCAGCAGAGGGCGTCGGATCTCCTGGAACTGGAGTGACAGATGGTTGTTAGCCACTGTGTGGGTGCTAGGAACTGAACCCGAGTCCTCTGCCAGAGCAGCCAGTGCTCTGAACTATTGAGCCATCTCTCCAGCCTCTCTTGAATTTACTTTTGCTTTCATTTTGAAACTGCACAGATCCTTCCCTGACATTTGTTACATGCTAGACAACCTTCTAGGAAAATCCATCCATCTTTAAAGAAAACATAGAGCACCCTTGAGAGTGGCTGCTTGTCAGCATGTTGTTAAAGTGCAAGAGATACAGCCTTGTGTGTTAAGTGCCTGGTGGAATACATGGCTGCCGCTCATTCAGCTGCCTAATTGCACACAAAGTCTCCCACCAACACAGTGGCCAGCGCCACCTTTATGTATTGCCTCCAGAGAATTAGAACATTGTTCCAAATTATTTGCTTAAACTCTCATCTGAGAAGTTATGGTCCCCAAAGCACACTGTTTTTACCTCAAGACATTTTCAGTAACAAGTGGCTAATGAGCATATGCAAGAAGAGCTGAATTGTTTTGTCCAGTCTTTTCCATTTGGGTTATTTATGTACTTTGTACTGTATGCAGAGACTTAAAACCTGTGATGTAAGTTCTGTAGTCATAAATGTGAAAATGGCTTTAGTTAGCTAAAAATCATCAAAGGGCAAAAATATATATAACAAGAAAATGGACAGCCTAACTCATATGCACACACATCACTCCATTGCCCACCAATTATCAAGATGAGTAAATGTTTATCATATGGAATCTGCCTTGAATGGAACATAAATTAACAATTTATCACACATAAATATTTCTAAAGCCCTTGCTCCTATGTCATCTGGCATTTTAATTATCAGCCAGCCAAGCAGGAGGTGTCACTTGGACACTGCCATTATGCAGCCCAAGATACAGAAAATGTGGCATGGCACCTGGGCTCTGGGGAAAAAAAAAAAACATGTCTATGAATAGGAAGGTCATGAATATTGAGGATGCGTGAATAGAGGGAAATTAATAAATTAACCAGGATATTGCTTATTAAACTTTCATATCAGTAATCACATTAAAACATATTGCAAGTATTGAGTAAAGTGGCCATTAAGAATTTTCCTCATTGTAGGCAACAGAGCCTTCTCCAGGGAAACATTACAAGAATCTTCTCTGCAGTGTTAGCCAAGGTTATGTAAGACCAGGAAACACATTGCTGGAAAGGACAGAAGGATCACTGATACAAAGTACAGACATCCTCCACCATAGTTTCTGGTTTACAAGTCACTGGAGAAAGAAGGGGTTCAGGCAAAGAGAACTTCAATGAGCTTCTCCCTGACCCATTATTGGAGGATTTTACAAGTTTTGGATCATTTCTAGGACCAGCAGAGATTAGATAAATTTGACAGGAAACTCACTAAAATCAAAATAACACAAAATGCAAATCAACAGATATATAATTCGGTCTAGCTTGCCTGCAAGTATAGGCTACCTTCAAATACAAAACAAAGAAATTAAGCTAATTTTTAAAATAAAACGTTCATGCCTTATTGTCCCTATTGTAAAACAATGTTTCTTGTAACAAATTGAATGCCCTTCCATCTTCTGAACCTGACTTTCTGTCACTGTGCTTTCAATTTACATACTTATTTAGCAATTTGTATATGTTAGGATGCATGATACATGCTGATATTCAGAAAGGTGTGGTAAACATTATCATGACTGCTCTACAAAATTGACATTCAAACTTATATACCAGCCCTCGTCACCTTTGCAGGGAGCAGCTGAGTATCTTTGGTGGGCCTTCAATCTTGTAAGAGAACACACCTGCCTAGATATGCTTCAGGAATACTAAAACTCAATCCTGTAGAAACCGAGGGCACTCCACAATCGACAGCAATAGGGAAGGTTGGGGCTGACTGCATTTGAAAAGATATTCGTGTGTGTGTGTGTCTGTGTGTGCGTGTGTGTCTGTAAATGTATGCCACATGTGTGGGTAGTTGTGGAGGTCGGGTGTTAGATCCCCTAGAACTAGAGTTACAGGTGGTTGTGAGCACCTGATGTGGGTCCTCTGGAACAGCATTAGGTGCTCTTAACTGCTGAGCCATCTCCCCAGATATATTTTATACAAGGTTTTCAAACTTTAAAAAAAAATTTATTATTTTATAAGTGTATCGCCTTCCCGTATGTAAGTGCACCCATGTCTTGCAATGCCCGTGGAAGTCAGAAGAGGAAGTCAGATCCCTTAGAACTGGAGTTGAGGATGGTTGTTAGTTGTCATGTGAGTGCTGGGAATTGAACCCAGGTCCTCTGCAATAGCAGTCAGTGCTCTTAATCACTGAGCCATCTCTCCAGCCCCCAGCTTTCAAACTTCTGATAACTCTCTAAGATTAGGCTGTATCTCTCACAGAAAAAAATGTAGGGAAACCCTAAGCCTATTATATCCTCTTATCTGTCTAAAGAACCCCCATATTCAGTACACTTGTCCCAAAGAATAGCAGTTCCATTCATTCATTTCTCATTTACAACTTGGTGAAAAAACTCAGGGGAGGTGAAAGACTAAACAAAGAAGATCCCTCTCTCAAAGAATTGACTATATGGTAAGAGGAAGGAAGTTTTATAGTAGCACAAAGTAAGAGACATTGGCTGAATGTGGTGGTGTGCCCCTGTATATTTGATACCAGTTCTTGGTCAGAGGCAGGAAGATCATAGCTATGGTCAAGGCTATCCCTGAGTTACATAGTTGGAACCCGTGCCAAATCAGGAAAAAAAAAAAAAAGGCAGAGAGAAGGAAAGAAAGATGGGGGGGGAGTGAAAGAGCAGAAAAAGAAAAAAAGATGACAAGTGACATAAATTCAAAAATGAGCGAGTGCCATTTTGGTTCAAAATAGGGAGAAAGTATAGCCAACTCTGGGACTGGAGGAGAAGGAGCTTTTCTGAAGAGCTGAAACAAAACTTAGCTGAAGCTTTAAACAAGAGTGGTCTGCAAAGAAAGACAATGGTGAGGGCAGAGGAAGGCGGGCGGCAGGGGAAGGTGGGAGGGCAGGGGGGCAGGGAAGGCAGGCATGGGAACAGCTGAGGAAGGGACCAGGCTTTCTCCAGACAGCCAAGAGAAGTTCACTTTCTTAAAAGTGGACAAAAAAGTATGAAAACCGATAAAGTAGAAGACATTCCTAAGTGAAAATAATACAGTCTGCATTAAGACGACTCTGAACTACTGGAGTACACACAGGCTAAGCAGAATCACCCCCAAATGAAGTGATATTAGATAATCTGCTCAGCCTTTTTGTCACCTGCAACAAATTAGGCTTTCAATATGCAAAACATCTTCCTTCCAGAAAAACAAATGATCATGATTCCACTTAATTGTAATTTAATGAGGCATAATTTATTTTTTAAAGTGATATACACCAGGTGTGTATGGAGGAAAAAGGCAGAGCCAAAGCCCAGTGCTTCTCTAAGAATCAAACTAGCTGGAGACCATTTCAATTTCTATAAATTATGTTTCTCTTTGTGGCCATTGAAGTGGGAGATTTCATAAAGGGTATGAAGGGTAGCTTGCAATGTTCTCTTATTTATTCTAACATGCTGAGGTAACTCAATCCCAAAACAACTTGTTTATCATATAAAGTAAAGAGTCTGAAGTGCTGGGATCCAATATGATGAGGGTAGATATCAAACAGTCATAGATCTGTCATACAAGCCCCTTCCATGTACTGCTGATGGCTATGCTCAAAGGGAAATCATACAATTAGTACTTCTTACAAACAGATTGGCAATATCAGGAGAAAAAAAAATAAGCCCTATCCCTTGACAACATGCTTTACTTATTAATTCTGAGATTGATGAGAAAATTACATAAGGTTTTAAGATAGTCCTTTTCATAAATCAAGTGACATCTCTTTAAAACTGTATGATTCGAGAACTTATCACAGTGAGCCAAAAAATATATTTGACACA
>NW_008329141.1:1905608-1906627 GCF_000622305.1 Nannospalax galili | reverse complement strand
ATATATATATATATATCAGAGAACATGAAATTGGGCAGGGGGTAGTATGGGGGTGTGGATGGGGGAAGAGATCAAAATATATTGTATGAAATTTGAAAAAACTCAACTTAAAAAAATCGTACATGCTCCCATTCTACAGGCTAATATGACAGAAGGTCAGAGGGAGAAGGGGCTTTGGCAGTGCCTGGGTCACCCTTCCACCATGCCCTGGAGTTTGACCTGCTTATGGGCTACTTCCTTTGAATACAGGGAGGGAGGGGAGATTTCCTCTGTAGTCCTCATATTCCATCATCCCTTTTGAAGGCTGTTGTAGCCAAAATTTTCCTACAATTCTGATGTCTGTGTGCAGGTAACATGAAAGGAAAAAAACTAAACAAAACACCTAGAACCCTTTTAAGAAGTCACCTGATGTCCAATTCCTAGTGTGATCCCACCTAGTACACCACAATGTTTCAGAGGTTCCTTGGGAGTTAGATATACAGTGGAGCCAGACCCATGTCTGTGGCACCTCCTGGCACTCTACTTTCTGAAAACTGACCTAAGGAAGCCATTTCCCTTCCAACCATGAGTCTCATTTCCTTCTAGATGTTCTGAAGGCATTTTCTTCTCAGTTCACAAATATAAACAGGTTTCCCGGGTTCCTTTTTCATTATCTACAACCCAACTATGAATGTGGCTGTTGAAATTCATTTGTATAAAGCTAAAAATACTTACCCCACCCCCAACCCCCAGAGCTCTGCTGAGCTATGAAGCCAGAGTACTCCGTTTGATTTGAATAAAATGTATACGGTGCACAACAATGACAATTTGATTTTTATTATTAAAAATGATGTGCTAAGTCCTCAAAGAAAATGTCGTTATTGCATTAGTTTAATAAAATCTCTCTTTTATTACAATGTTTCTTTATTAGGAAAGACAGTCTATGCATGTAGCATTTTGTAGGATGGGTTAAATAGAATTGAACATCTAAAGGGAATTAATATACTCTGCAGATAAAAGCCATATATAAAAGTAACAGT
>NW_008329141.1:1869015-1905550 GCF_000622305.1 Nannospalax galili | reverse complement strand
ATATATATATATATATATCCCTCTTTTTGACTGAGATGCACAACAGCACTAATAATATCTCAGTTATACAGTTTACCATCTTTTACATTAGCCACTATAAAAACTGTCCTCCCATCTATCAAGTAATTGGGAACTTACTCTACAAACTTTGCAGTTAGTAGCTAGTTGGTGATATTGGAATATAGGTCTTTAAGATGCAGAATGCTTATTTATTACAGTTCTGGAGGTGGGAGTCCTATCTTGGCTGAACAGCCTGCAACCAGCTCTGGCAGGCTACATACTGAAGCCTGACTCACAGTGCACTCAAGATCTTTTCATTCAACCTACTGAAAGCAATCACTGAAACTGAAATTTTGGGTCATGAAAATCTCATGTGGAACAACTATTTCATGTATCACAATTCTGTAATTTATATGAATAAAGTGTAAGTGAAATGCTTATGTCATGAGAAACCACCTTCCTAGTGCACTCAATAAAATTTCACCATGGCACCTGACACATCAGAATACACTAAGCAGGAAAACAAAAGGTGAATGGATATGGTGGAATATTCCTGAGCCAAAGCAGTCTTTGGTTTCTAAAACGCAGCACCCTTGTCCATGTCACATGTGACCATGTTCAGTGGAGGAGCAGCCAAAGTCTGGCTCTTGGTATTTCTGCTACTTAAAATCTAGGTAATCGATGCAATGACAGATGTAATTTGATAGAGAGTCCAATCTCATTCTCTTCCTTACCCTTTTCTCCTCTTTGGGAAGTGATAGGTATTGGAATAGGGCTATGTATACTGTAAGCCAAAATTTTCTAAACACTTTAGTACCAAAGAGTAAAAGCAGAGGATCAAACAGGTTCCCTCTGGAAACATTTACCAGCGGTGTTCTCAGTTCTGGGCACAGATAGAGCTTCTGCTCATACCTCGAGGACCTGGCACTGACTACTTCCTTCATTTACAAAGTTCTGGGCCCTGGTTATCTCTTGTTTACATGACTGTTATGTGAAACAACCCTTGGTAACCTGCCCCCCAAAATTACTAGCTTTGGCTATTTTGTCAAAACACTGGCAAGATTAGTGCTTTCTAAACACAACACAAAACAAATCAAAAAGTACATTTACTGAATATTTCTATCTCAAATGTATCAGATGCTTTTAGATGTAAGTAAAGCTTTCTAGTAACATGAGCTGCCCTGAAACACGCATAGTACGGTATTCATTCCTGCTGAAAGATTTCTGAGTTAACTTCAATTATCTCTAGGTCAGAGCATATGCTCTTGCCTAGCATGTGCAAGACCACAGCATTTATGTACCACAACAAAATCACTGTTTGAAAGTGTGGTACTGCTTGCACCATCTTGAAGAAAGAATCCTGCCTTTCCTCTACCACTCCGTGATAGCAGAAATGAGGGAGAACAGAGTAGTATAAATATAAACTCTGAATTCTGACTTTCTTGGCTAAAATTTGGACTCATTTGGACTCTAATTGAACAATGATCAATTACTCACCTTATTGCAGTTTCCTTAGCTGAAAAACTGAGGTAATTCTACTTCCCTTGCTCATAGGGTTCTCTGTAGAGCTCATACAAATTCAGATATATGCTTAAGAGTTCAACAAACTCCAGACTAGCATGATGCCTAACACAGCCTCTAAATATGATGACAAATATTTGTTAAATGAGTGAATTAATACCTAACATACTGAAGTACAATTCTTATTTTAAATTTGTAGCTTTGAATATTCAAAGTACTTCAGCTACATTTTGTTAACTATTTCTTCATGCACAAGACAAAAAATAGAAACAAATAGTTTTATGAAGTGGGATAATTAAAATTATTTTGGATAATTTTGGATAGAGGAAAATAGAAGGATAATTAATAAATTATATCAAGTGAAATGACCATATGAGTATTTCAAATAAGACTAAATTAAGATATTAACTGTAGCTGGGCATGGTGGCACAAGTCCACAAGCACTTGGAGATAAAGACAGGAATTCAAGGCCACAGATAGCTTTTAAGGCCAGCCTGAACTACACTAGACCCCTGTTTCAAAAACAATAACAAAAAGATATTAATTGTATACTTATTAAATTAAATTTCCTTCCCTAAGTATTTCTGAAATAATTTAAAATATGCATTAATCTTTATCATTCTTTAAACATGGTTAATAGTGGATCATAAGGTTAACTTACTAGATCAAATACAACTGTTATAAAGAATTAGAATCCTAGAGATTAAAAATATCACTGTATTTCAAACATAATATGAATGCTGTTTTACAGAGTCATCTATCTTCCTTCTTCCCCTTCCTTCCTTCCTTCTTTCTAGATATCATTCTTTCATGAAATCTTTGTTCTAGAAATGCTTAGAACTAGAGACAGACACACATATGCACACATGCTTGTGATTAACAACCATGATGTACAAAGTGCTCCATGCAGGCAGGGTGGTAATGAAAAAGAGTTCAGAGGTGCTACAGTCTATAGTGATCATTTTAAACACAAAACTTGCAGAAGGAATTGAAACAGCTTAGTAATTTCCAACTGATTTCAAATTGATACAGTTATATTTATCACACAGCATTTCTGGGGTTTAAAAATTAATTTGCTTAATTTGAATGAATACATACCTAACCCCTGGTTGAATGGTCATCATTTTAATCGATGGCCATGAGAGGCACACTCCTTGAATATGCTGTTATAATGTTTAAATAATGCTTAAATAAACAATAATGAACTTACATAAATAATAAAAATTAAGGTATTTACTTTGTGAAATTTTTACTTTCATTATACAGTCCAGGACTTTCAAAGACTAAATACTACAACAGTAGACCCGCACACTAGAATATCAGCTTTCTTCTGAGTTATTTACACTAGAGGTGTGAATGCCAGCACTGAAGATAGAGATTCCCCGTCTGTGGGAAGTGTGTGGCTCAGTCCTTGTTAGATAATGGTAGGAAAAGAGAAAAAAAAAACATAAAATTTATCCCCAAAAGTAAGTCTTTTTTTTCTGTTGTAATGGGAAAAAAATGAATTTTCTATAATGTGTCCAGTGACTAACTTGTAAGGACCCTGGTCAGCAATAGGAGGAATAGACAGGGCAATTGCTAGCATGTTGGCTTCCTGAGATTCTTGGTTTTGGTAAAGAGGGAGAAAAAAGAATCTTCCCACTTTCTGATACCTACAGTTCTATTTCAGGTGGCCTGAGGATGGGAACTGAGTTGTGTTATTCGACAGAAGTAAAATCAACCTCCCCTTTATTGAAAGCACAAAACAGAGTTCACCAACTCTGTAAAGCTTAGCCCTATGACCAAACCAATCCATGCTTTTAGCTGAGGTTACCCAAAAGGTGCAAATTAACAATGTTCTTTATAGGGGATGTGCTAAAATAAGAGCACTCCCTGGAGGGTTTCCCCATGCCATCCAATAACTTTGAGACACTTTTATCTTCAGAGATATTAATATTATAATCTTTAAATCAAAGAATTCAAGCCAGTGATTTTGAAATGAAAGACTACTTTATGAAGTAAGCAAGGCCATCTCTCCCTACTTTATTAATTTAATGTTCTGAAATCAAAAGAGGGTATATTATTCACTTCAAAACTCAATAACATGTTCATGCCTGATCTGCAGCATTTCATATTTACAGCCCACCTTTCAGTGAGTGGACTTCCTTTTTCTCACAGGTTTCCTTGTCATTTTATAACCAGATCACTGGACCATGGAGTCAGGATCCTAGACTTACATTGCAGTCCATAGCTTGTGGAGTGCCTGGGTCTCAACTTGATACTGATAAATAATGATGACTGATAACCATGTCAGTTGACAAAGAATATGAATATCTTGGAGGTAAGGTTTTCTACAAATAAACTGTATGTATAATTAAATTATGCCTATCTTTGGCTAACAATGTGCATAAATCAAATGAAGAAATCAAAGGACAATTTCTGTCTCCTCCAAAACTGACTCAAGCTAAGACTCCTGGATGTTTACTGCTAAGATTTTCATTTTGTTATCACACATCTCTTTCTGACTGGGTTACTTCAAAACATGCAAGTTGTTAGAAATTTTAACCCTAATAATTTGGGGCATGCATATATTCCAAATACCACGTCAATAAAGCTTAAATCAAGATCCATGTCATTTCATACAATGACGTTTGCATTTCTAGCAGCTGACCTTCCTGCCAACTTTTCTGATACATCATTCAATCTAATTTTCCAATCCACTGAAAACACTCTCCAGTTGCTGAGTGACTTCATAAATTGTATTTATGACCCTGATCTTAAGTTTCTTCAAATGATGTGGCTTTGATGAGTAAACTGCAGGTTTTATTTTATTTTTTTACAGTCTCATAAAAAATAAAAAGTAGTCATATGAGGACAGGTCAATCAAATGGTTTCCTAAAGGATTTTTAGAGCCTTGTTTCCTACTGATCAGGCAAGGGTACAAATATTACTTCTCATAATGAGGCCCCTGATAAATGTTTGTGATATTGTCACTGAACTCAGGTAGCAGGATACCTAACTAGAAAAGCTACTGTTGTAAAGGAATGGTACATTTTACAACATACATCTATTCTTCAACAAAACTACCAGAGACACAAGAGGAACCTGAAAAACTCTGCCAGGTGAAAAAGAGAATGGGCAGGCTACATACAGAACAAACGTGGTCAAAGTCTCATTCTCAAAGGGAACTTTGCACTGTGGACTCCCTGCTTAAGAGGGCTGCCTGCAGCTCTGCTGTCAGAGTAAAGGGAAGGAGAGGAAAGATGCGGAGGTCACACCTACTTTCTCTTTTCTGCCATTCTAATGCTCCCATTCTCATGTGGACGCAGCATCCGTTCCACTGGATTTAGCCTAGTTTGGATCAAAGCTTCCTCTACTTCATTTAACAGATTTGCTCAGATTGAAGGTCTCGGAGGAGAAGCCATGGTAGTAAATGGGGACTTCTGAACATATGAATATGTAGGTCATTGGATTTTTTAATAGAGAATAGTTATATATTAAAGAAGATTCACTGTACATATTTTATGAAACACTGTTTATTATAGGTCAGTGGGCATCAGAAATATTAGGTCTTTGCCATAAACCTTTCCATCCTGACATAAGCCTCCAACTAATTTGTAACAAAAGAAAATAGAAAACATAAGATTAGGAGTCATAATCACACTATCAAAAATACAAACACACAAATGCAGTTAAATAACCAAGCTACCTATTTCATATCTACAGGTCTAATAAGTGAAAGGGTATCAATATCAAGGGGAATTCAGGTACAGACATGGGAGAAAAATATGAAAAAGAAATCAAAACCTGACAGAAATTACTATTCAGCAGACACCATCTGTATCTGCGACAGAGCACTAGAGAGGGGTAGGGCCAAGGAGCAAAGCTGCTCTAAACTCACATTACTGCATATGTCACTACTCAAACTCAGTATGGTCTCTTTTCATTCAAGTCAACGGGGGTAGAACTCTTATAGCCTCAAATCCCATTTCTTTCCTGTTCTGGGTCTCCTTCCCACTCACATTCACATTCTCTTATTCAAATTCTCTCTCTCTGTCTCTGTCTGTCTGTCTCTTTCTCTCTCTCTCTCTCTGTCTCTCTCTACTCCCTTCCTTTCCTATCCCTCTCCACACTCAATATCCCCAAGCCAGCTCAATAATATCATTATCCGCTCAGTGAACTGTAGAGCTACAGGGGCTCAGGTTTAAAATTACAATGATGATAATAGTTTCAAAACCAAGCAATAAAGTCAGACATGCTACACCAGTCCCGTAACAGCATACAGCACTGGCTTTGAGGAAAGAATGGGCTGATGCTATGCTTTGCTCAAGCGACTGCCCACACAGCAGAACCAAATGTTGGTTACGTAGAAATGGCATGGACCTGCAATCAGGTATAAAAAGCAAGTCCTGAGATAAAGATTCTCATGCATGTCTTTTACTCATGAAATGCCTCCAAGACAGATGGGTGAGGAACATGGAAGGGAAGGCACCCAGGCCATGTCACAACTACCGTCTGATTTTTCAGAGAGCCCTGGAATTGCAGAATAATCCCTACTACAGGGGTCAGAGGCAGTGGGCTGTCAACTTTTCCCATGACACAGTAGCTAAGCTTTTCCAGCTCTCTGCAGTGAGTACAAAGCAACATCCAGTAGCCAGAGGACAGTCCTTTAAATTAAGAGGCCAACAGCAAAAGTAAAAGCAGGAGTGTGGGGCATCATGAAGCAAGGACGATGCCTGCTTCAGCGTTACCACACCATCTCATCACAAGAGACAGTATGGAGAAACGGACAATTAGAAAACGTGTATTGCTTCCTCCTCACTGTTCTTCTTAGGTCCCATTTGCTATAAAATGGCATGGCAAGCAGGGCCAACCATTTCTTTCAATGCTCTGATACAGTGCTCTGCTACATACACCTGGAAAGATCACATCCCTGCACTACTATAAAGCATGCTGCATCCCATGTCCAGAACACACACTCTAGGTTCTTAGTTTAAATAGCACATGTCTTTCTTTGCCAAAAATATAAGTAAAAATAGCAAATTAACAAATCAGATTGGCAAAAGATTATGTACTTTTAACACCAGCAGCATTGGGTGTGACATGCAATATGGGTGCAACGTGCAATCAAACAGATGCATAAATGACCCTGAAGCTGTATTTATTAAAATTCAAATGCAATAAAAGCAACCCTTTGTAAAGAGAACCAGTGGGGGCTGTCAAAGGAGGGTGAGCAAGGGACACAAGGAGATAGTAGGAAGAATGAACAAGAACAAACTATCGTGATGTAAAACCCATCATGATATATTAACTTAAAAAAACTTTAAAAATACCTTTTGAAAATATAGTCACTCATAATGTCATTTTACATTATCAAATGGCATCATGGATCAACTATCTAAGGTAATTAATAGTTTCTCTTTAAAGAACTTGAATTTTTAAAAAGCTATTTACTGTGAGTTTGAGGCTTTCATCTGGAAGTCTTAAAACTAGGCAGGTAAGATTTTTTGTGTTTATAGTCTTGTTGTATTGATGAATACATACAGACTTCTTGTTAAATCATCAAACAGAAATCCAGGGACACAGACATTTTATTAAAGTTAATAATAAATGAGCCCTAGGGATAGTCATCTATTTCTGGAAAATATTTAAGTATGTGACAATATACTGTACATTAGTAAGCAACTCAGCACCAGATGGACAGTGGCTTTGGATGTCCATCAAAAATGAACAGTTCTGGATCTGCTGACTTTAAACAAAAAAAAGCTAGCATTCTTTCTAGCCAAAGATTAACAGTCATTTATGTTAATAACAATTTGTGTGTATTTGTTATAGCTGTCAAGTTATTCTATCACCCATAAATGTCTGACTCTACTGAAAAAAAAGGTCTCAACATTTGGAAAATACATGGCTGGTTTCATGGGACATACTAGACTGTATTTTCCATTTAACAATGCTGCTGGTAAAACCAGCTGCCTGGTTTTGCTGTTAGTGGCTACAGAACATAGAGCAAAAACAATCTGCCTGCTGACCTCCTGCTCAAGTTCAAGCTATGTCATTCTGTCAATACCATCTACCTTGATTAGGCTGGGCTTATACACAACAGGTTATGATCCCAGAGGGATGAAAAGCTTTCCCAAATTAAAAGCAGAATTTTAAAAGGAAATACTCATACATTCCTATGCAGTTTCCATTTGATATCCTCAAGGCTGGCCCATGAACTCAAGCTCATTTTGATTGAAAGTGAATGTTTCTTTTTGGGTGTAGTCATCTTACAAATTTAATGGCAGGAGGAAAATAATAAAATGTGCTCCATGCTTCAATTAGACCTTTTATAACTTGGCACTTCAAAGGTGGCAATGCCAAAGAATAATCTCTAATCCATAAAATCAGACATCAAGAATTGTTCAGAAGACAGGCCTCCGGGAGTCCAGTGCCTTGGCAGAGCATACTCTCACCAAGAAGGTCTGTCTTTCGTCTTGACTCATTGTGAGTCTTCCCTCGTGCTTCATGCTATTTGGATAAAATGTATACTGTATTCACTTCTAAAATCCAAAGAACACAACTATACTTTCAATTTTATCCTTGGCCAAAAGAGCTGTGTACATAAGCAGGCAGTAAAAATGTTGGCGAGGCATGAAATGCATATTCACGTACATGAATGATAGATGAAAGAACACACACAAAGAACTGCAGAAAAGAGAGTCAGTTTGTATTTTCAGTAGTCAGTAACAGGTTGCTCTTAAAGGGCCCAAGCTTTTTACCCAGTTCAGGTAACTATGGACACACAAATGCTGCCTGAGGATTTTTGAGTCAGAAGAGGATGCATGAAATGTGTGGGTCATGAGTCTCCCTGAATGCATTTCGAGAGGTAGAAACAAGTTCTATCATTTATGCAATGTAAACGGTAGCTAAGTCAAATGAGTAAGAGATTTCGCCTCTCTCATTCTATGTAACTAATATATAAGCACCCAACCCCCCGATAGCCCTAATATTTCTTCCCTGCTCTCAGACAGAAGTTTGAGCACTGCTGATGTCTTGTTACTCTATCACAACAGCTCCATCACCACTTCATGTTGTTTAATTTGATCTGAAACTGCATACCACATTATATAAAATTCTAACTCAAGTTGACTGTTACACTCAAGATGTTCACCTGCTTCTGGTTGTCTTTTCAACACCAAGTTTTGAAAAATATAATCTATTCTGCATCCTGAACAATTAATCAATCACTCCTTAACTCCTAAGTTCTGGCTCCTGTACTCACTACTGTAATCAACCTACACTCTGAAATTTGATAAAGACTTTTTTCAACCAATCACCAAGCCTTGTGGCATGATGTCAAGGCTCTCCCTTTCAGCATCTTGGCTTTGTACCTATGGATGAGCCCAATGGGACTCTCCGCTTATGCCCTCTGCATCCTGCTACCCCTTTTCAGTTGCTCAGACTCTACCTGTATACTTTTCTGGAATTTCTTCTATTTTCCTGGTTCTGAGGGAGGAGGTGGGTACTATCCTTCTGTACCCTGACTTTTAAATCTTAGGCTTTGCTTTTTTTTTAAAAAAAAAAAAAAAAAAAAAAAAAAAAAAAAGATGTTCTAATCTCTTACTCTACCCCTACCCACTCTTCTTAGTATCAAACACGGTTTCAATGGCTCCTTCCAATCTTTATAAGAAACCTGATGGTTTTTCAAAGTAAAAATCACCAAGTTTCAAACAATCACTGCAGCCTTAACTCCAGCCACACTTTTAGTGTCTCCACTAATTTTCCTAATAATGGCATCTTTATTCTTAGCCCAAGGTTCAAGCCCTGGTGTTATCTTTACTGCTTCTTCTTGTGTTCATTAACAGACTATCCATCAATTTTGGTTCCCTGATACCTCTTGATTCTACAGTCCTCTCCAATGCCACCAGCCTAGCTCAAAACTTGCCTGACCAGCTGGACACCTATGGTGGCCTCTAAACTGGCAGCTCTTCCCACTTGCTGCAATAAAAGGAAAAAAAAGTAAAATTTTCCTAAGACTTAATATTGCTATTGAGTCACAGCGAGCTCCTATGTAAGAGCTTCCACAGTTCTAGTGCTAAAAGTTCAAAGTTCTTAGCATATCTCACAAGACCTTTTTTGATCTGTCCCCAGTACCACTGCCCTTAAGTTTCATTATCAACTTCCAACTATTCCCACAATTTTCTGAACCATTGCTGTCCTTATAAATTCACCTAGCTTAAGTCCACTTTTGATTCTCATTAATTTCATTTAATCTTCAAGGTGTAATTCCCCAGTAATTGAAATCATATTGTTCATGCTTTCACCTGGGATCCTTTTTCTCTTCCTACTTGGCATACTGTAGGGTCACTAAACCAAACAATGCTGTGTACTTGAAGACTTATCATCCTTATACTGTTGTAAATATCACCAAATCCCAACTCAGCCAAAGCCCATGCATGGCACTGTGTTCATGGCCTCCTAGGATGTTCAGCTACTTCAGCATTTAGAGTGTCTATCTGGCTGCATTTCCTTCACTACTGAGACCCCAAGTGAAGCACCTTTACTCTTTGGCACTGAATGACACAGGTGCACTCACACATATGCAGGCAATACACTCATACACACAAAATTAAAAATAATAAATAAAATAGTTAAAAAAAAGAATCACTGATGGAAAAGAACCTTCCAAATAAGCAGCACTTAATAAAATAACACATTTATGAAGAAACTGTTCACCTTTATCATTTAATATTATATTCCCACGCAATTCTTTCAAAACATTAAAAATAAGAAAAATATTTGTTAATTTCTTAACTCTGACATTTTAAATGTTTTATAAAATACTCTTTCATAATGTTCATAACAAAACAAATAGAAGGTTGTTTGAGCATATATAAATAATTTTACAACTAGTCCTAAATATTTTTTGAAAGTGGAGGAGAATGGTAATCATAAAATTGAAGATCAGAGTTCAGGGAAACGCAGATGGTGAGGATGAGGGTGGAGCAGAGACACAGACCCTATCAGTGGTAATATTTTGGGATCTGAGTTGGATAGTAGGCTCTCAGATGTTAATTATATTACTAAAATTAATTCATTAAGGTCATGCAGGGATGCCTTCCTCCTGAGTACTGGGATTAAAGGTTTGCGCCACTGTGCCTGGCCCTACACTCATTCTTAACCACAAGTTGTGATGAATGTTAACTGTACCTGTGTGCGGTTGAATGCCACTCTTGCAAAGACCGCTTGGGACACGCTGGCCCTCTTCAGTTCATCTCTAACTTGCTGGTATATATCTGGAGAGACTTCCACAGAGGAGTTAGTTGGCTCTGGTTTAACTGCTCTGGGAATGGGTGGATGGTTCAAGAACTGCTGGTTGATGGCTTGAGGATGCTGGTGAGCCAGGAGCCGGCTAACGGCAATCTGTTGGTTTATCAGATGGGCCATGGCTATTTGCTGCCTCACAAGTTGTGGACTGAGCTGGGGTGAAAGAAGACCAGGACTCATGATGGGCTGTAATGCGGGCACTTGGTTTCGGATTGGAGTACTGTGGTGGATTTGGCTATGAGGAGACTGTTCGTTGGTTTTCCCCAGGGATGCCAGCTGGTTCATATTTGGTAAATGCATTGGACGCTGGCCCAGAACACAATAGTCTGAAAGGTTTTCTCGCTCCACTCTTTCCACTGTTGAGATAAAAATGATAATCCACCATTATTTTCATCGTTATACTTTATTGCTAATATAGATACCAAACTGTCATATTTCTAGTACACTAATAATGTTAACTTTTTTCACACAAGTCTGAAAAAGTGACTTATTCTTACCTGAAACTGTTGTATTAGACTTTTTTATAGAAGAAGTGAAAATGAAAACATTTTCTACTTTAACTTGCTTAAATTTGTAAAAGGAAGCATTTCCTAGACTAGCCAAGACAGAAAGCCTACCATCCATCACCAATGGTAAATTCCCTGATATTTCTAAACACTGTGATCTCCCTCCAACAGCATCCTCAGTGATAAAACACCAACTGTTCCTATCTTATAAAGTTTGTGTTTAATAGCTTAGCTCAGAGTTATCAGGAAAACAGCAAGGACAACATCTCCCATCTACCTTCTAATATCAGGATGGAAATGCTCATTAAAATGATTACCACATAATATATCCAATTATTTCCTCATTTTTTCTGTCTTCTTGTAGGAAATGGATATTTCAATGACTACGATATGCAGTGAGCAAAGGAAAAAAAAAGATTAATAGCATCACCTTGACTTGTCACTAGGTAAGATTCTTCCCCTCTTCTGGTTATTTACTACATTTTACTCCACATTACTAAAGATTTAAAGAATAATCTCGAGAAATAAAAATATACATATATCACAGATGTACAAAAGAAAAGCAATTATTTTTCTTCCCCCAAGATTATTTATCAAGAAAGGGGAGTAGTTTTCTGGCTTAATCATTACCTAAGTTCTCTCTTACTTTAGTGTCTAAAACAAAGTGGGTGTTTTTTTTTTTTTTTGAGAAAATACATTAATACAACTCCACTATTACTAGTTTTAAGTGTTTATAAGTGTAATCTTTTTTATTTATTTATTTTTGTTTTGTGAATGAGTGTTTTACTTACATACATGTAAGTGCACCACATTCATGTAGTCAGAAGAAGACACTAAATTCCTAGAACTGGAGTTACAGTCAGTTGTCAACTGCCATGTGAGTTCTGGGAACTGAACTAGGGTCTTCTGCAAGAGCAGCTAGTGCTCTTAGCTGTTGAGCGATTTCTCTAGCTCCAGGTATTTACAAGTATAATCTTGAAACATGTTTTTGAAAGCAAATTTCCATTCATATTTAGTATTTCTTATAATTTCACATTACGTATAGTTATGCAAAAATCTACTAAATCTACTAAAGATAAATTTAACAGTCATTGCTTGAGGTAATTACACACTGGAAATCAAAAGTATTTACAAGCAGGAAAAAACATAAAAGATTTATTTTTATTATCTTTAATTATGTGTCTGTGTGTGGAAATGCGCATGTGAGTACAGGTGCTGGCGGAGGCCTGAGGCATCAGATCCCCTGGTGCTGGAGCTACAGGTGGTTGTGAGCTGCCTGATGTGGGTACTGGGAATGAAACTCTGCAAGAGCAGTAAGTGCTCTAACTGCCTTGTGTCTCTCTAGCCTCAGGAAAAGATTTTTAAAATAACTATATTTTAATATGAAAATAGGATTTATAGTTTGAAATGTAATTTATAGTAAAAAAATATATTTGTATGGAAAAATAGAGGCTCAAAAAACTTAGAAATGAAGAGTGCAAGAAAACAGGATGAGACAGGTAAAAGCAAGAGATTTTGCGATGACAGAGACACTGTGCCAAGCCACATGCAAAAATATGAAAAAAAATCAATGAACTAGAAAAGTGGGGGAAAGTAGGTGTTTCTAAATTGAAATCTTATGCAATGTGATTTTTACAAATATATGTGGAAGTAAATGAATATGTCAACACATAAATAGGTATTTGATCATTCCATCTACATTAAAAGCTTTATATTTGTGTAAGTCTTCTCTGAAGAAATAGGTGCTCATCCATATCTTCAAATCACACCATAGTTACAAGTGCACAGTATTTTTTCTTCCATTTCTAAAAAAAGCAAATTTTTGCTTAACTTTCCTGTGAACTTCCAAATAAGTTAAAAGTTTGCTTCAAATTTCTTTAGGGGTTCAATTTCTAATTTAATCCTTTTAATGTAATTCATTTAGTTTACATGTCAGCTTTCCTATATAAGGTTCAAGGTAAACAAATTATTTTAATCTTCTCCTCTAAAGGCACGTGTTTTTCAATTGTTGTATTAATTTAACTTTAAAGTACATAGTTTTAAAACCAAACCAAGCAAATGGCTGAGAGCCTTCAGATGAGGTGATCTAATACAGTTCATCAAACAGGAATTACTACTGTAATTTCTTTATTGAAAGAAGATGTAAAGAGACCATGAACTTCTCCAGAGTAAAGTCAGACTGCACAGACAGACACTGGGCCTCAGGTAAACATTTGATTCATGATACATTTGCCATCATTTTTACTTCAGTCAAAGCCATGATGAATTCAAATTTTAAATTATCTTCCCAAGTAGTTAATAGGCAAAACTTTCATCCACACATTTTTTCCCTACCTAAGAGAGAATCATCCTTCTACAGGATGTATGCTTTGACCAGAAGCTAATTTTCATAAATTTTGGTATTGGGCTGGAGAGACGGCTCAGCGATTAAGAGCACCAACTGCTCTTGCAGAGGACCCAGGTTCAATTCTCAACACCTACATGGCAGCTAAAAACCATCTTTAACTTCAGTTCCAGAGGAAATCAAAGCATACTTCTCACCTCCATGAGCATTGCATAACATGGGTATACTTACATGCAGGCAATACACTCATATCCATAAAATAAAAATAAATAAAATATTTTTTTAAAAAATTTAGCATTTGTTTTTCAAAGCCTTCTACTTGAATGAGTTTACTGAGATATATCTAAATGACATCATTAATTTTTAAAAACTAATTCATAGATCGAGTCATAATTATGCTTGAAATTAAATGCAAACAAGAAGTCCATGAAACTATAGGAGTTGTTATGATGAGTCAGAATAACTGATCAGTCCACACTGCTCTAAGTTTATACATAATAGTAATTCCTATCTTTATGAATTTCAAGATTCTTATAAATTCCTATAATTACAAACTGCGACTGTGGCTGTGTCTTAGAAACGCATGGTGGTGACAGCAATGTGAACTCCTTGGCAAACCTTAAGGACAGGCTGCAGGTGGAAACGCTGCCCATGGGGGTAGCAGAAGAGGGCCACCTGCAGCAATCCTAGGTAGATGGAAAGAAAGCTCTTCCAATGAGCCGTTCCCTTTCTAACCCAATCAGTTCTATGCCCCTTGTCTTTTGATTTTTATTTTTAAAATGTGGGTTTTTACATATCTCCTAATTTTCATGTGTTGGCAACTAATTTCATTTTCAAAAGAAAATCAAAGGCACACAAAACATCACCGATTGTTAAATATTGCCTATTAGGCACTCAGTTTTTACATTTTGCCTAAGACTAAAGCAATCTGAGGCTTCTCAGTCTTTGATAGCTCCACCAATAAAAGCCAGGTTCTTTACTTCTAAAGGCCAAAACAGACAAAATAGGAGTAACTCATCATTGGGCTACTCCTCAACTGATCAGGTCTGCATCTGACACAAACACCAATTCTGCACTGATTTGTCACGTTTGAAAATCTTTTTACTTATTTTTAGGGGTTGCTCTTTTTTTGTGGAAGGAAGACTAGGGATTGAACCCTGGGTCTCATGCATGCTAGGCAAGAGCTCTGACACTGAGCTATATCCCCAGACATAGCTGTCACTCTCATAAAAAGAACGCCAGAATGATATTTTTAATCTCTTAAGTCACAGCACAGAATATAAAAATGCCTTAAAGGAAACTATGCTAGATTCCATCTGAAAATAGCCTGGGAAGTTTTTTTTTTTTCTCCTCTTTCCTCCTTCTCTCTCTCCCTTTCTATTTTCCTATTTTTCTTTTCTTTCTTCCCTACTCTCCTCTCTCTTTTTTCCTTTCTTTCTAAATAATCTGAAAGCAATTGCCATGGCTAAATAATTTGAAAGCACAGACCTAAACACATTGACATAAGGACACACAGTTTGGACAAAGTATACACATCACACTGGAAGATGGTTAGAAACAGTAACAGGTCCTGAATCAGAATCTCTTTGGGTTCTTACATGTTGAACGATTATAACGATTCATAAGTACATTAAACTCAAGAATGACTTGCTGTTTTATCTCTTCTTTTTTATTGTTTTTGTATGTTTGAGATAACAGTGTTATATTATTTGTGTTTTTAATTTCATGTTGCTTATTTTCTGTAATCATACTAGACACAATCACCATATTCCTTTTTTCTCTAATCCCTAATACAAAGGTTTTCATTTTATTGAACTTTAATTATATTTTAAACATATTTAACCATTAAAATTTTTCCCTATAACTTCAGTTTCTGTTGACCATCATATCTTGTTGAAGAAGCACTGATTGAACCTGGTGTTAAAAAGCTACATTCAAGATAAGACTCAACTTCTTTTGGTGGGGGAGTATTTTTTGAAACAGGGTCTCCCTGTAGCCCCAGCTGGCCTAGAACACCCTATCTAGACCAGGCTGCCCTTGAACTCACAGAGATCCACCTGTCTCTGCCTCCTGAATGCAGAGATTAAAGGCATGTACCACCACCCCCAGCAAGAGTTAATTTTTTATTGGCTAGGAACATTAAGCAAACAGAAGATTCTCTATCTCATTCACAAAGTTTTATCTCAAAATTCTAGTAGTAAAATTTAGATGTTCAGTGTTAAGGTTTTCTTGTTAAGGCAATATTATAAATTTCTGCTAATGCTTGTAAAACTGTGATTAACAAACAATCCTTCTCTTTCCACACATGTATTAGAACACTGTGACCAATGTCTGCTGTCTCCCCCCCCAAAAATCACCTAAATAACCACTTCTTTTCTTTTCTTTATCTTACTCTTGTCATAGTGTATCACTTTTGAAAGGAATCCCTCAAGTTTAAAATAAGTTATTGACAAATGGAACCATATGACTCATGACACATGCAGGAATATGTTACTATTCAGTTTCCCCAAATGAGGGCTAAACGTTCATATGCTAAGTTGGGAGTGGTGGTGCACACCTGTGATCCCAAAGCTTGGGAAGTAGAGACAGGAGGACCAGAAGTTCAAGGCCATGCTCAGTTGTATAGTAAAGCCAGACTGGCTTAGAGACCCTTCTCAAAACACCAAGCATTCATGCTCTAGCCTTTGAGTTAGAAGGTAGAAAAATAGAGGTTGAAATGATATAATACCATAACTCTTGAATTAAATTTATAGAACCAGTAAGATGGTTTAGCAAGTAAAAGCCCCTACCACCAAGCCTGATGATCTAAGTCCAAGCTCCTGGCTTGAAATGGTGGAAGCAGAGAATTGACCTCCATGCATACCCATGCACATACACACACACACAAAAAAAATAAATAAATATAACTTAAAAAGAAATAAGATTCATAGAAATGCAGTGCAGTTAGATTTAAATTTCTAATTTTAACATGAATGAAAAGTGAAAATGACAAATTTGTTTTAAATATATATGCTGTGTTTATCTATAAACCAACTGATGAAAAGAACACATCTTGTAGTATTTTTAAAGTAATTGTTTAATGGCATCTTTTTTCTTTTTAATAGACTATGAAAGCATTAAAAATGTCCTAACTTGCCAAGCATGGTGGCTCACATCTGTAATTCCAATACTCAGGAGGCTGAGGCAGGAGGATTGCTATGAATTTGAAACCAGCCTGGGCTATACTGTGAGTTCTCAACAATAGAGCAAGATCCTGTCTTAAAAAACAAAATACTTACTTAAAAAGTACACAAAATATTTTTCCTCATAAAATTAGTAACTTTCTCCATTAAATTTTGTTGCTTTTATAACATGTATTCACTACCCGGGCGTGGAGGTGCAAGCCTTTGAGCTCAGCACATAGGAGGCATAGGCAGGTGGATCTCTCTAAGTTTAAGGCCAGCCTGGTCTACATAGTGAGTTCCAGATCACTAGAGATATTATGTTTTTAAAAAATAATAAAATTGCAGTGTTCAAAATATACTACAATGATTAAGTGTCCCAAAAGTTAGTTTCTCGGGAAGATTTATAAGATTCATAAGGGGAAATATCTGATTGGCACAGATGCCAGTTAATCATAGCAAGACAGAGGGTAGCTGTGAAGGAAAACAGATAGGGATTTCTAAGGCCTGGATGCTACCCAGCTGGGTGGTTTGAGGATTACTATGAACTGGTCTTACAGTGACCTTCCAGGTCACTTATCTCAATAGTATCTCACAGAGTAGTAGTGCTAGCATTTTTAAAAACATTCTCTCAATATAAACACTTCTGATCTGCCTCTGCCACCCAGATGCTAGTTAATCAGAGAAAGACAGCAGGTAGCTGCAAAGGAACCCAGAGCTCAGGGACCATTGTGGAAAGGAGGTGGAAAGAGTGTAGAGCCAGGGGCAGTAGATGATCACAGGAAACAGTTTTCCAAGTGATTGGGAACTTGCTCATATGAACTTACAGCAATGGTGACAGCACGTACATGTACAAGACCTATGAAAACTTAAAGCAGGAAAAAACCAGCACAGAAGCTGGGAAATGGGTAAGAAGCCCCAACCTTATCTGAGGAACTGTTGGCAACTGACCACTGTTGGGTGAAGGAGAGTTGTCTTCTTTAAGGGAGTGATGTTAGATAATTTGACCAGGCTCCAGTGGATGGACTCACACCAAGCAATATTTGGGGATGCAAACTGACTTGATAGGCCTTAACAGATTTGAAGGAATTAATGAAATCTGTTGGGGCAATCTATAGGGGGTGCAGATAGGGGAGCAGATCTAAATATGATCAAGATGTATTCTATAAAATGCACAAAATCAATTAAATATTTTTTAAAAGAAAAAGAAAAAAATGCATCTGGTTTGGAGAAATGGTTCAGCAGTAAGGCGTGCACATTGCTCTCTAGAGGACCTGAGTTCACTCCACTGTGCCATGGCTCACAACCACCTGTAACCCCACCTTCAGGGGAATTGTACATCCTCTTCTTGCCTCTGTGGGCATTGCACATATGTACACACTTTGATCTGTGTTTAAATAAAACTGCTTTTGTGAAATAGTCCCTGGAATTTGTCTGTGGTTATAACTAGTAGAAAGCAATGAACTGGGCAAAGTCTTTGCACTGAAAAGTTTCCAGAATCTCTGGCCTATGGATTTTTCTTTAAGCCATTAAGATGCTTATGCAAATATAAACAGATTTAGCATGAATGCCTGCTAATGGATCCCTTAATAAGATAACACTCTAGCATTCTGTAGAACCTCTTTTGGAAATCTTGGATAAAAGAACATAAGCCAAAACAAAACACAAAAAACAATCAATCGAAGTTTCAATCAATCAATCAATCAATCAATCAATCAATCACTAGAATTTCTCTGTGCCTCTTTCAACCTTCAGAGATGCACTGTAAGGATCCCAGAGAGGTAAAACAGACATGGGGCATGGGTTTGCTTCTGGCCTTTGTAGAAGAAATGCCAACAAAATCAATAAGTTCAAGTTGGTACCCAAACCTTGAATATAAAAAGGGATAATACAAGCATGGTTGCCTGGGATTTCTAAAACTTTACCCCAAGTTCTGTGCTCTATCATCCCAAGCTCAAATACTTTGGAGACCAATATTATGGTCTTGTTTAAAATCATGGATGTTAGAAAGCCTGTTCAGGGTCAAATACCTATTCAAATGAAGATAAATATTTAGAAATGTTTTAAATACTTAGAGCTATTTTCTCTAGCCTTATAAGTAGAATAAACAAATCACATAGCCAATACAAAGTAGTTATTGTTTGGGTTTTTTTTTTTTTCATTTTCTCTGCTAACTTAAAGTGACATTTTCAGGGCCTATTTCTTAATGGATTTCTTTTTTAATTACATTTTTATTTAGGGGGAGGGTTCACATGCCAAGGCATGGATGTGGAGGCCAGCAGACAACTCATGGGTGTTTGCTCTCTCCTTCTACCTGTGGGTCCTGGGGATTGAGCACAGGTCATCAGGCTTGGTGGTGAGCACCCTCACCCACCAAGCCATCTCACTGATGGACTTCCTTTAGAAATAAGATACATTAAGTGCAGACATTCTCTTGTCTCCTAAGCCAATGCATCTCCTGTGCTGGCATTTAAGGTGCCAGTAAGACCTGCCATTCACATTATAGCTGAGGTATAATCCAGATCTAAACCCCATACACTCTACTGCTTAATTCTCACATTTGTATGACACATATAAATAGCTCCACCTTACTGAAAAAAACTTAAGTTCAGGCAGGTTACCAAAAATAGAAAACTGATTAAGTAAAAATTGGAAGCCTGTGTTTTCAGGGCCCTAAGGCCTATCCTCTACTGCTTAAGAAAACTGCTCAAGTTGGGACACATGCTTACTAACAGTTTTAGATTTGGATCAAGATAGTCAACTCCTTCAAGACAAATCCTGTTCTCAATGGTTTGTATGCAAGTGTGCCCATGCGTATGTGGCAAGTACATGCACCCGGGATGTAGTGGCTGGTGAGTGATCTAAATAGTGAGGGTCTAGCCTGCTACCTGCATGATATGCTGTGCAAATCCTTCTGATGTGGCACAGACTGAAAAAGGTCAGTTCAAAAAAGAGGTGAAAGCAATAGCTGAATCAGCTAATCTCTAATACATGATTTTCACATTGCCTTGTTTAATTCAAATGAAAATATTTATTACTCAACTAATGTGTGCTAGGAAAGATGCCAGTCCCTAGTCATACAATATCAAATAATTTTAACCTAAAAAACTCTATCTGCATTTTTGCTTCAGATAAATTAACTGCTTGGTACACATAGAAGGGCTTATAACATCTGCCAACAACTGAAAGTGTCTATTTCATAATAAATTCTTCTTTTAATGTATTTTGTCGGTTCATTAGTAATTCATTTTAATCATCAATAATACAAATGCATATGATTATAACCCCCTTCTACTTTTCTTGCAGCTAAAAGAGACTTGTCTCAACGTGAGTGTCATCCGAGACATGAGTCACCCAGGGAGAGCAAAAGCAAGCGCTATCCGTAAATTTTGAATATAGAGAGTGCTCCATTGAAACAAGTAGCCAACAATAATAAAATGTGCCCCCCCACACATGCACACACACGCACACTCACATGCACACACACACACCATAATAATACCTTAAGAATTTCAGGTAATCACAAAAAGTTCACATGATTGAACTTTATGAAACAGACAAGCTATAACAATTTTGATCCATAAGAATGGCAATTCAATACTATCATTTTGGTTCTTCTCTCTGAGCTGAGATACACCAGCAGAGTAAGCAACTCTACTGAACTCTTGAATTTCATCCTTTTAAAAAAGAATTGAGTCCTTTTAAAAATGTAAACATAACAAGATAAAACAGCATTCTATAGACTTGTATCAAATGTACCCCATCACTAGAAATATTTCTGATTTGTTCTCTTCTGGTCAATAGGTATAAATACGAAGTCAACTGATTATATAAACCATCTTCTGTTCACACAATACAGACAAACATGCAGAAATCAGAGCTAATATATTCTAATTATCAGATATAAATTCCACGCATTGAAACAAACAAACAAAAAAATCACCTAAAGAGTTCACTAGAAGGTAATTAAAGAAATATTTAGGAGTCTGAAGGAGCATAAGGGCAAAAGAAACACAGGAGAAAAAATCAGAACAACAACAAACCCCAAAGAGCTAAGTCTCTTAGGACTATCAAACTACACATTACTTTTACTCTAAATTTTTAAAAAAGAATTTGTCTCAGGATTGAGAACTTGTCTGTAAAATCTCTGCCTAGAGCAAGATATTCAGAGCCAACTTGTTAACTCCTAATAAAACAGCCCCATAAGTGGGGTGTACCAGCCGGCACTGTGATAATACCATGTGACTGGTTTTCTTAGGTGTATTTTCCCCTTATTATCGACTTCCTTTTTCCATCATATTAAGCTCTATAGAAGCATATACATCCACTATAAAGCAACTGGAATCTGGACACCTCTGTTTCTCTGGCAATGAAAGTTCACAGGACCCATTATGCTCCATGGAAAAAGTGCGTACTGTCCACTTTACCCCACGCACTCCCCACCCTCTCTGTGGTGACACTAATGTCCTTCTGGCTTCATAACATTTCAAGTGTTCCTATGTGTGTAGGTAATAACTGCCTTCATTTAATGATGTCTGCATTTTTGCTCTTTATTTTAATCTACACTATAATCTTTAAAGTGAATTCAGTACATGATACAAAAAAAATAAAGCACAGGCAGAAACTTAAGATTATTTAGACACATTCTGCATCTGCCACTTGGCACTCCTTGCATGTTAATTCTTTAATTCAACCTATTGAGGAAAGTTAATCAAAGAAGCAATCGGTCCTTGGTCCATTCAAAAGACCAGTCTCCCTGATTTTATGAGACATAAAAAAAAAAACTTCAAAGAGATATTTCCTTTATGTGAATGGCCCCAATTTATATTTAATGAATTTATAATTATCCTTTTCAATAGAATCGACTATTATTATTTTTTTGGTCTTTTTGAGACAGGGTCTCCCTGTAGCCCCAGCTGTCCTGGAACTCACTATGTAGACCAGGCTGGCCTTGAACTCAAAGAGCTCCGCCTGGCTCTGCCTCCTGAGTGCTGGGATTAAAGGCATGCACCACCATGCCCAGCTCTAGAATTGACTATTATTAAATCTTTTGTCCAATAACTAGTTAATAGAAAAGGAAAAGAGAGTCTAATAGATTATTAACGTCTTAAGGATATTTGCTATATAAATTCAATAAACAAAATTTTCTTCACTCAACTGAAAGACTAGGTAACAAATAATAGTTGAAATATAACATGCAAAAACTAAGTGCATGCATTCAAATAAGTTCATCTAGGTTTAATTCTTTTCTATTAATACCAATATTTATAATGTACAAGGCCTCATGATCACTAGACTAAGGAAGGCACAAAATAGATGCTTGCTCATGCCCTTTTCCTCCCTCATCAGCCATGTTTTCACAAGGAGCTTTTGTCCCAGAAGGGGAATTGGCCGAGATTTGGGATCTGCACTCAAGAAAACTCTAGATTCATAGGCATTCCCTTGGGGGTTCAGGACACCAAGGTCAGATAAATTCAAATTCTTATAAAAGGCAGAAATAAGGCCCATCATCAGTTGGGCAAGCACTTAGTTAAATAACCATTCCCGTGAGGCAACGTGACTTTAGGGCTCAAATCTCACAGAGTTCTTGTAGGCAAGAGTTTCAAGCACCTGAAGAACTTAAAGTGCTTTCAGCCTTTTGACTTTGTGAACATCTGAGGAAAATAAACAGCCATCTTTATGTAACTGATCAAGAAACCAAAAAATGCTTCCTGGGTTTAACCTGCTGTTTTCCCCCAAATAAGAGGCTGCCCCTGGTCTAGATATAAAACTCTCACTGTATACCCCTGGAGACTGTTGGAAAGGCATCATCACAGCTCTCTTCATTTCTACATTTCTGATTTTTTTTCCTAATAGGACAAACAGAAATGTGAAAGTATGAGAACCCTAAAAGTACTGCAAGAGAAGCAGTGAACGTAGGGCTGGCAAGATGACTCAGTGATTAAGAACATGGGCTGCTCTTACAGAGGAACCAGGCTCAGTTCCCAGCACCCATATGGCAGCTAACAGCTGTATATAACTCCAGTTCTAAGGGAATCTGATGCCCTCTTTTGACCCCCTTGGGAATTGCATGACATGGGTGGACTTACACACATGAAGGCAATACACTCATACACATTAAAAAAAGAAATAAAATGTTAAAAATGAATTTTAAAAAAAATTTAAAAAGAGAAGCAGAGTGCTGTTAGCTGTGGCTCCCTCAATGCACCTTGCTGCCCTCAATTACTCCCCCCTTCACTGGTTCATAAACATGGCTCCCCAACCCACCACTGTGCCAGAGCTCCTCATTCCCCTGCTCCTTCCAGCCCCATTCTCCGCTCCCTGCCTCCTCAGGTATCTCCTGGTCTTTCTTCCAGGCTCTGAAAAACCTTGAAGGAGACATCTCCATGTGTGAGCTTCACCTGCCTCCATCCTCTTTGTCCTAGGTATCAATCATGCTTAACCCCTTCAGATTCTTCCTCCCTCAGCCACCATCTGCTGTCGCCTTCCTTGCCACCCCTCCTTTCTTAGAGGCATATACTTTCTGATCTCACATAGCACCCTCCAAAGTCACTACCACATCTCCCAGTGCCTTCCTCCAGCCATCCTTTCTGATGCTTAGGTGTTATTTTCCCTTGACTTTCCCAACTCTCTCCTACTCATAACTCCTTGCTCTTTCTTCCCATAGCCTCCAGACTCCTGTACCACTGCTCTTTGAAGAGTGCTCTCTTGATAGTTCCATTTGAACGATCAAGTCTAAAAAAAAAAAAATCTTCACTATTTATTCTCTAGCTCTGTCATGTCTATATATTTACCTAATTCTTACCAACTGATATATCAACAACTTCTTCTCCAGTCACATTTTCCTGTTTCTGTCAAAGCCAAGGGCACTAAACTTACAATCTTAGGATCGGACTTAATTCTTCTCTCTCATCCAGACACCTGTGCACTGTCTCACCCAGTCTCACTGCCTCTCCTCTCCTCTCCTCTAACCTACTGCTTCCACTGAAGGCTTCCTGTCTTTCTCACCCAAGGCCCAGTCTTCATGACACTTGCCACCTTCTCATTTGTAAAACTACCACAATAGACTCTATATCATCTACTTCCTCCAAGGTGTGCAGGCCATCTTTTCTTGTATTCACCTCCTTCCTGCCGTGTATACACTGACACAGTTTTAAAAAGTTTCTAGAATACTTTAGGCTTTCCCTGTAGCCCCAGCTGGCCAGGAACTATGTAGACCGGGCTAGCCTCCATCTCAGAGATCTGCCTACCTCTGCCTCTGGAGTGTTGGGATTAAAAGCATGTGCCACCATGTACAGCCCTTTAGGTGGGTTTTTTTTTTTTTTTTTTTTTTTTTTTTTTTTGAGACAGAGTCTCACTTTGTAGTCCAAGCTGGTCTAGAATTCACTACATACTCTGGGATGGCCTCAAACTCACAGCATTTCTCTGCTTCATCCTCCCAAGTCATGGGAATTCAGGCCTGTGCCACTATACCCAGATCTCTAGAGAATAATCTTCAAAATCATTTTCATTGTATCATTCTTTTGGTTAAAAACCTTTGGTGATCTCAGAATGCTGCAGCTGGGCTTTGAAAGCTCCTTAAGATATAATCTCCACCTTCCCAGTAGCAACCCCCATGGTTAAAACACAAATGTTTCTCCCTTACAAGTCTCAATCATGCTGTCAGTTTCCAGAGTCTAGTCACCCCAGCCCCACTCCAGCTATGCTCTTCCTTTTCATTTTTTACCAACTGCTATGGTTTGGATCTCAAATGACCCCCAGAGGCACATGAATTGAGCGCCTGATTCCCCAGGGTGGTATTATTAGGAAGTGGCAGAACTTTAAAGGGTGGGGCCTAGTGAAAGGTCTTGAAGTCACTGGGGTATGTTCTCTAAAGGAATCCTGAGAATCTGACCCCTTCGTCTCTCTACCCCTTTCACTCCTTAGCACTGAAGTATACAAGCCCTAAAGCAATGTAGCCAACTAATCTTGAATTAAAACCTGCAAAACTGTGAGCTAAAATGCGCATTGTCTCTTTATAAGTTCATTACCTCAGGTATTTGTTATAGTGATGACAAGCTAGACCCCGAGCAAAATCCTAGTCATTCTAGACAACTATTATAGTGTGGTATCATGACAAACAGACTGCCATTCTAGACACAGGGAACAAGTTCTAACACACCATGCTCCTCTGAATCTCTTCATCTGTCCTCATGGACATGCAGGTGCCTGAAATGGACTTCCTTCTCTTTTCCTCCCTGAAAAACTCTTTGTTCTTCAAAGCATAACTCATACACTACATCTCCCTGACCTCCCCTGTTCCCTGCAAGGCTGGCGCTCAGAAAGTAAAGTGAAGAACCTTTCTCTGTATTTCCATTACCTCCTAACACTACCATGTATTTTCCAGATACATTTAAAGGGCCATTTCCAATGCCAGGCTGAGGGTAACACAAATGGAGTAGAAACTTTACCTTACATGTTTATGGATGATTCTCATGGCTGCCAGGATTTCTAGAGTCTGCAAGTAGTACTCACTACCCATTTGTTAAATCACATTTACTTACCTAGTTATGACTGTAATTTCTCTTTTTCTAACCCTTATAAATCCTACTTTATTCCCACCCTTAGAATCCCTCAGGCATATCAAAGAGATACTCAAGCTTACATTCAAATGTTCAAATCTGACATATGATATTTGTTTCCTATAGATTGTAGGCTTTTAGAAACCAGAACCTAGACTTCTTTTAGATTGTAACTATATAGGATGGATGGATAAAGCATACATGTATGAACAGAGGGGAAATGAAGAGGTAAGAGAGCAGATTGTTTTCCATCTTTTTTAAGCATGTATTTTAAATGGAATGAAATAGCATATATCTGAGCAGATAACATGTTTACTCTAGCAATAGTGGTATTAATAACAATTATTTATACTTCTTTAAACATCATAAGTAAATATATTCAAGCCTAAAAAGCAGCTAAAAACATAGCTACAATAAGCCTTAGGAGATCAAAGAAGGAATTAATACATCTGAGCTCAGTAAGTAAGGCATTCCTTATACACCATTTTTTGACTTGCTGGCTGGCACTACCAATAAGCTTCTAAATGGACAGTCAAGCAGTCTAAGATGACCTGAGGCACATGTCAGATATGGCCATAATGAAAATGCACAAGGCTCTTTCAAGTCTGAAAACCAGTAAGATGGAAAATAGTTGTGGAAGTAATGTTTCTATTCTCGTGACTCCAATATTTATACAAAATTCAAAGGACCTAATGTTGGTATTACTTTCTGAAAGGTATAATGCAAGCTTCCTTGCAAGACATCTTCATTTAGACCGGAAAGTGAAAGTAAATTCCTTTCATAACTCAGAAGAATCAGGTAGACAAAAGTAAGTTACTTTCGCCTCATCAGAGCTAAACAACAACAGAGGCAGCAGGACAGAGAGTTGATTAAAGGCATTGTCCTGACCACTGATACCACTGTGGCAAAGCAAGGGCTGCTTTACTGAACCAGGTCAGGAGACACTGATTTCTCTATTCAACTCTGAGGCACCACTTTGTAAATGACACAATCATTTTGGGGTACAAGAGGTGCTTTAAATGTGGTAACATTATATCATTTCAGCTATAATGATCATAATTACTTATTTCTTTTAATCACAACCCACTTAACCACTTTAGTACAGAAGACTAGTTCAAGGAGTTTAATTTTCATTCAACATCTAATCTTTGTGTTTACTGAAACCCTTCATGGGCTTTGTTTACTGTCTGCTTGCTGGCCTGGACGTTTGATCTTGCAAGACTAGATTAGACAGGGTCAGATAAAATACTGATTACTAGAATAAACCAGGCTGAGTGGAGCAACACTGGTTTTTAAAAATTCCTCTTTTCTCTCCCAGCGTTTTAATATTTTGCAAAATAGGCTCAAATAAACAAATAAAATTAAGAAAACTAGTAATCAGAGTGTTTTGAGCAATGATTAAGAAAGGGAAAGTGAGGGGGATGACTTTACACCCTAACCAAAATGCAGGGTTTGGTAGGTCCATTCATTCTGGTGGTATTAGTCTATGACATAAATGATTTTATGATAGTCACTAGTATTTGAGTGAACTTTGAATGACCCTTCAATTCTTGAGACATGTTAAATATTACGATCAATCCCACCAAAGGTGGGAATTTATTTTCCTTTCAGTAAAAAAAGTTTTAGATTAAAATTACTTTAATTTTTAATATTTTTAATGTGTATGAGTGTTTTGCTTGCATGTATATAAGTGTACCATATGTGTGCATTGACCACAGAGGCCAGAACAGGGTGTCAGATCCCCCTAGAACTGGAGTTACAGATGGTTATTAGCTGCCATGTGGGTGCTGGGAATCGAACCCAGGTCCTCTGGAAGAACAGCAAGTGTTCTTAACCACTGAGCCATCTCTTTAGTTCCTATTTTAGTTTTTTAATCCCAGCATTCAGGAGGAGCATCTCACTCTATAAGATCAAGCACAGCCTGTTCTACATAGTGAGTTCCATGTCAGCTGGGGCTACAGGGAGACCCTGTCTCAAAAAGACCAAAAAAGAAAATTATTTTAACTTACTAATCAAAGATCTATTCAAGACCTGTGAGCATATCTTTGTCAAAGCACTTCCTTACTGTTACTGCATCTCCTGTGAATGCCATGAGCACAGTGATGTCCCACGTGACTGCCACTTAGCCTCACAAAAACGATGGGATAAATTCATATCTAGAGTTCTTACAAAAAATAATTGGATCAAAAGATAATTCTTTTGTGTAGAACCATGAAAGTAACATTCATAAAATAAATCCCTCATAATCCCAAAACCTTGAAAACAATTTTACAATAGCATAAATGTTTCTAGGTTTCTATGGACTATCTTTATGCCCAATACTAATGAAAGCCCTGACCATTATATGACTGCTCTTTCCTTCTTCTACAGAAAAGGTACACTGTTTTCCTTACATTCAAGAGTTTATGGTACTACTCTGAAAATCTAGCCATAGGCAATGATTATGTGAGGTAAGTGGCAATTTAAAAAATGGTGTCTACATCAACCTAACATGCCACCCACTGCTCCATCTTCCTCAGTAATAAAAATTCTTGGGATGCAGGTTCATGGTGGGACCTTGAAACCAGAGTATACAAACTGTCTCCTCATCTCTCCCAAAGTAATGCTAATGTTAACTCAAATATGTCTCTGTCAACCTTGATTGTCTTTGAAATTAAAGAAAAAAGGTAAACAGAACAATCTCTGCTGTGATCACTGGGGAAAATAAAGTTAACATGCTAAGCCAAAACAATTTAGGGCTTTTTAAAGAATAAGTGTAAATAGTTTAGCTATAATAACAACAAATTCAAAAAATGCACATTAAAATGTTTACTTCAAAATTTAGACAATTCCATTTGTATATAGTTTTTACATCTGCTTTTAATGATATCAAATTATTGATTGTTCATTTTTCTCATATTTATTTAAGCGTTAACTATAGAATTTGCAATCTGATCTTTTTTTCAGTCCTTCCAGTAGACTTTTATTTTTGCCAGGTTTTAGTCATATTTTACTTTGATCTTCAGAGTATATAATTATTTTACTGTTTATTTATTTCTATGAGAAAAGAAAAAAAATTGACCTAGGAGATCTCTATGTGGCAATTTGTAACAGAATCACATAGCTTGTGTTTAGGAAATCATGGTTTTGATTAAGAAGCAACCATTTAGTTCCCACTGCTTTATTAGAACAGACATTAACAGATAATAGGAAACATATTTAGCAACACAGCCTGCATTTCTTTTAGGACATCAGTGAGTTAGCTGGCGATTTCCTTCTGCACTGAACATAAGCCACTGTCCTTGTGCATGGTAACCCAGGTGAGAATTTGAAGCAGGACAGCAGGTACCCCATGCAGCTCAGAGTTCTGGGGTCTTGGGAAGATCCCTAAGCTACAGTTCTACTTTCCCTGCTATGAATTACCGGATTTGAATCATTATTGTTCATTTTGAAAATGGATGGACACGAACATACCTTACAACCAAACCAAACCATGGTCTTCTACGAGAAGAGGGTCTAGAGAGGCACTCCCACAGCACCATCTATTCCAGCAAGAAGCTTCTAGCAAATGCAATGTACCTCAGCTAGCTCTATCACTTACTATGTTCTGAAGGTTGAAAGCTAATAAAAGGCATTTTCTGGGTGTTTGTTTTCTGTACACCATTATACCTGTCATGCATTCTTTGTTTTGCCTCCCACTCCCTGGGCTGATGAATCAACACCACTTGAACTGTTTTACAGCAGCTTGTGTTTACTTCACACATACCTTAACCTTCCCTTTCCTCCTCCTCCTCCTACACACACACACACACACACACTTTCCAGCAACGATGACTAGCTCCATTGAATATGTGTGTACATAATGAAGATGGCCTCTTCAAGTGTGGACTGTTGACCTACTGAGTGAAATCAAAGCCTGTCTGCTTTTATGACACTGAAAGATTTAACTGTGCATTTACTATCTTAAAAACTAAAAAAAAAAACAAAAACTGAGCTTAACAGATCCTAAAGAACTGACTGTGAAAGAAAGAGCAGAAGACATGAGTGTTAATTTGCACATGTGCACATGTGTACTTGTATAACACATGTTCTCTCTCTCTCTCTCTCTCTCTCTCTCTCTCTCTCTGTGTGTGTGTGTGTGTGGTGGCAAGTGTGAAAACACTAGAATGAAGAGTCTCCAGGATTTCCAAATCTAGAATTATACTCAAGCACACGGAAAGAAGACATTCTCTTCCTTTTACTTATAAAAGCAAGTAAATGCCACCTAGCAAACAACCTCTTGGAACTATGCAGTCTTTTGACTTTTAGCCAGAAGATATGTCCAAGCAATAATCCTATTTTAAACGAAAAAATAGAAACAACACTTAGAGAAGAGAGACCCTTCTAGCCACACAGTCACGCCTCATAATGAGACATTACTCATCATTCATAGTGGTGAATATTAATATTTAAAATACGCAGCCAAACCAGAATCCAAAGGGTTCAAAGAATTTTAGAATGTGTTGCAAAAAAGGGGGGATTTTAATTCAGTTTGCACTGCACTTAACTATTCCTGGGTAGATCAACAATTTGACTTTCCTTTTAAATTGCATATTTAAATTGCATATTTAGCATACTCAATATCTCTCTCTCTCTCTCTCTCTCTCTCTCTCAATGTGAAATGTGTGGCCAATGCAAGTAAAAGCTTAATTCCTCAAAAGGCAACCCTGTATACAAACTCTCAAATACTCAAAAGCCAAAAGCACTATTTCAATTCCCTGTGTCCCCTGAGGAAACCTGCAAGTAGTAAAACAAATAATTCAAGCTTTACTTCTACCTGTCCACCATAAATTATCATGTGGCCCTCAGAGGGGGGCAGTGAGCTGTCAGCATGGTTGTGAACACCTGTAACAAAGCCTGATAGATGATGTCACAATTTGCAAAATAAGGACTTACTACTACTACTGTTATAATTATGGTATCATAGCCATTAATTAAGAAGGAAATGCATCAGTATCATCTTATTTAATCCTCATAGCTTCCCAAGGACCTAGATATCTTTATAATTTCCAATTTTTAAATGAAGACATTCAATCTTGGTAAAGCTAAATAATTCGATCAAGTTTACACATCTAGTAAGTTGAAGACAAATATCCTAATTCAATCCACCAGACTATAGGAAATTTGTCTTACACTGTTCTAGAATTGTCTCTAAATAAACATATCAAAACTGTTTCTAACCAAACATTCCTGACAGCCATTCCAATTTGTTAATCAGTAGCCAAATCCTAAGTGCTATTTAACCCAGAATATAGCTGCTTTTAAATTTCCATTTTAATGGATTTTTGGCTTTTACAGAGATCACTGATGAAAATGACAAATTGGATATATTATGCTAAGAATTTTACCTGTATTACTAATATTATGTTAGTTTTATAAAAGTTTAAGATTTAAATCACATGATAGAACTGTTAAGTCTTACCTTCATGAATATATGTAATATATAAACAGTATTTAAAATTACCATTCATGTCAATAAGCAACAACTCATTGATTTAAAAATCCTCAAATAGACTGCAAAAACAAAAACTTGGCTTACCTTTAATCTTCTTATATTTTTTATACCATCTCCCAAACTCCTGGCACTTGGTTGCTGACACATTGGCATAATATGTGCTATTTACAATGGATGAAATCATACTCTGAAAGGAAGAAGAAAACAAGATATTTTCAATTACATGAATATTCCTTTTGAGAGACAAGAAGGGTCACATCATAGTCCACACCAATTTTGTCTTTAAACTTAAAAATGTCATTCCTCTGAAAACTAAATTATTTCATAACAAACAAGAAGATTTCACTCAAACATATGCTTGTAAAAGTAACAATATTTTCTTTAAAAAAAAAAAAAAAAAAAAAAAGCCAGCCCTGGAGCAGTGTCAAAGATGGAGGGGCAGGACATGCAGATTAAATGCAAAGGAGGAAGAACTGAGGTTGAGGAGCCAGAGGAGTCAGAGCACAAGGTGAGATTGGATGCTCTAGCATCCTTAATCCAAATAATGTCTTTCAGATGTTTCTGTCCCTCTTCCAACTGCAACAAGCATACACAGCCAAGAATCTGAGAACATCCGTGCTGCACACTGCAGAACAACGTTTAGAGAAATAAGTTAAATTAATATAATTTATAGAAACATGTGATTAGCACTTGTGTGAAAATTCACCAAATGAAAAAATTAACAGTGCTATTTTAGAGAGGGGGAAACCAAGCCTAACACTCGTATTGTGTTTCAACCAAAAATGAATTAAATCTAAAACTTTCTGAGTGCTTAGGTCCACAATTCTTCCTTGCTGTTCCTTGTCTCCTCAGCTCAACCCCTGCGCTGACTTGTTTGTCACTGGTTAGAAGAAAAACAAGGGAGCATGACTTGATTCAGCACTGAGAAATTTAAATTTAAACTGCACATCTTGACTTAAATGCCCTATGGAGGGATATTCCCTGTCCTGTGGTGTGTCTGGGCCAATACTGTGGCAGATGTCAACTCATACTTGAACTGTGACATTACATTTGTCTACATCATATATAGATTTGACTTCTGTAAGTTTTTTCTAACAGCAAATGGGAATGAAGAACTCAGGAGAGCCTAACAGCCTCCATAAGGTTAGGGATCTTGGCTTTAAATCTCATCTGTCTCAAAAAATGTCATCCCCAGAGATGGAAGAGTTCAGAGAAATCTTAGAACTTCTAATGACATTTCTACAAAGTTGGAGAGATTAAAAGGATAACATTAAATCAAGTCAAAAGCAAGTTATTTAGCAGGAGGTTCAAGCACTGGCAGACAGCCTCCTTGTAGACTAGCATTTAAAACACCAGACTTACTTCTTTTTTTCATCACTATGCAGACGTGGAGGAAGGAGTCCCTAATTCAATTTACAGAAACCTCTTTGGCCTTTTCTACACAGCAGATGGCTAGCCTCCCCCAGTTGCTGTACTCTAAATGACAATTCTTTTCTCTAAGGGCAGAGATGGTATGAAAGCTTTGTACTCCCTGAGTCCAAACAGAGCACTGGGTACAAAAACCCACTCTCACCTGAGTGTCTCATGAAATTTATAGTGCCTTGCTAGCTCCCCTAGAGGATGAATCAAATCCTAACTGGCCTGGGGCAGGTTCTGTTTTGTATGTTAAATAAAGCTGTTGACTGCCGTGCTGTGCTAGCTCCCTCTCTGGGCTCATTCTTTCTTCCTTCCTAGACAGTGGGACCCTTGAGGACAGTGACTATATCTATTCCATTTTTTTCTTTTTCTTATTCCTCGTGTCTCACATCATTCTGGTGTGGGATATCTGAGTCACTGAAATTTAACACACGAGAAGGGACAGAGATGAAGCTCTGAAATGCCAAACTGAAATGTCATAATAATAGAAATTTTAACATGAAAGCTACCTAATAATAGCTGCAGCAGCCACACTGGTGTATGTGAATAATCACAAATGTGCTTGCCATCTCTCTTGTTATGAATGCTATGCTCTGGGAAGGCATAGGATAGACAGCCATGGCAGGAGTCAGAATTAAACTTCCCCTTATAAAATAGTCTAAAAGCAGGTTAAAATGAAAAGTGTCTAAGGACTTTCTGGAGCTGTCCTTTAACTCTTTCTGACCCAGAAGGTGAGGCCACAGCCCACATCACTCTGGTCCCAGATCATTCCTATTTCCTTCAATCCCTAGCCTATTATGTCCCTGCTCCAGCTACACCTCCCCTAACACTGCACAAGGACACTGTCCACCTATGTGGTGAGGCAGGAAGAAGGTGGGCTTTACTAGCTCCATCGCCAGGTCCTGTATGTCACACAACTTGTTTAAAAAAGAGAAGGTTAGGGACCCCACTTCAGTCAAATCTCTTTTCTTCCCCCAGGTTATTATAAATTGGTATCTCTATTGATTATAGCATGAAGAGTGAATTGATAGAATTAGCAAAAAAAAATAGTCTATTTCCTACATAATGAGAATTTTTAAATATCAGAAAGACTTGAGTTTATAGCACAACTAACTCTGCATGTTTTATGTACAGTGAATACTCAAAATAGTTTTATTGTTGAGATTGTTACACACCATCAGAAGAAGAGCTTAAGAACAGAGGTAAATTTTGGAAACAGTTTAGAAGAAAGGCCATCTGTGTCCCAGGGGTAAATGGTCCTCGGAGGAGTGGGGCCTGCTGCAAAGAATTGGCTGCGGAGAATTAGCCAGGGAGGGGGAAGCATGGGTGCTATCTTGGAAGTGAGCAGCACGGAAAAAAATGGCCCCAGTATCTTGCCCGGAAGAATGCCAGAGAGGGCATTTACCCACTTGGGGTGAGACTGAGGGCCCAGGCAGGTGTGGGCAAAAGATCACGGAGACTGTGGGTGGGGAGAGGAAGCGACCTGGAAGCCCCAGCGGTCGGCTGAGCCACAGAACAGAACAGGGTGCCCCCAGGGTGTGGGTTGCCAGGGTGTTCCCCTTTATAAATTACTGTATTTCCCCTACCCAGGATATAAACTACGAAAAATTCAGATAAAGTTATGTTTTATGGTTTGTCTAATAGCACGGATCACGGAGACTGTGGGTGGGGAGAGGAAGCGACCTGGAAGCCCCAGCGGTCGGCTGAGCCACAGAACAGAACAGGGTGCCCCCAGGGTGTGGGTTGCCAGGGTGTTCCCCTTTATAAATTACTGTATTTCCCCTACCCAGGATATAAACTATGAAAAATTCAGATAAAGTTGTGTTTTATGGTTTGTCTAATAGCACCAGGAGCAAAGACCCCTAAGAGAACTCCGGTGACACCATGTTATATTGCATTATTCCATTTCAAACGTGTGCATTCCTCTAAATCTAGACTATTGTATTCTCATACTAAAAGTCCAAATCAATATATCCCACTGAAATACTCAGACACACAGTGAAAGATCATCTTAATGTTAGTGAAAAGCAGTATTTTAGAAAGTCAGAAGTTAAGGTAAGAAGCAGAGCTGGGAGGGGCTAATATAGACCCAGCATATGAAGCTTCTACTCTCTGGAAACCAATATTCTCCAGAGGTCCTGGGACAAAAAGCATCTGTATTTATTACATTTCTCATTTTAGGGTCATTTTTTAACAATTTAATATCACAGAAATAGGGGCATATTTTCTAATCAGCTGCCACATTTTTTTTTCCTTTTCGTGGTACTGGGGAGCCAACTCAAGAGTTTTGCATATGCCAGGTAGGCACTCTACCACTGAGCTATTACCATACCCACAGCCCAATCAATAGTATCTTAATCCAGATGAGACAGTGAAAGCAGAATGGGATGATAATGATCAAAACCCTTCCCATCTTCCACTCTGACACTAAATACCTAATTCCTCTTACTGTTCTTTAAAACGTGAAATTTTACAGTTCATCTTATCTTTATGCATTCCAGTCATTCTAGAACAGCAAAACAGTTGGAGTTTTAGGATCCCATATCTTTTTGACAAATGGGCAAAAAAACTGAGTCTAGATTTCAATCCAGAATGCAACTGACTTTGGGGTAACCGTGTTAATATAAAGTGACACTGATACAAATAACCTGGAAGACATGCATAATGACATTTTTAGCACTGAAAAATGAACCATTTTTTCCTGGGGCTGAAATTCAAATGGCTTTGCATATACAAAGCATGCATCTCTTTGCATGGTAGTGGCTTATAAGAAAGATGAGATGAAGATGCCCTTAAACAGACAGCTAAGGCAGCCTGTTCAGATACATAGACAAAGCCAAAAGTACTACACAGTGATTGTAGACACAGCTATTTTATGTATAGCATTATGTATTGTGATAAATGGCTTAAATGTCTAACTACAGAAACATTTGGAAATTTTCAGAATTCTTGTAATGAATTGTGAAATTTTAAATATAAAGATTGTAGATGGAGACTAAAATCCAAGTGTCCTTAATCTGTAGCCACCTTAGCATTAGACAGCACATCACTTATATTTATAAGAAATGTTTTGTTTTGTTTTTTTTCTTTGGTCTTTTTGAGACAGGGTCTCCCTGTAGCCCCAGCTGTCCTGGAACTCACTATGTAGACCAGGCTGGCCTTGAACTCACAGAGTGCTGGGATTAAAGGCGTGTGCCACCATCTGTGCATACATGCACGTGTGTGGGAGGAGAGAAATGCATTCTAGGAGTACTCGGTTTACAGGGGCATGCAATCATATCTGGCTTTACATATACTGGAGGGCCTCACACTTGCATGACAAGCCATTTCCCCAGCTATAAATTGTTTCTTAAAAATAAGGTACTTGAAAACTCAAAATATATCAGAATTGTTTTTAGTTCTTCCAAAGTTAACTCCTGTGCATTTAAGTCAAACTGCAAGAGACTATTAATGTTGTAAACAAAACAGTGATGTGTTATATAATAACGCTTTGGTCAATGCTAGACAACACACACAACAGTGGTCCTGAAAAATTCCAACTGAGCTGAGAAACTTCTCTTTCCCAGTGATATAGCAATGCAACATAGGCATTATTCATTCGTTTGCAGTGATACTGGGATAAACAAACTTACTATACGGCCAGTCACATAAAACTATACAGCGTATAACTATGTAGAATGCACAGCACTTAATAAGGATCATAAACAACTCTGGTAGTGGTTTATGTATATAATATGCTGTACTTTTCACTCTCGTTTTACAGTGTATTATTCTTGCAAAAGTTTGCTGGGAAGCCATATGTTATACCAGCAGCTTCACATACATCTTGTTTTCTACATCTCTTGATTGCATCAGGAGACCTGACTGAGTGATTGACTTACACTATCTACATTTGAGTAAGCACACTCTGTGATGTTCACATGAGGATGAAATCATCTAAAGACTCATTTCTCAAAATGAATCTCCATCCTGAAGCAATACATGACTGATCATACTTATTTTAGCTAGATTGCCATGTCTAAAAATAAGTTTGCTTTTAGGTTCCTGAGATAAATTTTAAACTCACTTTTTTTAAAACTAGCCCAAGGGATAGATATCATAGTTGATTATAAGCATGGTTCAGTTTCCAAACTGAGGGCTATGGGTTCAAAATGAGAAAGGACATTTTCCAAATTCAAACACTAATGAGAAGTATCATAGAGAGACTCCACTGCTGGACAGCACGATTTTCATGGTCTCAATCTCTCTCTCTCTCTCTCTCT
>NW_008329141.1:1858532-1868987 GCF_000622305.1 Nannospalax galili | reverse complement strand
TATATATATATATATAATATATAGTTTCTAAATTACCTTTATTTAGCATATGTTTACACTGATACAACCCATGGCTTACATGAGGTCAGAAGACAACTTGTAGGAGCCAGTTCTCTCCTTCTACCATGTGGGTACTAAGAATCTAACTCAGGTTTCAGGCTTGGTGGCAGGCACCTTTACCTGCTGAATCATCTCACTAGCCCTCATGATCGCTAGAAGAAAAACTGATTAATGAAAAGAAGGAACTGTTAGCCATCACTTCCATCAGCAAACACAACTCAATACTAATGCTAAAGCCATTCCTCAGATAAAATAAGAAACAAGGTGACAAAAAAAAAAACTTAAAGCCTAAGTGGTGATGGCTGTGATGGTGATGGTACACATATAATTTCAACATTTGGGAAGTCGAGAGGAGATAATCAGGAATCCATGGCCGGCCTGAGCTATGCAGCAATTTCGGGCCAGTCTGAACTACATGAGACTTTGTATTAAAACTAAAAGAACCTAAAAATTTACAGCTACTTTTGAAAGAGATGCATCTTTGCTCTGGAAATTGTTATTGAATATGTTAAAGCCATAATGAAATGCTTCGTCTAATCATGTGGTTATTAAATAAATTTAAAAAATAAAATAAAAGCTGGGTGTGGTGGTGCACACCTATAATGCCTATAATGCCAACACTTGGGATGCCAGGCAGGTCTGCCACAAGTTCAAGGCTAGCAGGATCTACTTAGTAAAGTCTAGGTCAGCCAGGGCTGCAAAGTAAGAACCTGTCTTCAAAACAAAACAAACATGTAAGGTTACAAACATGTAACCTCCAGTCCCTCATACAAGTCAGTCAAGGAGTTTAGAATCAGAGAAAACTATGGAACACAAGGCAATCCATTACTTGAGAGTGGTGTGTGGCACATATCTGTAATTTCAGCATTTAAGATACAGAGGTAGGAGGATCACCACAAATCCCAGGCCAGTCAGAGCTATACAGAGAGACCAACCACACACACACACACACACACACACACACACACACACATACACACACAAAGGGAAATAGGAAAAGCTAAACTCTCCACACTTGTTACAATGATCTGTAAAACATACTTTGGAAAGGCAGAGGCCTTGAGTGCCCCCTTTCCTCCAAAATGAAAGATAAAATAATTGAACAAACTTTATCACATTCCTGTTGGCAAGGTGAGATTATGTGTTTGAATAGCAATGTGATGCTAAGAGCCACTAGGCTGCAGATACATATCACATATGCTATGAAAAAGAACATTTGAAAACCAGTGAATGACTAGATGCTCTGCCAGTGAGACCGCCCTTTTGTGGGGAGAAGGCAGCATCTCTCAGCCTTCTCTCTGCACCCTGTGAAGGAGGCCAAGCGATTGGTAGGGAGTGGGTGATATGTGCATTCTGCTTATTTCCAACCCTTTCGAGCTGCTTTGTAATATGCTAAATAGCATATTAAACATAATATTACAATGACATTTCAACTAAATATAGTAAATGGAAAAGATTATTTTGGAGGAATTACTTTGTCATTCACCTAATGTCACTTGGCAGTCTTTGTATCTCTTTGTAGCCCCATTTCTGAGCTATAATGTCAGAATTGAAAACATTGCCACATTGATAAAAAGACACATTTCCTTCTTGGCTCTGGAGTAATATTTTGGAAAACTTTATTTGAGTGTTTTCTCTGAGATGCTGCTTGACTCTCCTTACCATGCTATCATTTCTTATGGTCCCTGCAAATCCCTGTTTGGAAATTACTTTCAGATGTCATTTGTGAGCCTCTTTCAACATGAATGAATGAGGCTGGGCCATAAACTAAAACAATCTCACAGGAAAATAACTAAAATGGACATGTGGCAACTGCTTAACACAAGACAAGCTGCATCCCCACTGTATATGTGGATTTAAGACTAAATGAAATGGACAGTTGGCAACTAGTTAACTCATGACTAGCCCAAGCAGCTGACCAGCCACTAGCCCATAAACAAGTACATGGTCAATTTGTGTTTTTCTACCGACCGGACTGTCTGCCTGATTTCACTGCCCAGTTTTTTTTTTGTTTTTTTTTTGGCACATTGTTCACATAAGTTAAGGCCTTTAATGATCCCCAAAAGGGCCAGGCACGCTTAAGATGACAGGAATAATTATCCTATAGTCCATTTCTGGAGGCAGACTATATAAATGCAATATCACTGTCACACTGGAAATCTAGTAACATCATCAAGTTCAATCAATTCGGTTATTTTCTTTCCTCAAATATTTGGCAACAAGGACTCATCTAGAAACATGGGGTAGAGCTGATTTAAAAGTCAAACCTATATGCTGAGTGAAGTAAGTCAGCATAAATTAATAGTAGTCTATGATTACACTTATGTGAGGTATGTAGAACCAGCAAATACAAAGAGACAGAAAAGATAAGTTATTAGTTGCTAATGGGAGAGGAGAATGGAAAGTTATGACAGATACTGTTTAGTGTGATAAAAAAATATAAACATGGGGGCTAGAGAGACGGCTCACAGCTCAGCAGTTAAGAGCACTGTTTGTTCTTGCAGAGGACCTGGATTCAATTCCCAGAACCCACATGGTGGCTAATAACCATTCATAACTCCAGTTCCAGGAGATCTGACACCCTCTTCTGACCTCTGTGGGCATTGCACGACATCAGTACACTTACATACATGCAGGCAATACATTCATACACATAAAAATAATAAAATTTTTTAAATTTATAAACAAATAGGGATGATAGTTGCACAACATTGTGAATGTAGCTAATGCTATTCACTTACAGAATTTTAGAAGGTTAAAACAGCAACCTTTTTACAGATATTTTATTATACAAAAAATTAAACTTGATAAAGTCACAGAGAACATTAGAAGGCACATGGTTTTGCAAATTACTTGTTCTTTCCTTTCAATTTTCAGTTGACAAGGCTGTCTGTGTGGTCAACCCACTTGACCATCATGAGAGTCTTTAATGAGGCAGGAATGGGCAGCTCTGCTGATTGAAATGGACAAATTTCTTAAGACCTGAGGTTTTGTAGTCAGAAACAGACCTTAGGTTAACTCTTCCTTTGGTAAGAATCAATAAGCCACAAGAAGCTATGTTTATAATGTTTTCAAGTCAACAGAGTAAGAGAAGACTACTTAACAAGTGAGGCATGTACCTAAATTACAGAAAATCAGGCTGCTTTCCTGAGAATAGCATATGTGACTGAATATGGCAACTCATAAAAACATCAGGACACAAGGAAGAGGCTATCCGTATTTGAATGCATTGTGAAAGGCGAAATAAAAAGTAAATACACACAAAGACAACCTGTACTTCCCAATACCTGGCCATACGGGGTGTAAAGCATGACTCTCCTGCAAGGACACAGCCTACAATTGTTGCCTTTTCATGGACTTCATTGTTCTTCTGCCTTCAAGCTCCTCTTGTGAATTATACATCACTGGGATGTTCAAGAACATAGGAACTATCCAGCAACTCCTTCGTTACACAATTGCCAAGCTCCAGGAGGAAAATCAAGCCTAGCTTAGATTTGGCTCCTCCTTTGAGCCCCTTGGTCTTGTATTTTCAAGGCTTCTTTTAGTGTTTGATCAGTTGACTAAAAGTGGACTGTCATTGTTCCTACTGATGCATTTTTGTATGGCTATTTCACTAAACAACAACAAACAAACAAACAAACAAAAACCTCTACACACTTCTACATTGTAAAGATTAGCTCTCACCAGCAAATAGAGTAAAGGGCTTGATTAATCATGCCAAATGTAAGGTTCAGCACGCAGAAGACATTCCACTGACCAAAGAAAACAACCACCTGGAACACAGGGGTTTTATAAGTGGAGGTCTGGAGCAAGGCCTCAACCTGTCACTTAACCAGCTAAGGAAGCTTCAGTGTGAAACTTAGATGACTCCCTATGTACTGATTTCCTATCTACACAGTTGAAAAGTTGATGACTGTGTACGTAGGCGCTTCTCATATACTCCCACTGCTCTAAAATTCCATTAAAAGCTCTTCCTGAAATGGTGACTCTAAAATCCAAAGTTGCACAAACAAAACACAGAGACAATCCCACCTGGAGACACTGACCTGGGAGAGAGGGCATTCTTTGGCTAATGTGCTCTGGTTCATCTCTTTGAGCAGTTCCTTTAAGGCATTGCGGACTGTGGCGTGGTTCCACTGTTCCGCTGGCAAGTCTTCCAACTTTGAACAACTGCAAAATAGAGCAAGAATGAATGACACATAACCCTCAGGCACAGCCCTGGTTGCTGAGAACACCTGTGCGTGACATTACTCCTGGGTCTTGTGTCAGTGTTATAGTAGGACATCTAGGCAGCTCCCAAGTGAGGCAAGGGGAGCAGGCTGCTTCTCCAGAGATGGCGCACAGCAGGATCTCCTAAGCTGGTTATCACACGAGCCTAAGAAAAATTGTCACTCTGGATACAAAGAAATACTCTTTTTATACATCAGATCTTTCCAAAGCATTAAGGAAAATAGCATAGTACTTTGGTTATGAACTTTTCAGTAAAGATTCAGTTATTAGGTATTCTTAAGGTTAAATGTCAGTACATCTCCATCAGATCTGAAGTGTGAAGACTCACCCCTCCCAGAAAAGTTCATAGATGTTACTTTCCCAGTTAAAAATATTTTAAGAAATATTCTGAGGAATTCCTATGCCGGGAGTGGGGGTATACAAGGCAGCCGTGGGTTCAACAGACAATTTCGCTCACCCCTGCCCTGTCCCCAGCACCTCTGTGCACCCCTGCTGGCCAGGTAGTCCAGGAAGCCCAGTCTGGCCTGCTCCCCCACCAGCCCGCTCACCAGCCTTGCACTCGCAGGCCGCGTACAGGTAGTTGTGAGTGCGCAGCAGCTTGCACTGGCCATAGGGCCCACAGTCATCCACGCAAGGGGACAGGAAGGTGCGTAGCCGCACTTCAGCCGTTGCGTTGCGGCACCGCACACACACACACACACACACACACACACTCCTAGAAGAAGATGGGGGTGTTGGGTCCCTTTTAAAATAAAAGGTCTCCAAAAGGAAAAAAAAAATTCCAATCAATCTTACATTGAAGGACAACATACTTGCAGACATTTTACAATGACAGTCTAGAGAGAACCTCTAGATTCTTGGGAGGTGTAAGTTGTTTTGGATAATCCATCAGAAGTGATGAATGGAGGGACCATTCCTGATCCCCTTATAGATCATGGAATACCTTTCACTGAATGGCCACCATAAAGAGAGGGAGACAGTTTGAAAACCAGACTAACCAGAAGACAAGAGAGTTTAATGCTTTAGATGCTATGTGCTAAGCTTCCAAGAAAGCCTAGTGGACCCACTGAATGAGGGACTGTAGAAAGTCCTCCTGAAAGTTCCCTGGAGATTTTTAATGATTTATCAAGCTTTCCCTAGGTTACCACTTCACTGCTTCTGAACACAGAACATAAAACAGTTGGAATGTGGACTATAAAGATGCCTAGTGAAGTGCCCCTCCTTGCCTCCTCTGTCTCTTCCTTCTTTTCATTTTACCAAGTCTAGAAATGAACAAAGACAGGACAAACTGATCTCTAGAGTGAATCTGTGATCCACAGAACAGCTCTGAGAGGAAGGAAAGGCAGGTATGCAAAAATACCCACCTTTGTAATTGGATTTTCAATGTCACAACGTGATAGACATCTTGTAGCATGTCAGCCACTGTCGCATCGGGGGCATCTGTCACGTAACTGAGGGGGAGAGGGTTCCACCTCCCCAGCTTGATTATTCCTACACAGGAAAGAAAAACATAATAAACACATATCTGCTATTTATTAAGCCTTCCCATTGTTTGTTCAATGTTAAGAAGGTCATTCAATAGTCAACATTGAAGGTTCACTCTGATATTTTACAACCCAGTGCAATGAGCTATTCCTTTCTCACTGACAATTGAGTTAGTTAACTATACAGGAAGATAAGGAATGAAAAAGATGAGGTTTAATCACGAACAATCAGTTCTTTTATGTTTTCCTGTTTCTTAAATTACTTAGAAAACCATACAGATACTTACTTCCCCCAAAGTCTTGTTTCACAGCCTAACTTAAGATTGATGCTGAATATACGTGACTGCTGATTTCATAGACCCCCCCAAAAAAAGCAAGCCTGAAGTAAATACAAGATTCTCTTCTGAATAGAACAAGAAAAATTGTTGTGTGTAGGCTGAGAGTGCTATCACATTCCGAATGTGGTGTGAGTCCCAGGTCTTACAGCACTGGAAACTGCAGAGCAGAGCTCACCTTGCCTTCCAGGACCCATGCCAGATGCTGCAGCAGAGTGACTGGCCCTCAGCTCAGAAACAGCTCTCTGTTTTTATACCCGATTTCTTTTTGGAATGACAATAGTACCTTTTCCCTGTGGGTTTCATGCTACCCATGGTTAACATGCATGCTGACAAGAAAAGAGTTAAGCTCCTGGGCAAGCCTGGGTACTGTGAGCAGCACTTTCAGGAGTGAGCCTTGTTGCAGGAAGATTCACGGGGTGGCTATGGTAGTGTGTGGTGAAAACACTAACATTCATGACATGGGCTGCTCTTGTCTAGCACACAGGGCACATCGACAACTGATGAAGAAACATAAAGAAGCTCATTGCGCAAATGACACGGGACAGCAAAAATTTTATTTCTATGCTATGAAAAATCCGATGGTCTCCAGAAAGTCAGAAATTGTCACATATAAAAATGTTATGTTTTAGAGCTAAAAGAAAAAGAGCATTTTTTATTTTTCCTTTTGACAATATAGGTGAGTCTAACTGCACTGTTCTTTTAAAATACATACATTTTTATCACTGAAGAGAGAGAACACCTGTATACTCAAAGGCACTTTTAAAAATTATTTTATTTATTATTTTTATCTTATGTGTATGAGTGTATTGCCTGCATGTATGTGAGTGCACCTGTGTTGTGCAATGCCGCGGAGGTCAGAAGAAGGCTTCAGATTCCCCTGGAACTGGAGTTAAGGGTGGTCCAGAGCCACCATGTAGGTGCTGGGAATCAAACCTAGGTCCTCTGCAAGAGCAGTCATTAAAAGCTTCACCAACAATGTTTTATAGCTATGGGGCAGAACTCCAACAATGGGAAATGAACTTTCTGGTCAGGGCACGTCCTGTCCAAGATGAAATAAATGAATGCGCAATGCCTGACATAATGCTTGAAAACAGGGAATAAACAGAACAAAAATATTAAAATGATGCACTGTTTCAGTATTAAGATTTAACAATCTGCTGCTAAATATGCTGCAGCATAAATAGTGCCTGGACTCAGATCCAATAAAGTAACACAGCTCTCGTTCATAGTACCGTATGTCTCCAGCTCTGGCTCCTTAAGTCATCTTTCACTTGCCAAGAAAAGCTGTTTTCTTGTGGGGACAGTTTTCCTAACATTCTTTCTCATGACAATGAAAAGTGCACAGCAAGCAGCGTGGAGTGGTCATGAAATGAGCATCCAGGGCCTGCTGGACAGACACCCAGATAGGACAGAGCTGTTTCCCTCCCTCTTTTATTCCTTCTGCCCTTTGCCATACCACAAAGACGTAGGGAGAGCATCTGACCTACACAATTTTAACTTCCTTTAAAAAAAAATCATTATCTGGGCTGGAGAGATGGCTCAGTGGTTAAGAGCACTGGCTGCTCTTGCAAAGGACCCAGGTTTGGTTCCCAGTACCCATATGACATCTAACAACCATCCTTAACTCCAGTTCCAGGGATTCCAATGCCCTTTTCTGACCTCCATGGGCATTGCACGACATGGGTGCACTTACATAAACGCATGCATTATACTCACACACATAAAATAAAAATAAATAAAATATTTTAAAAATCATTATCACAATCACCCACAAGTTGAATATAAATGGACCATATCCTAAAGGCATAGAGGAGGGACCTAAAGTTGCCAATTGATAGATAAGTAGATAGAATCTGTGGTCATTTTAGTTATTATGACTATAAAGGTAATCTAAAGAAAATGCCCCCTGTGAACTTCTGCATGCAACTTGCTGGGACATTCATCCTGTCAAGTGTGTCAGTAGTTCATTCCTTTTAAGAGTTGAGGAGCATTCCTCAATGTAGTTGGACACCACCAAATATAGAGCTGTGTGATTTCATTTATATCAAATCCAAGAGAAAGTAAGGCTAATCTATGGAAACAGAAATAAAAGGAACAGGAAAGGGAACTAACTGGGAAGCAACATGGAAAATTTTTCTTGTTTGGGCTAGTGGTTGCATGGATGGAACTGTCAAAATTCATCAAACCAAGTTCTTAATATGAAAACATCTTATTGTGTGTAAATTATACTTGTAATATGTGGTGGCATATGCTACCATGAGTCTAAGGCAGAAGGACATTAAGTTCAAAGCCAGCCTGGGCTGCACAGTGAATTTGAGGCTAGCCAGGTGACATAGTGAGACTCTGTCTTAACAAAAGAGGGGAGGGAGACTGGGGAGTGGGCTCAAAGGGTAAAGTGCCCACTGGGCAAGCACAAGGACCTGAGTTAGGATCTTCAGTACTCATGTAAAGGCTGGGCATGGTGACATGCATCTGAAACACTTGTGCTGGAGGGTACAGAGACAGATAGATCCCTGGAAATTACTGAGCAGCCAGTCTAGCCAACCAGTGAGCTCCAGGTTCAGTGAGAGATCCCATCTCACAAAATAAGGTGGAAAGAGAAAAAGGAAGACACCTAAGGTCAAACTCTGACAGGCGTGCATGCATGCACACACACACAAACTTGGCTAGACATGATATGTATGCCTGCAACCCCCAAAATCAGGAGGCAGATGAGTAAGACCAAAAGTTCAAGACTGGATTGGGCAACATAATGAGGCAATATTTCAAAAAACAAAACACAAAAATACTCAATAAATAGAAAATAAATTAGACTCAATTTTCTTTAAAGTAGAAGGGATGTGTACCAGAAATAATAGCAAATCATTCCGATGGAGACAGTCATCTTCCTCCCCACCTTGATGAGCCAGAAGACTTGTTTGGGCTGGAATTAGACACATACAGGTGCTTCACAATACTTAACAGCTCCACACAGAGCAGCTGCTCCAAATTGGTTTCTACATCTCAAGAGCTGTTGGTGGATGCTATTTTCTCAGGCAAGGGAAGCAATGCATGCCTTTCCATCTCTGCTCTGTCTAGGGGTCACAATCTATGCTCAGCTGTCTACCCAGGGTAGAGGAATTGGAGGAGCTCACTTCAATGTGCCTTTCCTCCAAGCAGGGTTTTTATTTTTCTTAAATTACTTAGTCTGTCTAATGCATTAATCCACTTTGGAATACATTCTTTGGAATAGCCACCTTCCCTGATTTAAAAAAAATTCACAAAAATATTACTTAGAATAGTACTCAAATGTTAATTAAAGAAATCAAACTGGGAAGCAATATACCACAGTGACTATGAATGAGAACAGGCTTCTAAGGGAAACTGCCTCTGATCACGCCTGGCTTCTGCCATCTTCTAATCGTGACTCTATCAAGTTAATTTCTCCATTCTTCAACCCACTCAACTGTAAAATGGAATTAAAAAGTACTAAACTTAAAGAAATATGGTATATACTAAATGTACAGCCCTTAGTAGAAAGTGCTCTAAGAAAAGATTAGAAAGAAGCTTGGACTACATTTTAAAAGGTGTTGAATGCCTGCCTCAGTAATGTTCTGTACAGGTGATTAGGGGTAAGTTGGAGGTAAGTTTGCATCCAGCCTCCTCAGCCTGACAGCCATGTGTCTTTTTCCATATCTATAAAGTAAGGACAGTAACAATGCCTGTCTTAGTTTTACCATGAGACTTTCAATGAGAGGTTAGCATAGGGATTACTCTATAAAATAAATCCTCAGGAAAACATTTTTGCAAGTTTCTTACTGGGGGCATAACACTAACAAACCCAAAGTGTTAGAGATTAATCTATCCTGGAACAGGACTGGATGAAAAGAAGAAAGCACTCTGGGGGTGGGGGGGGTGATGCTGAAACAATCCAGGTAGATGTGTTTAATTACAACTCTAGTAGCCTTTTCCCGGTCTTTTAGGTGGGATCACCAAAAGCTGCAATGTAGAGAATGGAGACAAAATAATTGTTATCAGCCCACTGGGGATATCTGACCCACAGCATTAGAGAAATCTCAATAACAGCAACATATTTGTAAGTATACACATAGTATTTCTAATGTTTCCCTCTTAAGTTTTTCACTTCTAACCTGAAAAATGAGAAAATTACTGGGATTAGATTTTTTTTTTTTTTTGAGACAGAGTCTCCCTGTAGCCCCAGCTGGCCTGGAACTTACTATGTAGAACAGGATGGCCTTGAACTCACAGAGATCCTCCTGCCTCTGCCTCCCAAGCACTGGGACTACATGCATGCACCACCACATCCAGCAAGATTAGATTGTCTTTAATCCCTTCAATACACA
>NW_008329141.1:1837541-1858514 GCF_000622305.1 Nannospalax galili | reverse complement strand
GAGAGAGAGAGAGAGAGAGAGAGAGAGAGAGAGAGAGAGAGAATGCATGCACAGAGGCCAGCCAGGCACAAAGTGGATCTTCAGTATGTGAAAATTCCTTTTCCTGCTCTGAACAGATATCACACTCTCACTCTGTCTAGAGTACTGATCCCCAGTAGTCACTTCTAGAAATTTCACACATTCTTCCAGTTTTAACTTGGTACCAGTTCAACCCACCTGAAATAATCCTTTATCTACACAGCTGCATGGTGAGTACTTTGTGTGTCTTATAAGGAATGTATTTTATCACAATACCCCTTCATGTTACTTTACAATTTATCAAGTGCTTTTTTGCTTGTTTGGTTTTTTTTGCTTGTTGCTCTATTTTTGAGCCAGAGTCTGACTACTATGTAGTATAGGCTAGCCTCAATTTATGATGACCCTCCTGCCTCCTGAGTGCTGGGATTATGGGCATGAGCCATGATAACCTAGCATCAGCTGGTTTTTAGAACCATTAGTTCGTCCTCATGAAGACAGCAGGGAGTCAGTATTCTATCTCGAAAGATGCTAAAGGTTGAATAAGAGTGACTTAAAAAAAAAAAACTGGTGGATAACACCTAGGACTAGGTACTGGGCTTTACTTTCCAAGTATTTGGACTACTAAACCAATGCTCTTTCGAATGAGCTTGGCTACTGCTGCTCTAAGTGTGTGCCCTTGTACCATTTCCTGATCACAGGACAGGCTCCTGGAAAGCAGACTCATCCTCAGTCCCACACCAAACAGGGCATTTATAATATTTACACTATGTACATGAGTAAAGGAGACAGTGAGCAAACAGGTGATAAGCCCAAGAGGCAGAAGATCCAGCTACACTTTGGGGTTCCCTGAGAAAAATGGTTTCCCACAAGGGACCATTGTGGACGTGAACAGTATTTCCCAAGTCGTCTTTCAATATATTCATCATCTGTAAACATTTAGAAAATGCCTGGTGTTGAACACTATTACAGATGCAGTTTCAAGGTCTTTGAGTCACAAATTATGGGCCTTTATTTTGGAGTTGAAATTCATACAAATGTTAACATGATTGAATTGAGCACAATATAAATAAAACTGTTTATATCCAGACAAATCTGTTCATTCTAAAATACAGAATGCCAATCCACTCTTTGTGTAATGCATTCAGACCAAATAACAAAATGCAATTGTAGGTAAATTTCCCATTAGTGACATAAAATTAAGTTGGGAATGGAAGCAATTTTTATCTAAAATTAAAAAGATGCAATAATGGAAACCAGCTTTTTACTATCTCAATGCAATATTCGATCAGAGTCAGAGTTGACATTTTACAAAAAGAAACATCAATAGTTGTTTGTATTCATGTTTTCAGTATTTTTATAAGTTTTTAATCTATCCCAGGGAAGCCAAATACTCTTCTGAATCATTCAGATTTCATGTCTTTAGTATTATTTAGCTCTAATAAGTAAGAACTAGAGTTGTGATATTACACGTTGTAGCTGAAAAGTGTGTAATTTGAGCATTTTAGAAAGTCAATCACATGGAGTGGAAATAAAATATGGTGATAATACAGTATAACCAATGAAATATTAGAAGGGTTTGTATGAAATGCTAATCACTCATTTAGCAAATTGTTCTCCTGTTTCTATGCACGTCACAAATATGCAAAGATAAACCAATGCATCCTGTCCCTGGCATTATGGAGTTTGAATAGAGAAGCTTGTTATTGCTAAATAGGTAGCTAAGTGAAACTTCTCCTAACATAAGCCAAGATGATAACTTTTATTACTGTACCTCAAATATGAGAACCATTTCATTCAATGAAGGCTTATATCAGGTCACTTGTAAAGTATACAAATAGTGCGCATTGACAAAGACAGAGATGCTGATAAAATCGGGGTATACCGGGTACAAATTAAAGCCCACAAATAGTCTGTGAAACAGATGTATGCACCCAAGCAAGATATCAGCAGTATTCTTAAAATTCAACTCAGTGAATATTTTTTTTTTATTCCAGGTGCATCTTGACATTAATTTTAAAAGCAAAGTGAAAACTCAGCCTGGAAAAACAAAAAAGAGAGAGAGACATTAGCTTTAATATCCAAAGGCTGGTATTTATATATCTCATAACTCCCTGGAAAGATCTCAGCAAAATAGTGTCAATAAAATCCCCAGTCTCAGAATAACTAAGCCTTGGGGCTTCTGGTTCTCAGTATTATTTCCACAATACACCAAAAGTTGATGAGGCCCCTTGTAAAAAGAGAACTCATGACATTGATTGCACCTTTTATCCTACTCAGAATGGTTGTGTCCCTATAATACAGCATATAATTTTCTGTTGTTAGGCTAGGTTTTGTTAAAGAAATTAAAAACTGCCTGTCCTACATAATAAAAACATAGAATTATTTATCCATAAACCAGTTCACAGGAAATCATTCACTACCCAGCAGTATATAATAACTCAGCCCGTGTTTCTAACCTGTGGCCTGACTGTGGTATATCATCAAACTGTAACAGGGAAATGGCATAAACTGCAGTTATTATTGCTAACCTATGGTAGGAATAGCTTTTCAATGAAGAAACACAAAGAAAGGCTAACAAAAGCTGGAGCTTAACCACATTTTCCCTTCTTCATGTATAGTTCAGCAGAAGCCCCAACACAACTTACTGGAATAGACAAACATAAACAACCTCTTTAATGCCTTCTACTTTGATTTTAAGGACTCTATATATCTCATATGCTTTGAATATGAGCAAAGGTAAATGAAAAATGAAATAGCATTCTTCAGGTACTTTACATTATCTGAGTGACTTTATAATTTACACAAATTAATGAAACATCACAAAACACTGGTCTGGGAGCCTACAATACACTTAACCCTGTATTTATAACAATATAAAAGCAAACACCAGGCAAAAATAAATAATTCAACAACTCAGAAAAAATGCTGAGGCTCTACTGTTACATAAATTTATCTAGAAATCAACAGAGCACACATACACAAACGCACACAGAGTGTACTATTTCCCTCCCCATAGATATTTGTCTCACTTGCAACAATTCAGGTATTATTAACCAACACAAACAACTAAGTTTTAACTCTTTAAGAACACTAGCCTGAGGCTGGAGGGATGGCTCAGCAGTTAAGAACACGGTTGTTCTTGCAGAAGACCTGGGTTCGAATCCCAGCACCCATATGGCAGCTAACAACTGTCCATAACTCCAGTCCCAGGGGATCAAACAGCCTCTTCTGAACTCCACGGGCATTGCACGACACAGATGCACTTACCTAGATGCAGGCAATACACGTATACATATAAAATAAAATTAATGAATAAAATTTTAAAAAAAGAACACTAGCCCACTTTTAAAATATATATCTTTCAGGGAAAATTATAAGAAAAAATTTTTGGTATTTAAAAACTGAAATTAATAGTTTCTAAATAAGGAAATAATGAAGCTATTTCTCCATTTTTTCAGCTAATAATTAGTCCCCTTAAGCTACAGAAATATTCTACACACCACACACACACACACACACACACATACACACACAGTAGCATTTAGTGCCTTGTAATTCTAGACATGGCTGTTACATTGTGCAGCATAAAGATCTTGTCTCATGTAATAGATGCTGCTTCACATTTGGGAAACGTTATGTTACAACTCTGACTTTTATTAGATTATTTAATATAAGCACTAAGTAACTAGACTAAATTAATAAAGACCCTATTGCAGAAAGAAAGAGAAAGAAATAGGGAGAGAAAGAAGGAGAACAAAATTATTCCACAAATTAAACTTTCAGAAGTTGGTATTTTATTAACCTTTATTTAATTTCCAAAATTCCATTTCTCCTGAAAAAAAGCCAAAATATTGGTCAGGATATGAAAAAAATATGGTTGGCATTTAGTTATTTATTTCACAAGAGTGCCATTTAAACTATTACATGGAGGAATAGGACAAATGAGAAAGAATAGTGTTCTGTGAAATTATTTGGGAACAGTTCTCAACTTCTGCCACTGCTTAGAAACTTTTTCATCTGGTACAAATTTTCTTATTATTGTTCTAAGGCCAATCACTGCCTGAAAGAGTCAAATTAAAGGACAAATTTTGGCAGGTAACACAAACAAGGACTCTCTCGTGTTCTTGTTCTAGTCAGAAATACATTTGCATCAAGGGATCTCCCTCCCAGCACGTATCCCCCTCCAATATCTCCAACAATCAAAGGCACAGGGGAAAGCTCCTCCAGACCTAGTCACTGTGCTGCAGCACATGCTAGTGAGTGTTCAGCTGTGTTTTTGTGTGCTCTGGGGGAAGAAGTATCCACTAAACACCTAAAGCTACAGTTGCTTTGCTTACTTCACGTTCTAATTAATTACATCTCCTCTTTTCAGAGGAGTGCTAGCAGATTTTCCTGGCTATGTGGCTTCCAGGTACTCCATCACCTGGCTCAACATGCTTAAGAAATCTTCATCAATCCCATGTTCCCAATTACATATTCCAGAGTTATCCTTCAGGCACACTCTGTTTCCTATAATCTAAGGTTACCTAATGGCTCCTCTTAAGGGTATTATTAGGATGGCATGTAGATTATCCAAGAAAATAATATGAGTGCAGGAAGTATTTTCATTTATGTTGTACATTTTTATTCATGTCCCAACTAACCCAGTTTTACAGTTATTTGTTACGAAGCTATCAGACATAGGAGCAAATGTGGATGTAATCACTGAAAGTGGCAAATGCTTTGATTCGGAGAATTTTTATTTTTGTTCCCTTCAGAATATTTTAACAATTTCTACTCTCTGTGTCCCTGCATGTGTTCATGAAGTGTATCTCCATACACTCTATACTCATGCCTAACATGTACACGGCTTGCAGGTCTCAGATATTTTACACTTAAAGATGTTCAGACAGTTCCTTAATTTGCATTTTTGAAAATGTCATATGTAAAGACTGTAAACCAAATTTTGAAATATGCCAATATCATTTTAATAGCTATGTAAAGAAGCCAAGGGCCCAGTACAGAAGAGGTGTTCTCTCTCAATAGGCAAATGTTTCTTGATTGGATCAAAGGCAGACTTACAGTCACAACACACATGGCGATGAATAATGATGGCAGCTTATATGAGCCTCCTAAAATATTCAGCCATGTCAGAGAAATGTCAGTTAGTGCATGGCAGTTGCACCTAACATCTTATGAAGACTCAGAGGGAAGGGAAAGGTCAGAAATGAATTCTTCTCCCATTCCCAGATGTCATTACTCAGATTAAACAAGGGTTCCAAGTTCTTGCCTAGGGCAACTATGGGCCTTGTTTAGGCCTATGAAATAAAAGTTCTAGGAGGAGGTCTATAAGAGATGCCAGATTTGGGAATCACTGCCTAGGGTTTCTGCTTTAAAGGAAATGAAACTAACCAAACAATCAAACAAGGGCCAAGAGACCAAGGAAATCTATCCATCAGTTCTCCTCCAGAGGAGCTGAGACCAAAAGATTCCCAGATCCCTTTATTCTCAGTTCACCAGAAAACAGTATCACTACAGTCAAGTGTGATGCCTGACAAGAAAGTGCAATTTTATTGCATGTAGAAGGAAAGTGGGGTTATGGTACACTGTGACTGTTTATTGCTAATTGGATGTGTGGACTTGACATGGACTGACATGGGGATGAGGGATGGTTTCTTGTATATAAATCAACATTAGAAAATTTTCAGTATATTTGGACTTTAGACCATCAGAAGGTAAGGGTTATGTCAGTTTAAGTTAAGAACCCTAGCTAAAGCCCCATAATCATGAGAATACCTAGGATTCAATGGGTTACATGCCAAGAAGGCAATCTCATTGAAGAGCAGTATGATGGGAGTCAGAGATTAATTTTGGCTATGGCTCTGTACCTTTGGGTGACTCACTTAACCCCTGTTTTTCTTTACTATAAGATGAAGAATTAAAAGGAAATTGAAAATAAAATGAAAACAAATCTCCTGCCTAAACCACAAGATGATAATTGCAACAAAAGAATATTAGTCAAACTGCATTGGGATTTATAAACTCAAGCCCTCAAAATGGCTCAGCTGATAAAGGTGCTTGCTGCTAAACCTGACAACCTAAGTTCAATCCCCAGAATCCACATGATAGAAAAGGAGAAATGGCCACTGTGGGTTGTTCTCTGACTTCCACATTCATGCTGTGGCACTTGTATCCACAAACAAATAAATGTTAAAAAAAAATTTTAAATAAAATTATAAAGTTCTATAGCAACATCCATTGGCATTCATGAATTATATGTTAACATAAAAGAAGTGAGCATCCAATTATTTAGAATGTTTTTAAAAGAAAGTTGTCTGTCCTTAAACAAAAACTTCAATCTCTTAAAATGTCACTGGCTAGCACAGTAGGATATTTTACATAATCCAAAGACTCTCAGTGTTATGGTTCTAAAATGCCTCCAAAGGCTCAGGTATTGAAGGCTTGGTTTCCCATCTGGTGATGCTACTGAGAGGTAGCTGGACTATGAAGTGTTATAGTGGAATAGATTATTAGGTGGTAGGGCCTCATTGGAGTAAGCAGGTCATTGGGGATATACCTTTGAAAGAACTGCCTTGCCCCAGCCCTCTCTGCTTCCTGGCTGCCCTGAGATGAGCAGCTCTCCTCTTCCTTGATGCTTCTGTCTTGCAACAAGCCTAACAGCAGGTGATCTGGCTGACCGTGAACTGAAAGCTTGAAACAATCACCAAAATGAATATTTCTTTCCTTTGAAGTCATATTCTTGGGTATTTCTGGAACAACAATGAAAAGCTGGCTAATATACTGGGCCTGGCAGTTTGTTGTATCTCAGTGACTAGAGCTGCTGGAGCCTCCATTCTGAGAACCACCTTTAGGAGTAGAAACAATCTGAGAGAAGCATCCCTGAACTCTGCAAATGATCCCAGAGATCCTCTACCCTTACAAATATGGGTTCCTATCCCATACCAGATAGCAAGTTCCACACACAGCACAGTGCCTGAAAGAAAAAAAAAAGGATGGGAAGCAGGCAACTAAGGGGAGAAAGAGGAGGATAAGGGAGGGAGGGAGAGAAAAGGGGGAAATGGGAAGAAGGGGGAAGGGAGGGAGGGCATCCCTGGCATTGTCCATGGATAGCACAGGTCACTTTGCAGGTTTACTTCCTACTGCTACCCAGATTCTACCCCAGCATGCTACCAACCTCAAACAGGTATAAGACTAAGCTCCTTCATTTTTTAACCCTTGGGCACCCAGGAAGACCAACACAAGATATGCTCCAGAGAGCTGATAAAGGCAGAGAAGGGACTCAGGGGCTGAAGCTCTCAAGCTAAGTCTTCTTGTGAAATGCACTCCATTACAAGAGACTTATCAATTATCTCCATGCCCATTTCAGCTCTGACATCCTACATCAAAAGGCTGCCCAAGCACTTGAGGTCCAATCATGGTGGCTTTGATTACTGTCATTTGAAAGGCACATTAAGCCTTCGAAAGTGACAATAAACTCAACACTGAATTGGTGGATTGATTTTTCTTTCATTAAAATTCTACTTTTTAAAAAATGGCAAGCACCCAGCTTTGTGTTTCTCAGGGAGGGCTCTTTTCTTTTTTAACTTTCAAAGTATAGTAAACAACTTCTAAATTCAGGATAATTGAAGGTCTGCCAGTTGGTGAGCAAAACAATGGCATTTATATCTACCAGAAAAAGGAATGGAGCTCAATCAGATGTTTTAAAAAACTTCAGTATCATTTAACAACTGCACTTTTTACTAGAATAACAAAAGCTGTTACCTTCTAACTGCTAATTGACTAGACTTGAATAAATACATCTGTATTCTCTGCCTTAAAATTATTAGGTAAGAGGGACTGCCTTAGGGATCCCCTTATGTTAGCAAAGACAATAATTATTAAGACCAATAAAATATTCCTAGATCCATATCACTAAGTAGAATAAGCTGTTCATAGATCACCACAAATAATTTTCTCTCCTCAAAGATATATTAGTACATGGCCAGCTAAATCCCTAGTACAACCTATGTATATAAATGCATCTGATTTATGAAGTATGAATTAAGATCAATATTATTCAATTGTGAATAAATATAAATATATGAAGACCTCAAATGAAGACAAGACTTATTCCCTTACTTCTACCCATAAAGAAAATCTTGGGAGATGTCCAGTCATGCCCTGTGCCGACCGCACTGTATTTTCAGGATGGCACTTGTGCCCACAGCAGGACAGAGAGGAACTCAACAAACAGGACTCTCTGTGCAGAGTGCCTGAACTGAAATGTAGGGTCTCACCACTCTACCACAGAGGGAGGGCCTCAGTCTCCGGCCTCTTGGCAAGGACTGATTCAGAAATTTAAAAAAAAACAATTTGGATGTGGTGCTACATGTTGTAATCCCAGCACTTAGCACTCTAAAGCAGGAAGATCACTACTTCAAGACTATAATGTCTCAAGAAACAAACATTTCAAAAAATTACATTTAAAATTAAGTAATTAAAATAAAAATGGGTAAAGAAAAGGAGACAAAACTTACATGAGAGTTGATGCTGTAGATTTCTACTATGTTCTATTTGGGGAACTGTGAGGGCTCATAGGTCGTGTGGATTCTTTTCTTTGTATTTTTTTTAATCAACCATCCTTACTTTGATTCTAATAGCAAATTATTATCAGCTGTCCACCTCTAAGAGGAAGGTAAGTCACAAAACTAAAAATATATTCAGTCATTTACATTCCTAAATGAAAAACAAAAATGATCCATTTAATATCACTTCCTGTTTCTGCTGAATTGTTGGTTTGCTTTTGCTGTTGTTTAACAAATACATCCTATAACTCATGGAGATGACAACACAGAAAATATTCACCAGCAAAATCCTGGTTTTCTTCATACCTAATCTTGTGTATGCTGATGATATTTAGTGGGCCCACATTTACCTCTCCTCACTTATAGCTGTCCAGTTGCACTTTATGATAATCACCTTATAATAATCCATTAAGAAACTGAGCCCTTGCTTTGAGCTTATCCTGGCAAAGAAAGCTGTTAACCAAGTTATCCACAATTGCATTCAAACTTACTAGAACCAAAAACAGAGGAGTCATTAATTGTTAAGTTCTGATATACTATTTTGTATGATGCATAAGCTAAATCATGTAAGTTAAAATGTCTATGGACACTTGGTTATCAATTTGTAGCTCTTTAACACTTGGATACATCTCAAAATCAGTCAGAGTTAAGCAGAGATTACCTCATTGCTTCAAGTACCCCAATCTTATTCCTGATTGTCATGGTATCTATTCTGAATTTTCCTGGCTAAAGCATTGTTTTCCAAAAAGAGAGTAAAGAGAAATGGAAATATTAATCATCTTTTATGACTCTATTAGAACAGATTTTACAGAAATAGTGTGGTCATAATGATTGCATTTCAGAAAAGATTAAAAGGTTCCTATCAACTAAACAGAGACTGGAAACCCGAAGAGATAAAGCTGGGGCTCATCACCAGCTTCAGGTACATAGAGTTATAGAAAGTAGAGTTAGTTATCTAATCCAGCATATGTTGAAAATTATGCAAAAAGCTTGCATAATTACATTGAAACTTGAGTATGTTCTAGAAACTATATGAGTCCAAAAATGATTACAAATTTCCTTCCCAATTACATCTATGTGACATGTAATTTCAGTACTTAATTTATATTTTGCCAAATAAAAAAAAACTTTGCATATCTTACCCATGCTACAAAATTACTTGATGACACAAAATATTGGGTTGGGGGTAGTGCCTATAATAATAATGCTTATAATAAGCCAGAAAAGGAAAATCTGTCATTCATCCATAAAACACTCTATGTGAATAGTTTTATGTGATGGTTTTATATTGTATTTGCAGTATGGCTACTTCTCTCTCTCGAATGTCCACGTTGATCTACAATATGTCAGCTATCTGATGTGTCTCTTGCTCCTTAAGGGGAGGAAGCAATTCGGGATACAAAATGACTTCACTTGAGATATAATAGCTCATGTTAAATTATCTAGCAATTTTCAACATATGCTGGATTAGATAACTAACTTTACTTTCTGTAACTCTATGTACCTGAAGCTGGTGATGAGCCCCAGCTTTATCTCTTTGGGTTTCCAGTCTCTGTTTAGTTGATAGGAACCTTTTAATCTTTTCTGAAATGCAATCATTATGACCACACTATTTCTGTAAAATCTATTCTAATAGTCATAAAAGATGATTAATATTTCCATTTCTGTTTCCTCTACTCTCTTTTTGGAAAACAATGCTTTAGCCAGGAAAATTCAAGATAGATACCATGACAATCCAAAAATCTCAATTGTCTTGAAAAATATCCTTATACCAAAAAAAAAGAAAAGAAAAGAAAAAGAAAAAAATCCGTATAAATCCTTATGTAATTAAAGATACTTGCTCTTTCAAGCATAAGGCTTACAGATGTGTTTCACAGAAGTGGTACCATCTAACATTTGATATATATAGGAAGGTGACCTGTTAAACCAGGACAGCACAGTGAGTCTGCTGGCCCCTGGAAACTCCACTGTCCTCAGGGAGGAGCCAAGAATAACAGAGAAAAACCACAATGCTAAGGCCAGTTTGCCTTGTGTGCATGCTGAAAGCCTGTTCTACTGTGACCTGACACACACAGAAACTAGTGAACACATTGCCCAGAAAACCCCTTTCCATTTTAAAGAAAAAGATCTGGGTTCTCACTAATCAGGTCCAACTGAAGGCCATATTAGCAGTTTGGCAGGTGCCTGAGGGCCATACCTAATCTGCATAAAGTGGAGCAGATTGCAACCGCCCTCATCTTTTTTATTTTTAAACTGGTTTTTGAAGCAGAACATACATAAAATCTCAGGAGAAGAGAAAAGGAGATAGATGGTAGTGCGAACATTCTCCTTCATGCCTCTATTTTCATGCCTTTTGCATCTTCCTGAATGGTTATTGGCCGAGACAAAGAAAACCAAATAAAAGGGTCTAGGAGAGAGGGTAGGCAGTGATTACAATTTTTTTAAGTCATATATTGCAATATATCTTCACAGTCCTCTATAGTACATGCTCAAATCAGCTTTAATTTGACTGTGATGTTTTCATATTTTGTGAGGGTAGTCTGTGTGGAAATATGTCCTGACTTTAAAAGAGTAACTATAGCTAACAGAGATTCTAAGATGAAGAAGTAATTGTAAACCTATAATCTGTCTGACAGAAAAGACAACATATTAAGTGCAGCCATTATCATCTCAGCACTCTTTATATCCTAGGGATTTATCAACAAGGTCATGCAATTCAAGTGCGGGTTAATCTGAAAAAGAGCTCAGCAATCGTGAAGGTGACTAAGAAGAATAAACAGACGAAGGTAAGTGTATCAGACACCTTTCACTGGAGTTAATATAGACATGAAGTCCCCGTAAAACAGTGACAGAAGGATTTGGTTCTGGTGCTGTGGAAAGACATAGAGAAGGTACTTAGCAGTGTGCCTGAGAGCAGAAGGTTCTAACCATAGAATGGTGCCACCACCCAGAAGCCTTGTCTTAAGCACAATCCATACCTTGGCAGGATGGAGGGCTTAACATCAAGAAACAGAGGGTGACTAGGTGGCTTCGAAAAAGGTACCAGGAGCTGAAGTTGCTTCACAGGACAATGAAAGCCCATAAAGAGCATGAGAGAGTGACCGAGAAACACCAATTTACTGATATCAACAGCAGGCCAGCTTTCTAGAGTTATGGAAGCCAGGCCATGGGAAACTGTTGCCTAACATAAACCATTTAGGAGCCAAAAACTGCTGGAGCAGAGAGAGCAGATGAAAGCAGCAAGCTTGGGAGAACACTGGAATCTGCCGACAGGCAAAACTGTAAAGCAGGTACAGCACTAAGGCAGAATATGTCATCCCACACCTTGCGCATGATTTTGAGCTAAAGGTAACTGAGAGGCTTCTAATTATAAACTTGCTGTTTTTCTCTTGTTAATCTGTCTTTTGTCAGTTTAATTTACAAAGCCCCTGCCTGAGAACCTAGAAGAACAAAGAGGGGAAAGTAAGGTTTTTTCTTCATAAAATGAAAAACTATTTGCCTAGAATAAGAAAACCAAATCTCCTCACTCTCCTTGGTGCACAGTCTCAACTATAAACATCATCCCATGGCCCACAGCTAAGAGTTGCTGGGGGCATTCCATGTGATAATAAGAATTCAGGTTCTAGGGCTAGAGAGATGTCTCAGCGATTAAGAGCACTGGCTGCTCTTGCAGAGGACCCGGGTTCGATTCCCAGCACCCACATGGCGGCTATGAACCTTCCTTAACTCCAGTTCCAGGGGAGTTCGAAGCCCTCTTCTGACCTCTGTGGCATTGCACAACACGGGTGCACTCACATACATGCAGGCAATACACTCATACACATAAAATAAAAATAAAATATTTAAAAAAAGAACTTTAGGTTCTTTATAAATTCTGCAAAGCTAACAAAACAAACTGCTCATATTGTTTAATAGTATTTCAAGGAAACATAATAAAGAGTTAAAATGACTGAATTTCTGATCAGAATCTTGGAAGAAAATCATTATTTTATGAACTAAGAAGGAAACTCTTACAGAACCAAGTAAAAGTTCTAACAAACCAAACCTGAGATAGTGGTGACCAGTCTTTGACTTTCAGATAAAGATACAGATTAGGCATAACATAATTTGATTTTTTATTATTTATTTATTTTTTATGTGTATGAGTGTATTGCTTGCATGTGTAAGTATATCCAAGTCATGCAATGTCTGTGAAAGTCAGAAGAGGGCACCAGATCCCCTGGAACTAGAGCTATAGATGGTTGTTAGCTGCCATATGGGTGCTGGGAACCAAACCCAGGTGCTCTTGCTCTTAACTGCTGAGCCATCTTTCCAGCCCCAAGGCGTACCAATTTTTTTTTAAGAAAGTATAACCACATGAAGACCTGCAAAGATGAATTCTTGGCAGTAGAAGCCATTCTATAATCTCCTGGTGTATATAGGAGACAAAATTCCATGTAATTGCAAAGAACGTATTCCAAACATTTTCTCATTGTGTTAATTCTCATAAAAATCCTGTGACATTAGTATGAGTATCTTTGTTTTATATTAGGAGAAATAACTTGCCTAAGGTCACAAAAATGTTAAATGGCAGACAATAAAATCCAGGGTTGCTGACTGGAGAGCCCCATTCTCTCTCCTGTAGCAAGGTAACTGGTATGCTCTAACAGACGGGCCTCCAGCCTGTGAGGCAAATCCCTCTTAAACCTCAGGAGGAACAGCACTCTTGCCACTCCCCACTCCCCTGAGAGTGGATTCATTCATGAGGTAAATAACCACATGCTACATGTGTCCCCATTCAACCATCCTTCTTATCATTCTAGCACTGAGCAGAGTTATTGCCAAAAACAACTGGTGAATGAATAAATGAAACTCAGACTCCAAGTTGCCATCAAGTAACTGGGTCTCAGTTGGTCTGTGTATTGTTTTTACTAACCACCCTCACTCAATTCATTGAGGGTCAACTATAAGGAAGGTAAAGTTACTCTGGGCACTGTGCAACTATACACTTATATATCATTTACTCTCCAAATTATTCCTATAAAGAAGGCAGAATGTTAGGAGAAAAGGATTAAATAACTAGTTATAGGTACATAGCGAGTAATAAAAATAATAAATAACATCATGAATGAAGCATTTATTTGTGGTCAGCACTGTGTTGGAATATAGTATATATTATCTCCTATTAACTCTCACAACCAATCAATGAGGTAGGTGCCTCTTCACATTTTGGAAGATGGGAACACAGGATGAAAAGGTTATATAGATTCCCAAGATTATAGGGTAGCAAGCAGTTTAACTATGATTCCAACTCTGGGTTTATGACGCCAGAGCCCATATTCTTTCCACTCTATGAAGATCCCTTCTATAGGATTATGTTGCCTAAATCTTTGTATCTTACACACCTGAAATAAGTACTGGGACAAAAACAACACTGGAACTATTTGACCCAAATTGATTACATTTAACAAATAGGTTAGTAAAGAATACAAAATAATACAGATGACAGCCCTGCTTTAACACATAGGTTAGTAAAGAATACAAACTAATACAGATCCAGGCCTGCTTCAGTGACTCAATTTGTTAGACCGAAAGTACTATATATTTTTTTGTACATAAAAAGCTATGTAATACTAAAAAAAGAAAATGTTCTCTTCTAGGACATCACTAAGCTTTCTCATTCGGTTATCTATTTCAACATTTATAGAGTATTTACCCAAGTACTGGCAGTACAGAATGCTGGATGAAATACACATGGTTCCTACACTCATCAGACTTAGAGTCTATTAGACCTAATCAACAAGCAAAGACATAATTAAAAATTTAGCAAGTGCTAGGAACAAAAGTCATGGTATGCTCAGAGAAAGAATACTCAGGAAGTCAAGGAAAATGGCCCCTGGGGATTAATAGGAACCTATTATGCTGAGGAGACAGGAGAAGAGATGGTGTTAAGCAAAAGTGAAAAGCATGTGAGCTGGAGGTTGTGAGAGTGTGAAGAAGCTGGTGTGCCTGGAAGTAGGAACAGGAGGGTCAGGGGTGAGGGGCCCAGGAAAGATCAGGAGAAGCTCTGTATGTTGGACAAGCATGCTGATCTTACTCTAAATTAAACAGAAAATATAAAGCTAGGAAGTCTCGGTTGGATCAAATGCATAATTGTTTTGTGTTCAGCCATCACTCAGGCTGGGGGAGAATGAATGGAAGTTAATCAAGGTGAAAGGCTGAGACAGCAAGCAGGAGGCTCCTGTGGTGGGGAAAGAAAGAGGGGATGCAAAACTAGACCAGGTAAAAGCAGAGGACATGGAAAAACATAAGCTCTCCCAAGTCTATTCCATGACTACTGACCTCTTCAGCACACATACATAAAAAATCAATTATATGTATAAAAATAAATATTAAATGTATCTATTAAAATAAGACCATCTCAAAGGTACTAGTAATGTTCTTTCTTTCTCCAGAAGTATGGTAGGAGCAAGAATGACTGCTTTATTATCTATTTTCTAATACTAAACATATAAGTCACTTGTATTCCTTTGTAAGTATGGCATACCTCACAATAAAACCTTTAAGGAAATCAATGCTACAGTATCTCAGAATATTCAAATTAACAATCTTGCCCTTTAAAGGCTGCCTTATGGATTCCTCATTTGGCCTTTTAATTGGGCAATAAAGGACTTTACTGCTCACAGTCAAATGACTTCTATATTTTCTAACTTCATCCTAGAAGGTGGAGGCAGGAGAATCAGGAGTTCAAAACCATCCTTAACTACCGAGTGAGCCCGAGGCCTCCTTCCCCACCCAGGAAAAACACCTTAACTCCAAGACAACTCTGAACTTCAACAACATGACACCTTAGACGCCAATGAAAATCAATCACGATGTCAACTAGGAATAGAATGCAGACTTTTAAAGCTATTTAAAATTGTTATCCATTTCCCCCCCAACTAATTAATCAAAAACAGAAAGGAATCCAAATACATAGATGTTTATTAAAAATTTATTTGTAAAAATAAATTCTAAATTATCTAAATGTCTACCCCAAATAAAGTGGTCAAGCAAATTAAAATATACTGATAGCAACAAGCATTCAAAATTCCTACCATGCAAAATTTTTCACTTCATATCTATAAGTGAAAAATACAGATAGCTGATGGATTTCTATATGCACATACATACTTACATAAGTAGGTGTAAGAGTGTGTGTACATAATAGTATCTATACATTATTACCTATGAAGAGGGAAAGAAATGAAGACTAAAAGTTACAGAGAAGATTTTAACTTTACTAGCAATTTTTTTTAAAGATAATACACATCTTATACTGAAAGTGGCACTGAGGGCAATTTTACTTTATCCTGCACACCATTTTGAGCCTGTCAGATTTCTCACATTGGGTATATGCCTTAATGTCAAACCATTATACTTCCCTCAGAAATCAAGTAAAGCAACCTACACATTGAAAGAAAGCTATTTACATTCAGACATCTCCTCAGTTCTGTTATAAATTCTCAACTATTGTGAAATAAGAAAGCCTTCAATTTGGAGAATTTTAGCTAGAAATATCAACAGTTATGATGTTGACTAAGAAGATATTAAGCAACAATGTTTTAAGAGATAATGGCAGAGGCTGGGTCAGAACACCAACACAGTCAATCAACCAGCTGAAACTCAGCCCTCCTCTTTCTCTCCATGTCTTCAGCCACCATTTGCCCCATGGCTCCTGCAATGGCAGGATCCCCAAAGGGGGGACAGGGAAATAAAAAGGCACTGTCAAAGGGGCTTCTAGTCACCCAGGGAAAAGAGCAGGTAACGTGAAGACAGGAGGAACAAATGATCAGGTGGGGATCCTCAGGCAGGCCCGGAGGAAGCAAAGGCAAGAGGAGAAGCCAGGATGGCCTCTGCTGGAGAACAGCTGGGCTGGACATGGAAGGCTCTGCCCTCCACAGCAGCAGAGAAGAAGCCTGCAAGGACGAGAAGGACCCAGGGCCTCCTCAGTGAAACAAGAGCAACATCAGTCAAGAAAGAGACAAGAACTTTCACACAATGACCATACATTAGCACCTCTGGCTGTAGGCAAAAGCTGCTGTCCCTGGTTTAGCCAGGTTCCCTTGGTGCCAGCCTGAGGAGTGATATGTTAACAGAAAGAAAACAATCTAAACGGGCACCTCCAACTGACAAAACCAATAACCTCCACTTCATGGCTACTTACCTTAATTAAAATAGTGTACATTATTTAGAAAAAAGTTTAAAAAAAATAAACACAAGACTGAGAAATCCAAGATATAAAATGGTATAGTAGAATTTTGGGTGAAACCATGAAAGAAAAATGTGTCACTGAAATCAGGGCTTATTGATTTACCATATATAATAAGTATAAAGTGTATTCACTTAAAAAGCATTAACACTGAATATCTCACTAATGCAGTGTCTTGTTGGTTACTCCAAATAACATTTACAAAAATATAATTTTAAACTAACCACTATATTAAGTAAAGTCACATAAATTCCAAGTGAATAATAATTTTTAAAGTCATTTGGCATTCAAAGTATGACACTGCATCAATTAGAATATTGGACTACCTTTTTCCTTTCCTTTCTGGTTATGCCCTTAGAAAAACTGAGATGTTCCTGTAGCAAAAAGCTCTAAACTTGTAAATAGCCCCTCCCAGAAGCCTAAATCTCCATATCTTAATATCATGAGAGCTGGAACTGTAAAATAAAATCTGTTAGCAGCTGAAATCTTAATGAGGATCTACAAAGAAGAGGCTTTTCTGCCATGACTCAATGCATGGAAACAGTTGAGCAATTATAAATGCATGGGCTGAATGTGAGTTGGCAAATATCATACCACAGAATGTACCCAGAACTAGGGTTGTCCCAGTTCAAATGAGACCATATTCCTTTACCAGTACAAGCAAACAACTAACCTGAAATGCCTTTGGCTGAGAGATAGGTGTGAGCCCGTAAAACTATGTCCCTTGACTCCACATTTACATGGTGACAATCTGTTCTGGCCCACCAAGCAGCCTGTTCTTCAGCAACAAAGCACTTCACAAGGAGCCCTGCATAATATCAGTTCCAGCAGAGGTAAAAAAAAAAAGCCAAGGACAATCGGACTGCAGCAGTGAGAGGCTCTCAAACTTGGGGACACAGATAACCCCACACAGAACCTGTGAAAATGACAATTCTAGGGTCTGCCACCAGGGGACCCAATTCACTAGGTCTCTAGGGCTTAGGAATCTGTACTTAAATAAGCACCCTGAAGCCTAGCAGGTGGTTAGGGAAAACGCAAGAACAGGGTGTGTGTCCCTCAGGTTGTGCAAACAGCCAGAGGGAAAATGCATGCTTGGGGACACTGAGGAGCACTCAATTATCAAGATCTGGATCTCTCTCTCTCTCTCTCTCTCTCCCTCCCTCCCTCCCTCCCTCCCTCCCTCTCTCCCTCTCTCCCTCTTTCCCTGTCCCTCTCCCCCCATCTCCCTGTCCCTCTCTTCCTCTCTTCCCCCCTTCCTCTCTCCCTCTCTCCCTCTCTCTCTCTTTGCCAGGAAAAAGGAAAACAGTTTCCTGAAGAGTGTTCTCCAAACCTTCACACATAGAACTGAAAATTTAGAACAGGTCCTAGAAATATTTTAGTACAATTATTCATAGTAAAGAAATCAAACTCCACATGCTTATTTCTAGAATATATATTCCTTTAAAAGGGGGGGGGGGAAGCTTGCAGGTCCAAATTCTCTCAAATCTATTCTGATTTAGAAATTCTAAAAATTTAGAGATGCTTAATTACATGAAAACAAAATAGTCCAAAGAACTTATTATCATTACTCTCTGCACACTGCACTGTTCCAAAACAAGGTGGGATCTTTACAACTAACACCTTGAACAAAGTGGAAAGTTAAAATGTAAGCACAATAAAATCTACAGTCTCATGATTATGCCACCATAATTCTCTTTACTTTTTTCTAAGTCCACCACAGTCCAAGCCCTATATGTTTTCAAAATGAGCAGTGAAGAAAACTATCCAGGGAAATACCAGCATCTTCTGCTAAGAATCTCCCTCCTATGAAGCAGGCAGTTCCACAGAGCTTTCTGAGAGCTAAGTGCCTAGAGGTGCCCCATAGTCCTCTGGCTTACAGTCTCACAGGTAGAAATAATGAATACCTTTATGTAGATGAACTATGCCAGGCTCAAGTCAGAAGAACATACTTTTTATAGATTTTTTTATTATTTTTAATTATGTGCCTGTGGGGGGAATGTGCACATGAATGCAGGTACTCATGGAGGCCAGAAGTATCCATTTCTCTGGAGCAAGAGTTACAGGTGGCTGTGAGTACCAAGACCCTAAATCAGGTCCTTTGTAAGAGCTCTTAACCACTGAGCCATCTCTGCAGCCCCAGAAGGTACACTTTTAAGAGATATGAAGCCATAGTCTTAGAAATACTAAAACAATTTTTGCCTAGAGGTTATAACAATGGTATTCTTAGAAGAGCTAAGTATTCTATAATACAGGGAAAGTGATATTGAAAAGCTGGAAGAAAATATGAGTTTGATTTTGTGGATGGAGTCATCTTAAAGGAGATGGTTTAAAATGGTTGTAAATCTGTAAAAACACTTGCAAGATCCCAATTTAGTAAATGAAGGTAAGTGAAGCATCATGGAGAGTTACAGCAATAGAGCACCATTCCCTGGGCACCATGTCACCTCATGATCATCTCTGAAGTTAGGAGGGTTCTTAACCCATTTCACAGATGAAGTACAGTTAAGTAACTTCCCAAAGCCAGCTGCCTACCTAGGAGGGAGGGATGGTCTGACTACTACATTTTATTACCTTCTATTTATCTCCAAAACTTAAATTCTTCAGGCTACAAGGAACTGTGGAAAACAAGGAAGAGAAACACACAGGAATCTCCAAGAATCTTATCAGAGCACTCACAGGCCAAATGAGCTCAGATACCTGAAACCTGCTAACTTTAACAAAGATTTTATGTGAAATCAGGGAGTAACTGGAGACAGAAAAAGACAGGAGTTCTGCTTGTGGGAAATGATGTCAGGTTATAAAGATGAAGACCCTGGAGGCAAACTTAGTGGCCCATGGACCTCCATTTTACCTGCTGGAGCGAAAGCAGCTTCAAACCAGAAATAAAATGGGAAAAAAAGCTCTGGAGGCTAATGTAGAAAAGACACAATTGCTGTAAACAACTACAAGCCTTGGCCTGAGAATTTGCATCTCAAGGTACTGGAAGAGCTTCTGGAAGTGAGAGTTGAATATAAACATTAATTAATTAATTAATTAAAACAATCAGAAAAAAATCTAGAACATGTAAAAATTTAACTCAAAATTTAGAATATGAAAAAATTCTAAAGTTCAGTCTACAGGTATAAGCCAAGCTATAATCATGTTCTTTTTCAATGACAGGAAAGGCAGAAATACTTGAGAAAGGTTTTTGAGATAACTCAATAGACCTGGCAGTGCATTTACATGGTTTGAAAACTAGCCTTAAAGTTAACAACCTGAAATATAGTCTTCAGAGTTACAAGCTAGCATTCCACCTTTGGTCCTGTCCTTTCAACATTTTGCCAGCAAAATACTATGGCCTATTCATGACTGTGACCTTGATGATAATGTTCATAAAATTTTTAGGTTTCACACAGCCAGTAATGGATGACATAATTTAGGTTCAAAATTGGTGGTGTAGGCCTATATCCCTAAAAGTGGGAGGTAGAGCCAGGAAGACCAGGAGTTCAAGGTCATAGCAAGTTTAAGGTCAGCCTGGGCTATGTGAGACCCTGTCTCAAAAATACCAAAAATCAATAAAAAAGTAAATAAATAAAAAGGAAAGAAAAAAGAGAGAAAAGAAAATTCTTTGTGTCTCAAACAACTGACCAGACAAAATAAAACAAAAATAAAAATATATTTATTATGTTTTAAATTACATATATAATTTTGACTTGACATAAATTCATTTGAAACAAAGCCAAAACAAACTTGACAATATTGAGATGACTCCATATAAGTCACTATAGTGAACATCTACAAGAAGAATTAATGCATTTCTAGACAATCAAGGTCACAGTCATGAATAGGCCGTAGTAGACAGCCATAAAAAGACATGGATAACTAGACAGCAACAAGAGACTAGGGTGATGCAGAGCACAAAGTATAGAAGAATGACCAACACATATGGAGCACTGTAGTTGTGTAGTTTGCTAAAAAACAAGTCTTAGGGAAAGAATGCTCTTACATTCCAACAACTAAGTTATACAAAATGAATTGGCAACAACAAACTTTGAAGAGTACTTTTACATGCAGTTTGTAATAGAAGGACAAGAACAAATGCTACAGATGTCAGATTCGGCAAGAAGGGAACCCCCCTGCTCCCCCCGCCCCCCAGCAACGGGCCCCATCCCTGGAAAGAGC
>NW_008329141.1:1812858-1837381 GCF_000622305.1 Nannospalax galili | reverse complement strand
GAGAGGGTGGTCTCCCTGTAGCCCCAGCTGGGCTGGAACTTGCTATGCAGACCAGACTGGCCTTGAACTCACAGAGATCCACCTGCCTTTCTACAGTGCTGAGATTGAAGGTGTGCCTGACTTAAACTATTCAGCTTAATGAATAGTTTATATCACTAAATTATTCATTTTAATGGTAAACTATATTCCAACTGGAGGCAAGGGCATTTGCAGTACATTTATTGATATAAAACAGGGAAAAATAATGATGAAAAAGCTGAATTTAGATCATGTATTTTTCTAGCATTTTCCAGAGCAAATTCCGGCTATAAGAGAGTACACAGTGAACACCACTTCCCTGAGGAATAGATTTTCCTACAGACAGAATGGGGAATTGACATATTTACCATAGCTACATTAATCTGTGCCCTACAACTCTGACTACTTGATATTTTCAATATCTTCCTTTAAAAAAAAATCAAGAAAATACCACTGTGTCATAGCACCACCTGCAACAAATACTAAGTCCTTCTGAAGGAGGGCCCTGTGCTGGGAATGTGCATGCACTGCTTAGCATTGTTCAGTTTTTCAAGATTGGTCACAGCAAGGCGAATGCCCTTTCCACTGCAGGGGGTAATGTTAAGAAATTTAACTTCAAAAGAACTTCTAGCTCATCCTCACTATGTAATGATACTGCTGCTAAGTCTGGGTTTAATTATAAGCCTGCAAGGATGAGTGGAGATGAAGTTTGTAGGCACAGTTGGCCTCTCTACACCCCCACCTCCACCCCCACCTTCACCGTCTTTTTTTAAAATTTCGGTTTGTACACAGTCTTTAGGCTAAGGTCATTAATAGCCAGGGCAAACAATCTATAACAGAGATTACAAAGTGCCTTTCTCTGTGTGTGTTAGTTAAGACTATTTGAGGGATTTCTAAGAACACTATAGTTTAAAACCTTTGTTTAAGAAAAGTATCATCAATGGCTGTCTTCCCTGCTATGCACTCAAAAAGCACTCAAAAACCAGGACTCCTTGAACTCTGACCTCAAAGGACACTTGGTCAGTCAAACCTAATCCTAGGCTCAGAGATTACTTAATGATATTTAAGGCAGCTGGAACAAACCTCTGAAATCTGGGCCAGATAGTAAAATAGTCACTGCTCCTGGGGAGGAGCACTTTTGTGGCTTTTGAGTTTAAGGGACCTAGTAGAATAGGCTCCACCTACCCTTAGTGGTAATAAGTTACACAGTTGGAACAGGTCTGAATTAATGCCTCAAAACTCAGCATTCCCCAGTTGCATCTATCGATTTTGCTGCTTCCCAAAGAATTGGGAATTATCACCCTCACCAATCTCTAGTGTAAGGGTGGGATTATAAACTCAAAAAAGTGGCCCTCCCAATGCATGTCACTGTAATTTTAATGATGGAATAGTCTAGCCTGCAGTTCAAGAATAATGAATGCCCCATTATTTTAACCGCCTGCACAGGGTGGTCACTATTTTTTAATGCAATGTACTACATAGGAATGACATCATATAGCTATCATAAAAAAAAGTGTTAAAACCTACAATGAATTTTCCTACTGTAACTGTGCAGTTAATAAGTATAAAAGTAGATCAAACCATACACTTACAGTCTAGTAAAACCTTTACCTTTACCTTTGTAAATACAAAATAAGAGATGCCTTTTTTTAAAGCCATAAAAGTTTCTTTTGCCCCTTACTTCTAAAGCTCAGTTACTGATCTCAGACACCTGGAGACATTTTTTCTAATTAAAAGAACCCCAAATAGTAATTACTAATAAATGGCATTCATGAGCCGTGAGTAGTTTCTTTCTTTCTATGATAAAGATCTCACTTGGGCTATATTACTGTGTATCAAATTCAAATCATATTGAATCATTTACTCTCTGCCGCCACATACATTCTCTTTCCATTCTTTGAGAAAGTCTCCTTGGCTACCCCTGACAGGCTTCTTTCCAAGTCGCTCTTTATGTTTAGAAAAAAAAAATTTCATTTCTGTCTTTGCCATCCCCATCCTCACTCAAAACTTAACACCTTATTTACTGAGGAGAGTGAAATATGCCACCCAGGGGCAGTCAAGTGTATTGATGCATGTCCTTTTAAGTTATCTGCTTATATTCACATGCAAACAGGAGGCAAAAGGAAACTGCATTCCTGTCAGATCAGTGCAGTTCTACTTATTAATATATTTTTCAACCATTTTTCTAGTATGACTATGTTAAGAACTATGCTACAAACATTGTTTGGATGTCGTCTTATCCTCACAACATGATAAGCATACATACCAGTCTTGTTTATAGACAAAATGAACTTCGTGGGTAGAAGATTTGTCCAACACCACCAGCAAGCAAGCGTAGGGTCTGGATATGAATTCCTACAGCACAACTCTACCCCAGTGCTCCAAGTAGTTACAGTGTAGAATAGACTGGCAAATGGCAGGCATGCACAGGACAGGGACCCTTCAGTAGGATAACTCAAAGACCAGGAAAGCAGAGATAAGAAAGCAGATAAAGGAACCCAGTGTGTAGACCTCTGCTACCTGGCTAAGTGCTACAGGAGAACAGAGAAGAAAGCAAGCAGAACTCCTGGTAGACAGGCAGTGAGGAGGAGATAAGCCTCTTCCTCCTAGAACGGAAACTTCATTTGTAACTGGATCTGCATTTCTCCTAGTTGAAAGCACAGAAACAAACATCAGAAAATGTCTAAGGACAGAGATTCAAGAAAGAATCTGGAACATCTGAGGAACAATAGCAAATTCATATCTGAGGGACACTAGAAAAGCAAAGGAACAAAGTTGTATGGGAAGACTGTTGGATGCCATGATGCACACTTTGAAAACATTTAATAAAATGATGTCAAATATGGTAGTAGCCTGAGTCAGGAAATGTTGAGAATTTCTGCTTTAGTTTGAAGCAGTCTTGAGTGCATACTTCTGTAGTCCAAATATAAATAACCAAGAGACACAGAAAAGCAGAAGCGATCAGAACCTGGAGTATAAGCAATGAGGAAACAAGATCCCCCAAAAAGGAGATGTGTGGGCCCCGGGGCATAGCTCAGGGATGGAGTGTTTGCCTGGGATGTGCAAGGTCCTGGATTCGGTGGGCAGCACTGGAAAGAAATCTGACAGCATCTGAGGGAGTAAAAAGAGGTCAACCTGGGTGGGGAAGGAACTCCCACAGGCTGCACACAGACAGTACAGACCAAAGCACCTCACTCTGCACAGCATCTTCAGTCTTTTAGACCATCCTTGGTTTACTCCATGTGTTTGTCTCCCTTTCCTATTAGCTAATGTCTTCCAAAGGCGAAGGCCCTGTTCTTCATTCCTTTGTATCCATATGAAAACAATGTGGGGACACATGAGCTAGTCCTTTCAAAGAAATCGGGGAGGGAAAGAATTGACACCTTGACACCAATGAAAAATAAAAGCAGTCTCTTCACTTTGCATGGAACAAGCCGCCCCAGATGGAACTGCAGAATACATGGAGAACGTAACCGAGCTACTTATCAGCAAAAGACTGTGTAATAAATTGTCACGTTAAAAATAATCCTGCTAGAGCAGGGGCCCAAGAGTGAATCTGTTGTCTCCTTCCTTTACAGTAAATGAATGTATGTGTGGGTGATAAAAGAGAACAACTGTGCCAAGGAACATTAGAGGGATGTTTAAGATGTTATATTTTAAATTAATCTATGAAATGTTTCTGCTAATTCTTTAGTCTCTCAAAGTAGGGAAGAACATTTTTTAATAAAATGTATATCTTCTCATAACCTACATGCTTCTTTTTCTAACTTACTCAGCATTTAATCTGAAAATAGTCTTCAAAAGCACATATGCAATCTTTTCTTAGCATTACACATTCTGGCTCATAGACTTTGAAGTCCCCAGTTCTATAGATAAGAAAACTCAGGCTCAGAGGCACACTTCCTCTATGCAGCATGTTTGATGACGATGCCATACTCAAAGCCTCATCTTCCTAGCTCATTGTCCAATGTTTTTTTTCTTTTTATTAAACAAACCCAGAATTGAACTCTGAGATTATTCTCTCTGAGTCTAATCAGGACACCCGGCTGGCACTGTCAGCTTTCTGACCCTCTGCTCTCTGTCTTTCCTGATTTCCCACGATAGATTCACAGACATATTATGGCCAAGGCTGCTACTTGTCCATCAATATCCACATTCCCTTCCTTCATAGAGAAGCACGGGTTATTTCTGAGAAGCCTTGTGTCAAATGAAACACTTGATTTCCCAAGCTCCAAAGACAGAGAATAAGATAAAAGGCAAAGTCCTCGAGAACGATGTCCCTTCGAGAATCATATGAGAAGAGTTTCCTGAGGAAAGGCACCTTCCCTTTGGTTCTTCTTTCCCCTCCTTTTTCTGAGTCTCTGGAATCTGAACCGGGTGTCTGAAGATACAACAGCCATTTTACAAAGACAGCAAGAGAAAGCAGGAAAAAATGTCTAAGTCTACATACCTGTGCAGATACTGTTAGTCAGCCAGAATTAGTCACCTACCAGAGACAAGTAAACAAACTTCCTCTGTGGTTTTGGCATTGTTCTGGACTTTCTACCATATGTAGTCATTTGCTAATATAACTGATCAATACCCACACTACTCAATAGACTGACATATTCCTAATAAACCATGACTCCGCTGACCCAACACCTTTTTATGTTAATCTCAAGCAAGAGACTTTTAGAAAAACATGGACTGCAACTTGGCATCCAAGCTTTTTTATGAGATACCCCTGTGTCCTGAAGCCTCCTAAATGCACCCTGCATACCAGGCAAACACTGCTCCCTGTGAACTGCCTCCCCTCATCTCTGTCCTTCAAAATCCTACCTCCTCCTCAAGGTCTCCTCACACATCACCTTTCAGTCCCAGTCTGAATAGATCTCCCTACCTGATGTGACTTCTCTCTCTTTTGAACTCTCAAAGCAGTTCTGCTTGTCCCTCTCAAAACCACTGTGCTCTTCCAGGAAGAAGCACCTGGAGATCAGAGGCCTTATCCCAGTGGTCCAGAACAGCCTCCAGCATAATTAGCCACAGATAATTAATAGCCACTTCCCCAATCCTAATTCAGCTGACTGATCCGGGAAGGAGTCCACGCCAACACTCTAATGACTTAAAGGAGCATGTGTGACAGCAGGAGTAAGCCAAGCTGCAGTTCAGGCTGCTGTATTGTTTTGACACTAGTGCAAGTGATAATGGGCTGTGACTCGGTTGTGTCAAAGCGCTCACTCAAGACTCTAGTGCCAGCCTCCTCTGCTGTCACCGCCCAGTCTGCTCAAACCTTCCCTTTTGAGCACCATGTGGCTGCTGCTTAGGAAAGGTCCTAGCTGCTCACTGGCTCCCCAGGATCACAACACAGGATGACCATGGCAGGAGCAGGGTCTACTACAACTAGTCAGGGTACACTTGTCCCTCCAGTACCAGTGATTCCTGGCAAGTGTGCAAGAGAGGGATGGATGAACAGCACACCACAAAAGGGGAACACAGTCTTCTGATAAAGTCACATCACAAGCAATATTCGGGAAGCATTACTAGACTCAGACTGCAAAATGGTGAGGTGAGAGGAGGGAGATGTGCTGAAGGAGTGCAACAGACACTGTGACCTGAGCACAGTCTGAGAACAAAACACTCAGTGAGAGCCACAATGCATACATTTATCTTCACTGAAAGAATAGTTCTGTTTGCCTTTCTACCAATGACCATGGCATCAAATAAATGAAACCGTTTAAAAGAACTGAAACAGAGGGGCTAGAGGTGCAGTTCAATGGAAAAGCCCATGCTTAGCAGCATGTGCGACAGTCTGCGATCAACCTTCCAGCACCAGGAAAAATAAACAAACAAAAGGAGTGCTCTGTACTACTAATTTGAAATGAAGGTTAAGTCACAAACACTACCTTAAATATCCATTATTTGCCATATCAATCATTTAAAGTGCTATATGGTATTTTTCCAACTCATTAACTACCATGCATGACATGGTTAAAAGTGATATTGTAATAACAAGCATTTAATACCAATACTGCATGCTGGTTAGAAATCACTGGAGGTACACCAAGATAGCATAGATGGATACCCAGACTGCACTGCAATACTGTGGCTAAGGTGGTGTATAAAGAGAAGGTGGATCTTCACTCATCAGAAGTTTGACTGAACGAATGAAACCCTCACTTCCAATGAGGTTGTGCTTGCTGAGTGCCACAGCCCACCTCTGTGGCACTCCCCACACTGGTCCCCTGGGATCACACAAACGTTTCAGAATCATAACCTAGACCTGTGGCACCTACATTTCTTAGTACAGGCTACCCCCTTCTTGGCATGTTGCTCAACTTGTCTCCTGGGATCTCTGAGGGAAGTGTACAGGCCTGGCACTACTCCTTGCTAGCTGTCCCATCCTGTAGGACTGCCCTAGCCTCTCACAGCACATGTGGCAGCCTCCAGTATCTCTGTCCCCTACTGCCACTGCAAAAGGCCACAGGGTAGAGTTGGTTGTCAAAGGCACAGGCCAGGAAGGGCAAACACTGAGGAAAGTAAAAACAGAACTACTGGACCCGAAAGGGAGTGAACACTAGGCCTTGGTAGTAGTCACATTATAACATTTGGCAGAAGAACATTATGCATTATGCAAAATTTCAGTGTGTTTCCGTTATTTCCATATAGGTGTGGTTTATTATACTAAAATAGGTTATTCGGTTTAGGATCTGGTGGGTTATATTTAATGGGAAATAAACAATTTTTAAACACAATTTTTGAAGCACTACTTCAGGTAAAATTCCATGAATGGAATTATTAAATAGAAGACCATCCACTAATAATTATATTTGACTCTGAGGTACACCAGGCAATTTTTCATTCGGATTTACCTTCATAATTATACTTTTCTTAAAGTATTATTAGCTTTCAGTTGGTAATTTAAAATAAGCACACGCCGAAACACACATCTACTGGCTGGCGGGAGACCGTTCAAATACTATTTTCTCACAGGGAATTCAGGGATTAGGTTGTTTTGTTTCTGTTTTTTAAAAAAGCAGAATATTACTCAAAAACTATGGGGAAAGGAAGAGTTTAAACAGAATAGGTGAGGAAAACAGTAAAAATGGAAGAAGATTTAAGAAATAAGGAGGGAATTAATAAATCAGGATTAAAACTATTACTTTTGAGCACAGTGCCATTTGATTCTTCACTGTTGTGCTTACAAGCTAAGTGCACTACAATACAGAACAGCCCAAGAGAATATAACATGACCTACAGTCTCTAGCTAGTTGGGCTCTTCAGATACATAAATATCACCATTTACATCTTTTTGTTTCTTTTTAAGCCATGATCATTTAGTTCATTAAAAAACAAATGCCCCCAAATAACAAGGATCAGGCATGAATGGGCTCCTATGAAATGCTCCAGGAGGAAGGATGAAAAGATGGAGCCAGGATGCAAAGGTGATGAGTTCAGTTCTCATTGTATTCAAATGTTCCAGGATACACATATATGCTGGCAACTGTCCCCAGAGGAAGTAATTTACATTGTCTGTTTCATTACATCCCTCCTGTTTCACACAGCTCCAGACTCATCCAAGGCAGCAGAACCATTTGAAAAGAAAAGATGTGAGCATCCAGTACAAATGGCTTCCCTGCAGTCAACTTCTAGATGATGTGGAGAAGGAGCTTTATTACAGTGTCTGCCTACCGGAAATATATTAAGCACTTTAAGAGAGGGAACAGCAATGCAATAAGGAACATTAATTTGACAAAAAAGAAAACAACTCTCTTTTCAAATTGATGCAGAGCCATGGAGAAAGGATAATGCTAACTTAAAAGATAGTGCTGACAGGGCTATTCTTCTCATACCGTAAGAAAACCAAAAAGATCAAGAAAATCATACTGGTAATTCACATCCAGTATCTCAACTTGAAGTGCTGTATGAATTGAAACTAAGAATACAAAAGAAATGAACAGATTCTATCTGGCTAATGTGTGATGAAGTAATAACAACAGTAGCAATATGTTTTGTGTGTGCATGTGTATGGGGCCAGATGTTGAAGTCAGGTGCCTTCCTCAATTACTTTCCATCTTGTGTTTTTAGACAAGGTCTCTCATTGGCCTGGAGCTCACCAGTTTGACTAGACTGGCTGGCCAACCAACCTCAGGGATTCCTCTGTCTCCATCTTGTCAGTGCTGAGATTGCAGGCACATGCTTGGCTTTTTACAAAGGTGGTGGGAATGGAACTCAAGTCCACATGCTTGTACATTGAACACTGTACTGACGGGACCACTTCCCTAGCTCAGGCAATAGCAGTATTTTTTAATTAGTTATTATTAATGTGTTTGTATGTTATACGCATGATGTGTGTGTGTAAACACATGTGTTATGGCATGCTGATGGAGGTCAGAGGACAACCTTGTTTTTACTTTACATAGGTTCCAGGGATTGAACGCAGGTTGCCAGGTTTGCATGGCAAGCATTTACCTGATGAGTTATCTCCTCAACCCAGCAATAGCAATCCTAAGAGCAGCTAACAACCATCTAGTCCTTTCTATGAGTCAAGGGCAATGTAAAGCACTTTATGTAAGTCGTTTCATTTACTCTTACAAACTATGAAAGGAGAATTATTAGTATCACTTATTTTATAGATGTGGAAACTGAGGCAGAAAGTCACTGAACTAGGAAGTCACAACACCCAAGAGTTAGACTCCAGAAACCCCAGTATCTAACCATCATGCAATGCATATTTCTGTCAGTGGGCACAAGAGTACAGAGAGCATCACCAGACCCACGGAACCAGGTCGCAGTCAGCTTCCTTGCAACATCACTGTGCAGTGAGCGGGGCTACCACAACTGGTTATCAGAAGCAACTTCAAACAGTTCCTGAGGAACCACAAACTAGTAGACTAATCCACTTTGAACATTTATGTTCATTATGTTAGAAACTAAATGTACTTCAAAACTAAAGAGTAACAGTCAACTATATCTTTTACCTTCAAATTGTGGCCTAATTTACTATTACATACTCATCATTTTGTATATTATTTTGTGTTTTTTTAATGTCGTTTGTTTAATTGATAGCCATTGTTTTAATTGATAGCCATTTTCAGCCACCTTTAAACATATAATAGGAAAAGCTATCTACAAGAAAGATAGAACATAAAACACATAATGTGAATCCCAGTGGTATGGAATAATGTCTCTCTGTGTCTGGTCTCATCAGGCTGGAAACAGATGCGAAAATAGATCAAGATCTGCCACAGGGAGTTCCTTCCTTTCCTCTATGACCCAAAGAGCTGGTCTGTACTCCTACTCCTGCCCATTCACCACCAATCAGGTGGCTCATGCAGGGGACGGGATAACAATCCATCATTGTACACAGCCAACCCCCTGATGGTCGTCACTGACCACAATCTATATCAACCTCCCCATACAAGAAAAAAGTTCTCTCATTTGCCCAGAATCCCAAGAGCTACGCACAGAAAATTTTAAAATTCAATAGAAACAAATGACTGTAGCAGCCTGGGGACACAGGTCCTTTGAGAAGTGCTTCAACTCACAACATCTGAATTTTGAGTTTTCACCCCACCACCAGAGAGACCTAGAACACATGCTGTTTTTAGACTAATGGAAGCGGGGGGAATAAATCCTGCTCAGTCTTATTATAAATAAATTCCTTTCCAGAAGTCAACACATACCTTCCAGGAAACTATCCGAAGTATTGAGAGATAATGTTCTATCTGGCACCCCCTAAACCCCGAAAATGGTACATTCACTTCACAGAATAAAACACCTTATTTCCGAGGAGGAAGTTAATGCCAAAGAAGGTCAATTAGGAAGACGGATCTGTATTCCATGACTTTAGCAGTTCAACCTGGGCTTTGCTTGGCAGCATGTTTTAGGAAAAATAATTTAGCGTGGTTATAAATCACCTCGGGATGTCCAAGCAGAAGCAGCGCCGCCTGGAAACGGCTCATGTCGCATCATACTGCTCTCAGCTGCTCCCTCTGCACAAACAGCACTTGTAATGAAAACACGGCCATATATCTTGATTTGTCAGAGAACAAATCAGTTTTATCTGTTTCATTTTGTGGTTTAGTGTCATAGGTATTTTAGAAAACATAATTTATAATTCTTCATGCAATTATACATGAAATTAAATCATCTCACTTCTCCGGAAGCATCAGAATATCTCAGATTAAGTAGAACACATTTGTAATGTCTTTGAAATTCTCTTCCTTGCTCCCTTCCTTCCAATCTATATACTGAAGAAAAAAAATGAATAAAGGAAAAAGAGGTAGAAATATTTAGCATTTTAATGAGTGACTCTAGTTATATTGTGAGACTTTATATTGGCTTTTAATGATTTTGCTTGGTTTGGTTTGGTTTGGTTTGGTTTGGTTTGGTTTGGTTTGGTTTGGTTTGGTTTGGTTTGGTTTGGTTTGGTTTGGTTTGGTTTGGTTTGGTTTGGTTTGGTTTGGTTTGGTTTGGTTTGGTTTGGTTTGGTTTGGTTTGGTTTGGTTTGGTTTGGTTTGGTTTGGTTTGGTTTGGTTTGGTTTGGTTTGGTTTGGTTTGGTTTGGTTTGGTTTGGTTTGGTTTGGTTTGGTTTGGTTTGGTTTGGTTTGGTTTGGTTTGGTTTGGTTTGGTTTGGTTTGGTTTGAGACAGGTTCTTACAAGGTAGCCCAGGCTGGCCTCAAACTTGCAGCTATTCTCCTGCCTCAGCAGGCACCATTATGCCCAGATAATATTCCTAGTAGTAACTCACTATCACAGCAATTCCTTAATCATGTCATAGAGAGTGTTGGGATCCAGCCAATTCTTTAAGAGACAGAATGACTGACTGCATTTGAAAACCTGGACACTGGTTCCATTGCTTACTTGCTGTAAGCCCTACAACATGTCATTTAATATCCCTGTGTCTTGGTTTCCTCAGCCACAAAATGGGAATAATTATATCACACAATTTTTAAGCATTAAATGAGTTAACACAGCACACTTAGTACAGAGCTTGACACATAGTAAGCTCTGCTTGAAAACACCATAACTGGCAACAATACCCCCCACACCATTCTTTCACTACAGATGAAATAGACACAAGAATCTATAAGCCTATGTCTTTCTGACTACACAGAAAGCATCAATGGAAAAGAAGTGAAAAAACACCCTTTCAGGAGAGTAGTTTAGATGATAAACTGATTGCTTTAATAAACCTCAAGACAAAGCCCCTGCCCACACATGGGTGTGTCTTGCTTTCTGTGACACTCTGAGAAGTCCACACCCTTACTCTCAGGTGTGGCTTATCTTTCTTCTGAGCACTTGACTTCCTCTTAACCCTTTTGCTTAAGCCATTTTTAAAATATCATTATTAAATGCCAGCTCTGTTTCATCAAAAAATTTTAAGAACAATGCAGCTGGGGTCCCTTATTAAAAACTGAAATGACACCACCTCCACAAGGATTCTAATCCACTGACTTGGTCAGCACTTGGCCTACTCCTTTTACTTCACCAGGTCTGCCAAGAATTCAGACAAGCTCATAATCACAACAGCAAAGTTCTTCAATAAGCAAGTTGGAGAAGAAACTGTTGCTCTTAACTGCATTGTTTACTCTTTTAACTGCAGTAATTTAGATTGCAAATTAATAGTACATTTAAATATCTACCAGGGTATTGAAGAAGGGTATACCTTAATATGCTATACAGAAATCTCCAATTATATACTCAAGATAAAACACTTGTTTTATAGTTAAAATTTTTTTAAATATTTTATTATTTTTATTTTATGTGTTATGTGTGTATTGCCTGCATGTAATTAAGTGCACCCATGTTGTGCAATGCCCACGGAGGACAGAAGAGACTGTAGGATCCCCTTGAACTGGAGTTACGGACAGTTGTTAGCTGCTATTCGGGTGCTGGGATTTGAACCCAGGTCTTCTGCAAGAACAGTGTTAACGGCTGAGCTATCTTCCAGCTCCACAGTTAAAATTCTTATATAAATTGGTATTTTTAGGTTACATGGAACACATTTTAATAGATAATCTGAGATATATAAGCACTGACCAACCCTTGCTATGTCTGTTCAGAAAACTCATCTAAATATTTACTAAAAGCAAACACTTCTCTCCATCCATGGGCTACAAGCATACTCACACAGAAAAAAAAAGTTCCCTCCCTGCCAGGACAGCCCTCACAGTGAGCTGAAGGAGTCCAGGAAAGCACATACAAAGGAGCCAAGAGGGTGAGAGCCTGAGACAAAACTGGGAAAGATTCAGGTTAAGGGGCCAAATGCTATGTAGCTCAGGGTGGCCTTGAACTCAAGATCCTCCTGTTTCAGTCTCCCAAGTGCTGGGATTAGAGGTATAAGACACTATGCCCAGCTTTAAATACACAGAACTATATCTAGACCCACTTCAAACCTGCTAAGGTACAGGAAAGACTAGGAAAAAAACAGCTTCACATCAGAACTACAAGGCACAGAAAAGAGACAGAGACAGATGCTCATCTCTTCTCCATGCGCAGTAAGACCTGAGGTCTGGTAGAAAAAAATCCACAGGCCTCAACCACTGCTCCAGCAAACACTGGTGCATCCCTGATTTGTTTGACAAATACCCTACCTCCAATCATGGGCTGTCTTCAGTCAATCCAAACACAAGAAAAACCTTCCCCCAGAGTTTCCCCCAATGACATGTTCATAAACTCTCCTTCCTACTGCACATATCAAAACCAGAAGCTAGTAAGTAGACAGACTGTCATCAGCTAGTAATTCCTGGTCCAAGGGACATCTTACCACAGGACTGTCATTGTGAAACTCATAAGCTCTCAGTCACTAGCCCACACAATGGTGTGTATGTGCTTTTTAAAGAAGAAAAAGACCAAAATGTGGTACCAACAGGACTATTACAAAAACAAAATATGAATTCAATTAACTGCAGTTTCTTGAATGATACAATGTTTTTATACCCTTCTTCCACATGAAAAACAAAATAAAACCACATACAACACAAACCTTAGCTCTACCACAAGGCAGAGGTAAGAAAGAAAGTAACACAAGTGGGGGAGAAAAACTTTTTAATAACTGGCCTTGTACTGACAATGATTCAAATGAAGGAAAACATATTTCTAAAAGATAACTATATGTGCACATACATGCTGGAGTAAATCTCTGATTATCTAAAATGTACTGGATTGAGTCTCGAAACCTATCATTTCTGAAATTCGAGAGTGATCCTAAAAAAACTAACATACAATTCTATTGTCAGTGTTCCAACTTGTTGTTTGACAGTGTTGTTTGTTATTTATATTAACTAACAGGAAATTACTGTGCTTCAACAAAAAAAAATATAATAGAAAAAATTTAAAACTAACATAGAAAAAGAAAGAACAAAGAAACAAATGTTTCACATTTACTTTGAAGACCGAAAATTCATTGTTATGTAGTCTTAAAAATAGTAATAAAGAATATGGAATATGAAAATTACTATGATTATGGTAAATAAAAATTACAGCTGAAAATATTGTATACCTATAGAACCATAACCAAAGAGAAGTAACACTAAGCATTCCCTGGTGTCAGGTCCATGTGGGATATTTGTTTTCTTTCTACTTTTTAAATTTCACTTTTTTATAACTAACAAGCTCTACTTTATTATTAGGGAAAAGATCTTTAAAACCTTATACTTTTATGAGGTGCTTAGATACATACAAAACTGGAAACTAATAAAACACGTCCTTATAAAATACTCTTCAACTTGGAATCCTAGAACTCAGGAAGCTGAAGTAGGAAGATTGCAAATCTGAGGCCAGCCTGTGATACTATCTCAAAAGAAAACAAAAATAACTTAAAAAAAATCAAAACTAAACTGAGAGATTAAAAATACAATACCACTGGAATGCCAGCTGAGTACATATTCTCTGGAGCCATTATTTTGTGCCAGTCAGGCTATTTACCACTTTGAGCCTCAGTTTCCTCAAAAGTGCAATACAGGTGATATATACTGTAGAGCTGCTTTAAGGACTAGATGAGTTAATACCTGGTAAGCAGTTGGATAGTACCTCATAAGTAAGAAGCACTCAGTAAATAGCAATTATTAAAACTACACTACTGGGCTGAGAAGATAGCTCAACAGCAAGAACGCCTGTTGCACAAGCAGGAGGACCTGAGTTCAAACTCCGAGCACTCATTGTAAAAAGTGAGGTGTGACTATGCACACTGTTAGCCCCAGCACTGGGGGGCGGGGAGGTTGCTGACTGCCAGCTGAGATCCAGGCTCAGTGACAGGCCCGATCTCAAAGGAATAAGGTGGAAAGTGACAAAGCGGGACACCTAATGCCTTCTTCTGGCCTTTGAATGTATGTGCACAGGCTGTGCTTCTGCACACGAACACATGCACATGAACCACACACATGCATCACACATACAATGTATATACATACAAATATACACTAGCATGTCTATTAAAGTTTCATTTTCCCTCATAAGAACTAGACCATAGTTTAATTGCACTTAATTCTAACAATGTAAAATTTATCCTATGTCCAACCTAAGTTCATCCACATACATACAGATTTTTTTCCAGAAAATAGAACCTTCATCTTTGAGTTATCTACATCATTTTATTTTTAAGACTCAAAATATTTAATCCTGGGGCTAGAGAGATGGATGGCTCAGTGGTTAAGGGCACTAACTGTTCTTGCAGAAGGCCTGGGTTCAAATATCAGCACCCATATGGTGGCTAACAATCATCCATTAACTCCAGTTCCAGAGGATCTGATGCAGTAGTCTGTCCTCTGAGGGCACCGCACGACATGGTGCATTTAACACACATGTAGACATAGCACTCATACAAACACACACAAAAAAAAATAATAAATAAATATTTAATCCTGTATTGGTCAAGCTTCCCAAGACAGTACAGGGACATTACATACCTAGCCCTTGGCTGGCTCCCTAACACCCAGAACAACAAGACAGTAAATATTAAATGGCTGAATAAAGTGACAGATAGCATGCTGAAGAACTGAAGAGTCAAGATGTGATCTTTAAAAGTTCCTTGGTAGCAGGCCAGGCTGAGTGGCACACATCTTTAATCCCAGCACTCAGGAGGCAGAGGCAGGCAGATCTCATCAAGGCCAGCTTGGTCTACATAGTGAGTTCCAGGTCAGCTGGGGCCACAGGGAGACCGTCTCAAAAATAAACTGAAAGTACCTTGGTATCTCTCCTCTCTACTGTTCTAAAATAGAACTCAAAATGTTCAAGATCATAAAATGTGTTTTCTTTCCAAATACTTCAGACAGGCCTTGCATTGCAGAGTATGTAAAACAGGACCCCTTGAAATGAGGTCTCCCCACCATTCCACCCCAAGGAATTGCTGCATTCATAATAACACACAGAGATTCTGAATTGCTATTCTTTATAACTGAGGCTCTGGAGCAAAAATGCTCAAGAACAACCGGAAGTTGGTAAACTTGGTCAGAATTTTGGATCAAAAACAGATTTCCTTCTTCACAGGGCTCCTGTGCTAGCAGGCTTTTTTTCTGGGAGATTACCAGGTTTATGCGGCTGAACCATCAAGGGCAGAGGTCTGAAATGTGCTATGAGCTTTCCACATCCCACTCTCTGATTTACAAAACTGACATAAGGAATATGTCAGAAGCATTTCTCTGCCAAGCTGGAGCTGGAAGCTGAGGGAGACCAAGGTGCTGTCTAATTTGCATACAGCCTGAAGCAGATTTTTCCCAACCTGAGTAAGGAGCTGGTAAAATAGCAGTTTTATCCTTTACTGATATTTCCTCAGACCAAAAACAAACCAACAAAGGAAAACCTTTGTGCTTTCTCAAATAATTTCATCAACTACAGCTTTCGGGGGCGCAGCTAGCATGCACTCTAGAGTCCCCACTTCAGGCCTGCTAGAATTCTAGCCGCAATTTTAAAAATCCACTGTATTTCAAAGTATTGGGTTTTAAATACACCTCACCATCCCTTATAAGCTCTCCAACACCTAGGAAACCAAACAAAGGTGCTCACATATGACAAGCAGTCAGTTGAACCCTCACTTTCACCCCTGCCTGCCTTCCTTCCAGAGCCAGAACTTGGCTTTTCCTGTCACGTTGCAGGTACAAAAGGCGAAGTTACCCTTAGTGCCAAGCTATCAAAACCAAGCAACTAATCACTACTTTCTGGTCCTATGAATAAATGATAATGAATGACTATGGAACTGGGATGTCCTAAGAACACAGAAATGTCCAGAAATACTGGGCCAAGTATAGACAGGAAGCATACATTAAAACAGGGAATGAATGACCTCAAAAGTTCACAAAGAAGGAACTGAAATTGTAACTTAGAGATTATAACAAACAACCATTTGCCCAAAATGAAGGAAAAGTTATGAAGGGAAATTTTAAAATATTTTACTATCACAAAATGTTATCCATAGCTAAGACATTTTTACCACCCAATGCAGATGTCAAAACGCACTTTCTTCAGACTTGGAAAACAATGGTATAAGACAGGATTGGGACTTGTAGCAATGGAAAACTTGAAAGGATTTGCCCAAGAGGAAGCAGCCTGATTACAGCATCTGTTAAATGTCTTAAGAAATATATTCTTTATCCAATGAGGTCCTTGGAAGCACAAACAGACCAAGATCCTCAGCAAATGACTCAACTTTTCATTTAAGATCTATATACCTAAGAAAAATAGAGTTATGCTTTAGAGTAGAATAAGAATTAAATACAGAGAGATGAGACCAGAGTGTCACCAGTATCAGGCTATGGGTTTCGCAATTAGAACTCCTCACAGACAGATATGGTAGTGATTCCTGGAAAGTATGCAATAATAAATGAATCATGAACAAAATAATAAATAATAAATGAGTTCATTCACTTATTTAATTATTAAATAAAAGCTATATGTCTTGGAGGGTCAGTTTGTTTAACCTGAAGCACATGGATCATTTCACGCAAGTTCCAGAACACGGAAGTCTAATGATCAACCCCCTCCTGGTCATGGATCTTTCTTGCTATGAAGCCAAAGTTGGCCTTGAACTCACAGTTCTGTATGCTTCCCAAGTGCTAGGATTACAAGTAGTGGGCCACCACACCTGGCTGGATTGCTTTAAATGGGTATTCAAACAGAAAACAAGAAATTCAAACAGAGAAAACAAGAAATCACCTTTTTCTGCCCTCAATAGTTTGTTTTCAAGACAGGGTCTCCTGGGTACCAGGCTGGCCTTGATCTTTCCAAATAGCTGAATGACCCTGAACTTCTGAACCTCTGCTGCCCAAGTGCTAGGGTTACAGGCATGTTCCACCACTACTAGTTCATGAAGTACTAGGGACAGAATGCAGGGCTTGGTGCCTGTTAGGTAAATACTCTACCAATTGAACTATACCCCCCAGCCCCCACCCCCAATGATTTTTTAATTAAGTATCATTTAATCAACTGCTAGTCATCCCCAAGCCCAAGTTGGAGTCTCATCCTCTCCAAATTTACATATAGACAGTATTTCTATCAGCTGACTTTCACGAGCCAAAATTATATACTTATATATTTAAAATAATATATATTATGACAAAATAAACAAAGATACAAAGCTATAAACATTTATTTTAGATGTTCATTCCTAACTATACATTCATTAGGCAAGGAAATAATATGAGCATTTTCTGTTGGTGTTTAATAACAAAGCAGTATGTCAGGTTTGTCATGTGTGCTTGTAAACACAAGAGGTATACACACATACACATGAAAGTTTAATGTGATGCAGCACAGGAGAAGAGCGCATGGGAGAAAAGGTCTGTTAAAAAATTGTGATATCCGAGTCCATGTTCTCAATTTTAATCCATCTACCATTCTAAGGAAGGCTAAAGGCATGGTTACAGCAATTTGGGGTAGCTTGTTCAATTATTTGGGGGTGGGGACAGTAGACCTTTTAAAAAGAAGCTAAGCTCATTTAAAAAAGTTTGTCCCTGTTCTAAACCTCCAAAACATGCACTGTTTCAAGACGCCCCTATGAAGGGGGAAAAAAAAAAGCTATAAATCTCTCAAACATGAAAGCTTAATTAAAGAAGCAAAAGTGGGGGCTGGAAAGATAGCTCAGTGGTTAAGAACACTGGTTGTTTCGGCAGAAGACCTGGGTTCAAATCCCAGCACCCACATGGCAGCTAACAACTGTCTGTAACTCAAGTTCCAGGGGATCCGACAGCCTCTTCAGTCCTCCTTGGGCATTGCATGACATAGGTACATTTACCTACATACAGGCAATACACTCATACACATAAAATAATAAAATAGGGGCTGGATAGATGGCTCAGCATATGAACTCTGGTTGTTCTTGCAGAAAACCTAGGTTTGAATCCCAGCGCCCATATGGCAGCTAACAACTGTCTTAGCTCCAGTTCCAGGGGATCCGATGCCCTCTTCTGACCTTAGTGGACATTGCACAACATGGGTATACTTACATACATACACTCATACACGTAAAATAAAAATAATAAATAAAATATTTTTTAAAAAGAAGCAAAAGTGGAAGGAAAAACAAGCCAAGCAAGAAGAACATTTTTTCAATGGGGAAAACGTCAAACTTTCAAGGCATGAAAACCTTTTGGCTCTCAATCACAGGTTATTTAACATTCTCCCTCAACAAAAAGGTGCAAATTTCTGAACTCCTCTATGAGGTTATAACTAAGCATAATAACTGTTTTTTGAAATCATAGTATTTTAAGAAATGTATAGGGTTAGGGTTAGAGTTTGCATTAAATTTAGCAAAGAAAAATAACTGATTAAAATAACAAATAATAAATAAATGTTAGAAAATTTTTAACATAAATGCTACATTAGTCCATATGACTGAAAGGACTTAATTGACATATCAATCACATAGAAATTATAAACTTCCAAAACTCCTGGATTTGAATAGCACAATGCTAAATGTGTGTGTATGTGTGTGTGTGTGTGTGTGATGTATATGTAATTTTATGAAAATTTGAACTTTTACTAAATATTTCATGGTATTAAGGAAGAAGTACCTTGTTAAGGCAAATGTGGTAGTTTATGCATATAAACATATACACTGGGGAGGCTAAGGGAGGAGGATTGCAAGTTCAAGGCCAGCCTAAGCTACATAGTGAGCCCCTATCCAAATATATAGTCTTTTAGAAGTCATGATGGCACTTATGGTTATGTACAGAGTACTTGGGAGCTTGGGGTTTTCAGAAAGTGTCTCATCAGGTAGTTCAGGCTTGTCTGAACTTACTACATAGGCCAGGTTAACCTAGAACTCTCAATCTTCCTGCCTTTCAGAATTGCACACCACAGCTGATAGTTTTTATGTGTTTAAAAGAGTATTTGTCTTTTAGAACTAGTCATAAAGTATCTGGAAAACATATGTGGTCTAGAATGCATTTTAAAATAACCTAGTGGAGGGGCTGGAGAGATAGCTCAGTGGTTAAGAACACTGGTTGTTCTTGCAGAAGATCTGGGTTTGAATCCCGACACCCACATGGCAGCTAACAACTGTCTGAAACTCCAGTCCCAGGGGATCCAACAGACTCTTCTGACTTCTGCAGGCATTACACTACACAGGTGCACTTACCGACATGCAGGCAATACATGTATACACATAAATAAAAAAATAAATAAAATTTAAAAAATAGTGGAGAAGAGAAGTCTTCAAGGAGAGAGGTGAGATGGCACTGGTCTTGAACTGCTAACTGGAGCCTACTTAAGGAGATGATCATGAATACTTAATGAAGACCCTCTTGGTTTATACACAGTACATGTTTCCATAAAAGTTCAGAGAATTAACTTAAAAGCAGAGGATCTCATGTGTAAAATTACTTAAATTGAAAGATTATTCATATCTAATGAAGACATTACCTTCAAAGTAGCTTCCACGTAAAGGTCCGCCCGCCTCAGTAAAACACTGTAAAGGGCTAGCCCATTGGAAAGTATATAGAAATAAGTCAATGGATAATAAGTAAAAGAATAAAGAATTAAAAAGCCATACTTGTTTTAAGTCTTACTATTTTGGCTTAAAATTTAATTCTGTTTGATCCTATCGTTTCTAGTTCAGAGGCTGATGTCACTCAGCCTACCTCATTCAAACAAGGCCCACCCAGATCAACCCTGACCAACTATCTCTAATAAATCCCTTTTGTAAATCTCAAATTATTACTGGGATGCATGCCACCACAATCCTAGTCTAGAAAATGAAACTACAGAATATGACACAGAATCATCTGGAAATGGGATCAGCAGCACAGCAAAGAGTCAAACCACATTCTACCTCTGACTGTGAAGTAACAGCTAAATCAGGAATGAAACCAATTTCACAGTGATGCATGAGAGGAAAAAAAAACCTCTGTGGATAAAACTTACTAAAAACAAAATACAAAACTTAAAAAAAAAAATCTAAAAAAAATCTGTTTTCTGACCTGCAAAATGATGGCTCAGCAGGTAAATGCATTTGCCACCAAGCTTCATGACCTGAATTTGGTCCCTGGGAGCCACTTGGTAGAAAGAATCAGCTCTTGAAAATTGCCTTTTGAACTCTACCCATGCACTGTGGCACAAATACACACACACACACACACACACACACACACACACACACACGCACATACATACACACATACATAAATGTACAAAAATTAAAACAAACAACAACAAAGAATATCCTCTGTTTTCAGCTATTTAACAAACATGTTGCACTCCCATGGGCCTTACCCTGTGCTTTGTACTATTGTTCATTTATAAGGGAATGGAACAGTTTCCAATTTCTTCAGATCTAACCACTGAAGAAAGCAAATTAACACTTTTTAAGGACATGTGCATTTCTCCAGGCTTATACGTAATATCTCAAGTTTCTTTGTCCATTCTTCTGACGGACAGTCAGTGGCTGAATGTCAGACACAGGAGCCATCGTGCTGGAGAAATGGGTGCCTGTGATGCACAGAGCTTTACCAAATAAAAATCAAAGCCAGGGAAGACTCTCCTGGGAACAACGTAAACAAGCAGCAAAGCAAGGGTTTTTAAGGAAGCAACGATTTCTTGGGAAACATAACCCATACGTCCCACCTTGCCAGCTACTTCCAAAAACAAAAAGACAAGGAATTCTTGCACATTTTTTAAGAGCAGAGTGACTGTTTAGTTGTACATTAACACTAAGCATATAAATAAGTTTTATATGTATTTATTTTCTCTGAAGCACTGGATATTTCTGAGCTCAGGGATTCAAAAATCAACTTAGGAGTTCCGTATCGTCCATTTTTTTCCAGTTCTTGACTTCCAAAAGCCAGAATAGTGATAATTCATGATAGGCATTAAAGATGTTAAATTAATTAATAGAAAGTTCAGAATTGCTAAGAAATATGCTTTGTTTCCATATCAGGACTCGTTTTGATCTTCAAGAGTTACACATTTGAAATAGGCCCTTTATTTAGTTTAAGAAATTTGCTTCAATAGACAAAGCTTCTGTGGGGTGTGGTGGTACATAACTCCACACTTAGAAGGCTGAGTCAGGAGGACTGCTGAGAGTTCAAGGTCAGTCTGGTATACACAGTGAGATCTTGTCTAAAAATAAACAAAAACCAAAACACAACAAAAACAAATGGGCAATTTTGTGGGGTCTGGATATTTGCTCATCTTTAATAATGTCTATCTCCACTACCTTTAAAAAGTATCTCTACATATTCTGTTATGGAAATGAAACATACACAATATCATCATCAAATCTATGTAATCATCATATATCTTGTAAGCACACTATACAAAAGGTACTGTCTTTTAGAGCTTCTGTCAAATAGTAAAGATTGGGTATTAATGGGAAGTGGCCTCATCTCAATCCCAGCTCAAAAATGGAATTGACTTCATCCCAGTGCATCTCCAGGTAAAGGGCCCTGGCCGATGACTTCAAACCCCAGGTCCCCACCTACCACTTTGGGCCTCTGAAAAAGTGAGTCCCCCACCCTTCCTATGTCTTAATTTCCTCTCCTAGAAAATGGAAAACATCTAATGACTTCAAAAGATTGTTGTGCTAATTAAACAAATTGGTACAGATAACTCGCTCAGAACAGGGCCTGACAGAGCAATTGCTCAGTTGCTACCCAGCACTATTTCTGCTAAGAAATTCTTTCTCTTACATTGCAGGGGTTCATGAACAGTATGCTGATTCTTTTTTAAACTTCCACTGTAAAAACAAGAAAATGTATTTGTTTAATGTGTAATGGACTACATTTATACATAAAAAAGAAACAAAAGAAACAATTTTACAAAATACAGGAATACAGAAGTAACAACTTCCCACTTATTCAGAGAAGAATTCCAGAAGGAAGCAGAATCTTATACTTGCTTTTTATCCTCATTAGAAGAAAAAGAAATCCTGCATAATCCTACACCTACACTGCTCACATTTAATATATTTCATTTGTCTTTCTTGTCCGCACATATGTAGAATTTTATATAATTGAAGCTATTTGGCACCATGCTTGATTCACATAACATTTACTAAATATATTTTTCTGTGCCATTTAAAAAGCATCATTTAAAATGACTGAACAAATATAATTATTGCAACATAAATGAGAAATGATGATTACTACACCTCTTCTTAAACCTACAGTTTTGACACTAAAAATAGCCAATCAGGAAGGGTTTTTTGCTTATTTATCACTTAGCATGTTTGCTTTTAAATAAATTCTTCAGCCAAAAATAAAATCTAGGGGCTGGAGAGGTGGCTCAGCAGTTAAGAGCACTGGCTGTTCTTGCAGAGGACAGGAGGAGGTTCTGTGCCCAGCACTCACATGGAGGTTAACAACCAGCTATAATTCCAGTTCCTGGGGATTTGACACCCTCTTCTGACCCCCACAGGCACTGCATACACATGGTACACTTACATTCAGGCAAAACATTCATACACATAAAATAAAAATAAATAAAAATTTCAATAAAATCTGAAACTTATTTTGAAATGTGCTGAGAGCAAAGGACAACAGAAAAAATGGCCACTTGCGAATTAGGTCAGTTTTGCACAGTGGCCACAGCAGCCATCTCTTCTCAAAGCCCCCATCCTGCCAAGTGCCTTCGACGACTCAATCAGTGGACTAAAGAAGTCTGCGGATAGCATGGGAGCTTCGTGGCTTTTATAGAAAGCCTCATGGGGCAAAGTTGAAAGGTTGAAAAGGAAATAGTGAGTTCAGGTGAGGGAAAGGGGACTCTGATGCTCCCCAAATGACAGCAGTTCCCTGGGACTACCCCACTCCGAACTCCACAAACACTTCAAGATTTCTGAAACAGACATGGGCTCACAGACCATCAGATAATGCAGATGTTCACACTGTTCATTAAAACTGACTCTACCAATTCAGCTTTGTTGCAGATGTAAGACAGCATGTCTGATAAACCCTACATCTCATTAAGAATCACAGAGTCAGTGGTATAAATCGACTAGAAACATAATTCCCATGATTTGTAACAGTGTCTGGAGTCTTTTTCTCTCCTGGGTCCAGTATCTAACATTCAAAAAAATATTTTGTTAACATTGAACGGGAAATCCCCACACTCTGTTCTAGTGGGATTTCTATTACCCTTCAGAACCAAATTTATTTAAAGCATTGTTTCACTATATAATCCTGGTTGGCCTGGAACTCACTATGTAGACCAGGCTGGCCTTGTACTCACAGAGATCCATCTGTCTCTGCTTCCTGAGTGTTGGTTATTAAAGGCACCACCGTGCCTGGCTGGAAGCTAATATTCTTGCTAAATAAAATATTTTCAGCTCACCTGGACAGAATTCCCTCTAAGAAAAAGAAATTGACAATCTAGCACTCAGGAGGGCAAGAGGATATACCCATGTCATCAGGACTGGAACACCATCCCAAAATAATGGTACAGTTAACATATTTGCTCTTTCACAGGCAAACTGAAAAATACTCTTCCAAGTCAATTACCAAGGATCTGTACTGGTCATGTCACCACAAGCCACTATCCTTGCAACTCAGTGCTTCCTAATTCCTTCAGCACAAGACAAAATCCAGGAAAACTGCAGCTCCTCTGCTGGAGGGTCGGCTAGAAGGTTCCCAGATGACCCTCTACTGAAAACAAGACCAAAACAAAACTAACGAAAGAAGGAAAAATAGGCACATAAAACTTTCAGCCTAAGTCACCAGAAAGCCATGAATAGCCCCACCTCCTCCTCTGTTTATCTGGCTGTGCTGTCTGTCCAGCTCATGATGACCTGACATCTTCAGTGTGTCATTCCATCTGTAGAAAGCATTCAACACACTGCATCCTCTTCCTCATCTGAGGGCAGCACAGACCTAACACACTTATTCAAAATATGAGCAATTCAATTTTTCCATTTACTCTTAACAGGGGATTTTGATCTTCTAAGCACCCAAATGACAAGAAAGATCCAATATATTTATTCAAAAAACAGGCAATTTTAAGTTTTTCCATTTATCCATAATAGAGGTTTTTAAACATTTAGGTGTCAGAATGACAAGAAACTACTAATATATTTTTCAGCATATGAACAATTTTGGTTTTT